>NC_132840.1:7215000-7528750 GCF_048164855.1 Canis lupus baileyi | reverse complement strand
GCAGATGAGATGTTTGTCTTGGATTGATTCAGCCCTGAAGTCAGAAAATCTTTCCTGCCCAGTGCTCTGTACACATACCTGAGCTGAACCTAGGGACACAGAGATAAATTAGTCTCCCTTCAGGGGTTGGGGAGAGGAGGCCATCAAGTCTACAATCACTACACAAAAAGATTAGGGATGTGCCAGGATCTACAGCAAGGTTCACAATCCCTTGGGGTTACAGGGCCTCCACACGACTAAGTAGGAATTGGAAAGATGGCCAAGAGGTGAGGAAGATGATTCCAGGCAGCAAACAGATTTCCAAAAACAAAAAGTACCTGCAGTGAGCAGAAGCCAAAGGTAAGGCCAGATGAGTGGGCAGAGTACTATAGTACTATAGGCCACTGCAAAGTATCTAGACTTTTTATCTGAGGGCAGTAGGGAGCCATGGAAGGATTTAGAGCTAGGAATTTACATATTTAGAATTCTGGGAGAGGAGGAGATTAGGAGCAGAAGAAAATAAAGGTCAAAGAGATGGAGCACATGGTATTGTGTGGGTGAAACATCCTAATGAACAATTTCAGGATGTGTTGTCATCCCCCTGCTAAGTCCCTCCCCTACCCCCCCACCATACTTCCCAGGTTACCATCTGAATGGAGAAAATAGATCTTTATCTAGCCCTTCTGCCCTCCAAACTAGGGGCTCAACTAGGCAGCCTAGGGGGACTGCAAGAGGGAGACCCTGAACCTGTCAGCCACACCACTGGGAAGGGACCACACAGGAGCTGGAGATGGCTTGAAAAATTCACCTGTTCACCAAATGCAACCGTGTGCGCGCGCACACGCGCGCAATCCATCTGTGTTCCCAGCCAATGTGCACCTGGAGAACACTTAGAAGGGGTTAGGTCTTAGGAAGATTTCTGGTCTGGAGGAAACTGAGAACTCGAACCTGGATTGATCAGAGCTGGAGCAGCAGTGGGCCCTGACTGCGGGAAGAGTGTTACCACTTTCATAAGAAAGGCGGCCATGGCTAAGAGCTCTGCAGGCTGGTACTGAGGCCTGCCCCACTCACACATGAACTCTCTCCAAACCCTTTTCCTCAGCCAGGACCTCCCTTATCAGCTCTTCCTCAGGCCAGCTCGAAAGCTCTTTTTTTTTTTTTTTTAAGATTTATTTATTTATTCACGAGAAACACACAGAGAGAGAGAGAGAGAGAGGCAGAGACACAGGCAGAGGGAGAAGCAGGCTTCATGCAAGGAGCCTGATGTGGGACTCGATCCCAGGTCTCCAGGATCACACCCTGGGCTGCAGGCGGCGCTAAACCGCTGCGCCACCCTCGAAAGCTCTTTTAGATGGATAGCAGGGGATGGCCATCTGACCTGCCTCCAGCCTTTGAGAGCCCTGTGAAACCAGGAGGCCAAGGGACCACTACAGTAGATAGGACTCCAGACTAGTGGACAGGACCGTGTGGGTCCCTATACACCCCGTCTCCCTCCTGTGTGAATGTGAGCCAGGCCTGAGATTTGGGGAAAGCCATTACTTTCACCAGCTGCCACAGGCCTGGCTCTGAGCCCCCAATGTCAAAGACTCTCCTGTAGTGTCTGAGCCATGGGATGGTACAGCTTGGCCTGGCACAGCCCAGCCCAGCCCCCTTTTGTTCATTAGGGGAAACGGGAACCTTAGAGGAAAGTCAGAGTTTAGAAAAGTTCTTTCCATGCCACATATCCCATTCAACGAGCTTGTTGGATTCTTTTTTTGTGGCCGCTCCCCACTCTCAAGCCAAGGAGGGACTATAGCAGACACAAGAACTGCCCTTGAGCAGCTCCCAATCTGGGCAGAGGTAATACTGGCCAGCTACAATTGAAGAGAGTTGGTTGCTGAAGTCAGCACAGGGTGCTGAGAAGACAGGGTCAGCGCTTTGTTCTCGGATACTAGGCTAAGGGGTTTGGACTTGATCCAGAGGGCAGTGGAGAGCCATGGAAGAGTCTTGAGCAGGAACCAGGGATTCCCCACTCTTCTGTGCACAAAGTCCAGTCTTCTTGCTGTGGCCTTTGGAAGATGTGCCATCCTTTCCAGCTTTGCTTGTCCCTACCTCTCAGGCTCAAAACCATGTGTCCCCAAAATGTGATGAGCTAATAAGTCCTCAGTGTAGGTGGCTGGAATGGATGAATAAGTGTCATGGACACTAGCCCAGAGAGGGGTTTGGGCATCAGAGTGGCCTGAGTTTAGGTGGGCATGGTGAGAACAATGTGTAGAGCTTTCAGATCTGACTGGGCCCTCCCAGTTGGTCCCAGGTCTTAGGCAGGTCACTCTGAGACCAGGGCAGGCATCACTGAGGTATGCTAAAGTGAGACCATTTGAGAGCCAGCATACCCAGCCAGGATCTTTGCCAGGTATCCTCAGTCGTGGAACATACACAAGCCCCTCCTCACCTGCTCCCCTGTGAATGACACTCTCCCTGGTGCTTTTCCTGGGCCCTCTAAGTTTTCATACACCAGCCTCCCATCTTAACAGCTGACCTCCACCCCTGCCTCTCCTTTCTCATAGCCCAGAAATAAACCGACCCCATCAGAGAAGGGGCTTCCCCAGGAACAGTACGTTGGTGGGAAAGAGGCCTGAGGGTACCACCCAACCCTACAGAAGAAGTGGATCTTAAGACTGGTATTTGACCCACCACAGGGTCCTTCCACAGCCCCTGACAAGCTTAGGATGCCTGGGGGTCTACTGGGGCCTCGGTGTCCACCCTGTTCCAGTTGGGGTATGAAGAAAGACAAAGGGAGCATTTTAACTGAAACGGTTTTTTGGTGAGAAAAATCAGAAACTGTGCCTAAAGCTTGATGGCTGAGACTGTACCAAGTCTCAGCCTGTCTCCTGGGCAGAGCTCCTTCTCTTGGAGCATTAGTCTGGGAAGCTAGCATGGAGTGACCCTGTTAGCCACACAGTGTGCCCTATCACAGGCCTATTTATCCTCCAGCCTGCCTCATGCAAGCAGAGAGCAGATCTCCCTCTCAGAGGAGGTCCCTCAGGCCCAAAGAGAACTAGAAGTGACTTGCCCAATGTCGGTCAGCAATGGGCTCCGGGAGGCGGGAGGCGGCTGGTAGTGTGGTATCCTTATCTGCATACAGAACAAGTGTGCAGGGAGGGGCAACTCCAGGACTGAGAGGCCTCACCTGCCTGAACTTTGACTCAGGCCATAGGGCCAGGGGCTGCCAAATGGCCGTGAGGCCAGACCCTAGGCCTAAGGGAGAATCGGCCTTGTCCTAGAGGGGAATGCCCCTCCCCACAGAACTTGGAAAAGGGGAGGAGAAGTAGTGTGTTTACAGTGGAGGAAGCGGGGGTGGTGCAGGGCAGGGACCTTTGGTCAGAACGCCCCTCCCAGTAAGAGGGGGAGGCCCCAGGAGATGTGGTAGCCGTTTGTTTGCTTCTCACTGCCAAGAGGAAATTAAAGAGAATCTGCCACTTCCTTCCGGCCCAAGGGATAGTGGGGGCTGGTGGCAGGCAGTGGAGTGGGTGGGCAATTGTCAGGGCCCCAAGCTGCTGGCATCAACAACACATACGCTCAATGTTCCCCGTCTGGAGCAGACACTTCATCAGGTCTGAGCTCCAGCCAGCTGGGGGTCAAGCCCAGGAACCTCCCCCTCACCTGAGATGGTCCCTCACTGGAGCACCAGATACCCTAATTGTTCCCCAGATTCTATAATACCTCTCATCATGAAAGTCAACTGATAGGCAGTACCTCAGGTTTGCCATCAGTAGAATGGGCTTCTTGGGCCTTCCTGGCTCAGCCCAAGTCCTGCGAGCGTTAAAGTGATACCTCATCCCCCACTTCCACCCAGAGGAAGGATGGGTAGGGGTATTTTTAGGAAGCTCCAGCTGTGCATAAAGGGTGGGAGTAAAAAAAAATATGCCAGGCCATGAGTATGTGTGTGAAGATGCGCAGGGCTAGAGCAGCCAGCCATGGGTAAGGGTGGGGGTATCTTTATTGCACTGTAGCAATGTCAGGTTGAGGGGGTACCACATGAAAAGCTCCCGTTTTCAAAGAAAATACTGAAGTCACTGGGAACTTGGCCTTGCTCCTCAAACCCACCAAAGGAGATATACACCTTAGGCACCCTTTAGCCAGTGCTCCAGGCTGATGGCCCAGGTAAGGACCTCCTAACTCCTGTCAGGAACAGAGAATTGTCCAGTGGCATCTGGTTCATACCCACAGACATCTTATGGCCAGGCTTCTGAAGTGAGTGACCAAGGTAGGGACAATGGTCACCAGCCTTCCAGAGGGCTCTCTTCACCACTTCCCAAGGCCACAAAGAGCTTCTTGCACAGCTCCCCAGGCACTGCGTGCTCCTGAGCTCCAGGACCCCCAGGGTCTTGGTCAGGGGCCTCCCGCTTGCGCTTGTGCCAGGAGGGGTTCTCTTCACCCAGCCGACCCTCAGGGAGGCCGCGGCTCCGCAAACAGACGATGGCCGCAGCCTGCTCCGCCAACTTCTTAGACTTGTCCCTGGGCAGACAAGGCATGGGGCAATAAGGCAGGTAGGCAGGCGGGCTGGTTGCAGGACTGGAAGCAGGGAAGGCCTGACTTTATACACCCTTGCCAAAGATTCTGACAAAACTGAGGCAAGGGGTCATCGCCCAGGATGCCACTAGCCAGGTATGCCATCCTCCCCAAACCCTCCTCAGCCAGGCCCCTCATCCCAAGCCCCAAACCCAATGATGAGGAAACTCACCACAAGGTGGACTGGTACTTTTGCTCAGCAACAGTCACAACAGAGCAGAAGAGGCGATCCAGGGGGCGCTGAACCTGGTGCAAAGAGAGCAAAGGAAACAGGGATGGCTCCTTGGGGGCAAAAGAAATGAGCCCTGGGGCTCACCTGCAGGGACCACGTGGAAGACAGAAAAAGGGAAGTACTTTCCACATAAGATAAATGAAAGCTACCCATATCACATGCTCCTCCCCAGCAGAAGTGCCTGGTGCATCTGCCAAGGAAGAAAGGCAGAGACATAAGCAATGACATTCCAGTGTGTCAGGAGTTCAATCATGTACCTAAGCAAAGGGCCATCAGAGCCCTGAGCTGCATGTGACTATGGATCCGGATCCTACTGACATCTGGATGGGCCAGGTCACCAAAAATGAGAAGGAATTACCAGATGGCAAAGGGGTGAGAGGGGACAAGGATGGGGCAGAAAAGGTACACTTGGCAGAGCGACCAGGTGATAGGGCTGGACAAAGAGCTGAGTGGATGAGACATGAAGCAGAAAGGCAAAAAGGGAGCTTTGTGCTCTGTGCTGAGGTGCTAGGACTTGATCCAAAAGGCACTAGGGAGAGGATGAGGACTTTTCAAGGAGGCAGAAGTCAGATTTATTCTGGAAAAGTCACTCTGGAAGAGGAGGACACAAGTTCTGAAAGGTATAAGCTTGGAGATCAGAGATTGAAGGCCAGTCTAGAAGAGACAGAGCAGCCTTAATAACACATGGTCATAGAGACCAAAGAAGGTGAAGCAAGACTGTTTTAAAGTTTCCACCAAGGAGCCTCAAGTCTGGGGCCCAATTCTGTGCCCCATTGGCTGAAGCCTGGTCTAAAAACATGCCTGCCTAACTCTTAGGTTTGAGCATCCTTCCTAAGTGAGCCAACTAGTCCTTTCCAGAGCAGTCACTCTTATTTAAGAAACACCACTGGCAGAGACTGGCCCCAGTGGCCCCTTACATAGGTCTCAAGTTCAGTTTATGAAAGTGGCCAGAATTAGACAACGGGCCCGCTGTCATAGGGAAGGGACTATCATATCAGCAACTGGTCCGGCCACCAGCAACCACTGCATGCCCCTGGAGGGCAAAGCCAGGCTGCAGTCAAGCAGTCTGGAATTCAGGGTACGAACTATGGGTGTGTTGGGGGTGATGGCACCAACAGTGGGAGCACTATAGAACTGAATGCGGGGCAGGCCACAGCTAGGAACTCACCGTGTCATACACAGGCTGCGCCAACTTCTCCTTCCGGCACCATTCCAGCAGGCACATCTTGGGGGTGATCTGGGGTGAGTATGCTCTCCTGGGGCAAGGAGGGAAAGGAGTAAGGCTCACCTACCATCACCACCAGGCTGTTGTCTTAGAACTCCTGTACTTATTCCCCTGAGCTCCCATTTCTGTCCCACCAGTCGTGTGTGGCCTGGATTCTACCTAATAGGAAGATGGGCTTCAGCATGCTTAGGGAATTGGGATATGAAGTGAACTCCCAACACTCTGAACTCTAGCCTAGAAAACAGCCTTCCACAGCCAGAAATGACAGTACAGGGGCTCTTGTGTGGCTCAGTTAGTTAAATGTCTGACTCAATCTCAGTTCATGTCTTGATCTCAGGGTTGTGAGTTCAAGGCCCCCATGGGGCTCCACACTCACTGTGGCACCTACTTAAAAAAAAAAAAGGAAACAAAGTTCAGTTTGCCTCTCAAGACAAGACAGAAGGGAGTGAGTGGGGGTTGGGAACATGGGTGGCTGCATGATGGTCTCAGATCTAGCTCAGTATCCACCCTTATTATGTCCCCTGAGTATTAGGATGATGTTTCTGCCTTGAACTCAGTGTACTCTTATTTCAGAGTCAGAGTTGGATTGTGACAGGGTGACAGGGTAGAAGGCTCTATATTCCAACTTCCCACCAGAAGCTCTCCCCAGACTGCCCTACAGCTGTGCCCATAGTCCTCTCCTCCCAAGCCCTTGCTAGACAAGACTGGCTCCTGGTATGGGCCTGGGGACCTGGGAAAGGCTCAGATCCTAGATGGCAGAAGACAAGGATAAGGACCTCCCTCAAAGCTGAGTCACACTCTGAGAGCAATAATCATCATGGGCTACTTCTGACTAGAAAGGGTACCACAGGGCTGGTATGGGCCAGTGGGTATGGGCAGAGGTTGCACAGCCAGATGAGGGCAAAGGTCCCAATGCCTTGGAGGCACCTAGCTGTTTGGGACCAGGAAAAATGTACAGACTTTCAGGAACAGGAGACAAGCCCTCCCACCCTGAGTTGTGGGATGGGGTGGATCTAAGAAAAGGTGAAGTTTTGTCATCGTGGGACAACATGCACATCCCTGACAGTGCTGCCTGGGCTTTCAGGGACCATCTTCCTCAAAGTGCCTTCTTGGAGATGCTGAAAAATAAGAATAAGTATCCCAATCAAGAAGACTTGGGGTCCCTAAACTTAGCATTAACCATGTACAGAAGCCAACCATGTACACTGCCAGTTGAGGGCAGTGGCTCTGGCCCAGCTGGAGACCTACCGGTCAAACTTGACAGCCATCTTAATGACACCTGAGGTATCTTCAACTGGCTCCCGTGCAGCCTCTGGGGTCCTAGCCAAGAGCTCAGCCCGCCGGGCATTTAGCTCTCGTGTCGTCTCCTCGTAGAAGGCACCAAGGCCAAAGGCCTCACTATGGAAGGACAAGCAGAGCAGAAAAGACCCCTTAGTGGAGCCAGCATCCAGGAAACTACTGCAAGAGCCCAGGGACTCACCAATGAGATATGCCTTCTGCCCTCCCCCCTCCACACACACACACATGCACACGCATGCAAGCACCACCAAAACCTAGCCATCAGAAGGTGCCACTACCTACCCCTGGGATCAGCCTGGACTGGCAAAAAGTGAATGTGAGCCTCTGAGGGTGGACACTAGAGAGTAGGCTGAGTGAAAGGTCACCTCTACCACCTAAGCCCAGCCTCTCTTCCAAAGAAGAAAATACAAGCAAGTGTCCCCAGCCAACAGTAAGTGAACTGACCTACACTGAACAAGCACCTGGGTTTTACACAGCCTCATCCTCATGTGGGCCCAAGGGAGGAAGAGACAGAGGCCACGACCACTAAGTGGTTCCCCACTTCCTGCCCCAGCCACAAGCACACAAGCAGTTAGACCTAGCCTAAACTGAGGTACCACCCAGAACTACAGTGTTACATTCTTTCCCTTGAGTTCACAAGACACCCGCGTCAAGCTGGTTAGGCTCTATGGGGTAGGGCCAGCACCAACAGCACAAGCCTGGGGTTAGGAAGAGAGTTCTGGCAACTCTTTGCCCTTCTAGAAAGCATTTGGAGGGCTGAAGAATATTCGTGAGGATGGGTGCGTGGGCTCAAGTGTGGTTTAGGAAAGTTTCTTTGAGGAGGAGGAAACAGCAAGGAGGAAAGAGCATTCAGGCAGAAGACCCAGTATGAGCACAAGTATGGAGCTGGGGATATGGACAAATAGGGAGCCACAGGGACAGGTAGTAGGCCAGGCTGTGAGGGGCCCCAAAAGTCAACCACCTGAATTGGAGCTATACCAAATGTAGAGGACCAGCAGGTAGCCTTCCGGACTGCAGAGTAATGGGTTGTGGGAGCAGGCTCAGGCCAGGGGCTTGATACTACAACCCCAACTCTCCTGACCATTGAATCTTGATGGCCTGATGTGTGACAGATCTGTTACCGTGAAAGCTCTTTGCTCCCCAGGAATTCCCAAGCCCAGCCCCCACATTCCTCCATCCTACTGGCACTCCAGTTCCCAAAATTCTGCTATGAGATCAGTCCAGGGATGGAAAGCTCCAAAGCTTTGTTAAGTATCGTATTCTGGGAGGTGAAACTGTACCACCATCCCACTCCTGTACATCCATTTCCAGAAGCTGTATCTCTGGTCCCTGATAGTCAGCTTAGAGCTCATAGTCAAGTCCGGGCAACGTCTGCAAGGAATGAAGGACAGCCATTGCCCCTCTCACCAAATTTCCTGGGAAGACTGGGCGGCATGGAGCAACCTTCCCTGGGGTGATTCCAACTGTTCTCGCAGCATCTGGCACAAGCAGTACTTGGTGTTGGTGTAGTGGTTTTCATACTGTACAGCCTGAGGGAAGAACCAGCATGAGTCTACTTGCTGCCCAGGCTATGCCCTGATGGCAGAGAAAGGGGCTTTAAGGGGGCATGAGAGGTGTGCTTGCAGCTGAGGTAATATGAGCCCCTGAGAAAAGCCACTTCCATCTTGACCATCTACTCCTCTAGTTAGCAGTACAAAGCTCTAGAGTCATAGCCGAGATCAGGATTAGGAGCACACTCGACTAGACAGCCTGAAGGAAGTCTAGGTGTGTAGGGAGCCCCTCCTGCTGCAGCCACCACAGGCCACTACAGAGGACCTGCTGCCCTTCCAGGGCAGGGAGGGGGAACAAGTCAAATTCTGATGTAGCAGGAGCAGCACCAGGACAGGGGCGAGATTCTTCTATTTCTATACACAGTGAATACCTTCCTTTCCCACATCTTAAATGACCGGTCTCCAATATATGCTTGCATGGGAAAGCACAGCACAATCCACCAGTCATATTCCCATATGACTTGTCACCTCATTGAGCTTCACAAACCTCACAAGCGTGTGGTGCAGCTGTTACCACGACTCCTGACAAATGCAGGCTTAGGGAGGCAGGCTGGCTACACAGGGATACACACTAGAAGCCCGCCTGGCTGGGGCAGACAGAAAAGCGGTGGGTAAAGAGTGCCCTGGCCCAGGATCCCGGGGTGGCTCAGTGGTTTCGCGCCTGCCTTTGGCCCAGGGCGCGATCCTGGAGTCCCAGGATCAAGTCCCGCGTCGGGCTCCCAACATGGAGCCTGCTTCTCCCTCTGCCTGTGTCTCTGCCTCTCTCTCTATGTCTATTATAAATAAATAAAAATAAATCTTTAAAAAAAAAAAAGAGCGCCCTGGCCCTGTAGAACACCATCCCAGCCCTTGCCGCCTACACTCTTCTAATATCTTCAACTGGGCCTATATCTTCAGTGCCTGGGAAAGGTGCCCTGACATGCTAAGGACAAAGCAGAGATACATTGGTAAGCCCCAGCTAGTGGCAAGGCCTTGACTGAGTTTGTCTGGGACAGAAGGCACCTGGCTGGTCCAGAAGCAGCCCTGCCTATGCTTGAAAGCCACTCCCTTCCTCCAGGACAACAGCTCTTGAGGAGCTGCCAAAGGATAGACTGAGTAGGAATGATAATATCACCTTTTACCCAGGGATCAGCGCTGAGCCTATCTTCTCTGCTACAGACATACCAGCCAGCTGCAAGAGCTAGCACAGGTGGCCTGGGCTAAAGTAAGCCCTCCTTGTCTCTGGCTGACCCAGAGTACTGGGGAGCCTTGGTGGTCACCAACTTGCCCAACAGGACACCAGGAACCCAGGAGATGAGGGCTGTAGCATCAAGCAGGGGAGGCTCTAGGGCAGAAACCGCCCATTTTTGGACAGAAGCCTCAGGGCCTCCCCACCCCCAGCTTGCACAGTCTTGGGGATACCCACATGCCATGGCAGGCAGCCACAACTGAAGAGGGCATGGGCAGTCTGAGGATCTAAGAAGCTCTTGACTCTCCCAGGAAGGTGTGAGCTCCAGGATTGAAGAAGATGAGGGCTGGACTGTCTGCTCAGACCCAATGCACTGAAGAATTAGAAGTCTAGTATCTCTGCCTACAGACATGTACAGCTAATCAGAGTCATAGAATTCCAGGATTGTGCCTAATGCACAGGGCAGATGAACTGGTCAGAAAGTTCCTATAGAGGGAAATGCCTTTGGCACTACCATCAAATTCTCAGTGAGAGGAAAAGGCCAGTCCCTAATTAGAGGGTTAAAGTTAGGCTAGTCCCTAAGTCAAGGGTTAAAGGTTTCTGGGAATTAGCAAGAGAAGAGTTTTAGAAGTGATTCTGACTCATGACCAGAGAGAAGTCTCTACAGAGATAATCTGTCCTCAACAACAGTTACAATGGCTCCTCCTGGCTATGGCTGCTCAAGTGCCAACCCATTGGCATGAATGTCTTCCTGACACAGATCCCACTGTCATTGTGCATACATGTATATGTTGCGGGGGGGGGGGGCATAATGAGAGAGAAAGAGAAAGATATCACATGTTTGAGCCCTGGTAGCATCCTGAATCCGGGGGTCCTTACTATGACCCTCACACCTAGAAAGCTTTTGGAGGAGGTAATGATAGGGGCACGCCTCCCCAGCACACTGTCTTCACGTTGCAGTCAGGGAAACCCAATGCTACGTTACAAGAACTAATAAAAAAAAAAAAAAAAAAAGGAGAGGAACAACAGGGCTGCTGGGGGCTGGGGGCTCACCCAAAGCACTTTTTGCAGGAATGTGGCAGACAGTAAGAAATGTTTCTTTTGAAAAAAGCACATAGACGTACATATCGGATGTACTTCTGCATAACTTCCTCCAGGGGTCGCAAACCCTCCTTGAGAAAGATGGATGGGTTCCACATGGCGGCTCGGGCAACCATCACTGAAGAGGCTGCTGTAGCTTGTCGAAAGTCCTCTATGTCCAAATACTTTTGGATGTGGTCATGAGATCCTCCACTGAAAGGCAATAGGGGAGTAAGGGGTGTCCCCACCCTCATACCAGCAGTTTCAGAAAATGACAACTCCCAGAACTGCTACTTATTAATTGTGTGGCTTGGGCCAAATCCTTTAGCTATGAGCACTTTGAGAGCCTGGAGGTCATAATACACACCCCGCTAAGGGGTCAGGAACACCAAATAAAATAACACAGTAAAAAAGCCTGGAACCAGGCCTTGCACTTACCATGTCCCAGAGATTTTTACTTTCCTTCCTCCTCATCCTAAACAGTGGCTAAAGCCAGCCCAAATCTGAAGACATGGGTCTGTAAGTAGATGCTGGGATCACAGGAAAACCCCTAGCCTGGGGCACCTATATACTGACTAATGGGTAGGTCAAAAACCACAGACACAGTAGAGATGAAGAAAGGAGGCCCAGTTTGGTTGCAATTTCCCTTCCTGCCACTCTGAGGCCCCAAGGGCCTCCTTGGAAACAGCTCTGTTTGCATCTGTTCCATTAGGAGTTGAATGACAATCTCAATCCAGAGACAGCGTTATAAGTATTATGAGGAAGACCCTCAGGTGGCAGCAGCAGCAATGGTATCCAGGCTCTTGAGTAGCCCTACCCTCTCTAAGCCACTCCTACAACTTCTTGGCCTAGGGACAACCAGGCCTGGCTAACACCCCCGACTTTACTTCCCTCCCTCCTTCCCACCAGTCAGGTATGCCTTTCATCAGGGCTTCGGGACTTTGGAACCTCTCTGTTCCCATCCTGCCATCAGACTCTGTGCATCCTAAGGTGCAAGGCTGCACTGAACTCCCGACTGATCCACACGGCCAGCTCCCCAATGACAACTGGACACTGTCTTACTACTAAGCCTCTGGGCTAGTCATTGATACCTCACAACTACCCATTTCAGTTCCTGGTCCGATAGCTGCCCAGAATGCTTTGGATTGTAACCTGCCTTATGCCCCCTGAGCCATATCTCTATACACTCTGGCTTGTGACTACTCACCCTCCACCCTGCACACCTAACGCTGGGTGTGACATCACTTTCCCCTGGGCCTACTTCAGTGGCCACCTTCTCACTCTCCCTGTTCCCTGAACCCTCCTTACCTCAACCCATCCATCAGAATGCCCTGCCTGCTGCACACCAACCCCAGCCACTCACCATAGGCTAGGGGACTCAACAGGTACTTTTCAGCCTCATGCCCAACCTCATTTTTTTGTCCCACCCTTTTTTCCTTTTCCCTTAGGTCATTTTTTAATGCTATCTCAGTCCTTTTTTGTAGGCTATCTCAAGTCTCTCAGAGTGAGGTGGACATAAAACAGTAAATGATAAACAGGAGAGGCTTACTTGGCTATGACAGGAATGGAGACGGTTTCAGCAATGGCTTTAATGGCTTCACAGCTGACAGGGTGCTGAGGTCGTTCCTCCCGCTTCCTTGGAGATAAAAAGATGGGGCCAAGGGCTGAGGCTATGTCACAGTTCGAACAGGTTTACCTTAGCCAAACCCTACTGTCCTCCCTGCTGAACCTCAGCAAAGTCATGTGGCCATGAACCACAGTGTTCTGGACTGCAAAGGATGTCTCTCCATGACCTCTGTTTGAAGGGACAAAAGCAGCATAAGCCCCTGTTGGGAAAGCAAGTTCAGCTCTTGCAGGCCCGCAGGTAAGGCATGGCTGCAGACGGCTGGTGTGGGTGGCCTGGCTCCCAAGGTCACAGTGCCTTTCCCTGGCTTCCCTTCACCTCTGCTAGAGATGAGGGACAGTGCTATAAGAATGCTGCCCCTACTGTCCGGTCCTGCCCTCCCCACGAGACTGGGAACAGCTGCTGCCCTCAGTCTGGCCACTCCCACACAGCTGCCTATGCTGAGGCCAAGTTGGGCAGCTGATCCTGGGGAGAGGCACCTGGCACAGGGCAGACCCAGCAGCCAGGATGGGCCACAGATCATGGTTGTCACAATGTGCCCTGGGGAGGCAGGACAACAACCTGGGGCCCCTCCTTCCAAGGTCAATTGCAAGAAGTTCTTGTGTATGAGTGAGTCTTAGGGATACAAAATGAGTACTGATCTAAGTCGTGCCCAGGAACGAGCAAAAGAGATGGTCAACCAGACAACCCTTGCACAGGTCTTGCCTGGGCACATCCCTTCTGGTACACTCCTCAACAAAAGGGTCAGGAACCACACTACCTCAAGCCTCTTCCACCTCCACCTCTTCACACCCCCAGCAGCCAGTCTAGCCCATCCTCAACAGCTTTGATGGCCAGAAGGCCCCTTTTCAAACTCACCCAAATCTGTCTTCCTGGTGTTTCCAACTACTGGCAAAAAGGAATAGCTGTGTTTATTCAGAGAATACCATATGCCAGGCATTGTGCCAAGGTTAAATATTCACAACCTCATAAAAGCCTCAAGACAACTCTATAAAGCAGAAATTTCCAATTAAATTTCCCCAATTAATTTCCAAATGGGGAATGTGGTGCTCAGAGAGGTTAAGTGATTTGTCCAAGGATACACAGCCAACAAGCAGCAGAGCTGGGAGCCCAAACCAGGAGCCTACAGCCTGCTGCGACAGGGAGGAACATGTGTGTACATGTGTGTGGCCTTTCACCGCCCCCTACTGGCTTTGACCCGCACAGCTCTGCTTTTCTCTTAAATGTTGGAGTTACGGATTCACTTCTCTGAAATGCTGTAATAGACACAACCAGCAAAATGTGGACTGTTCCTACAAGACCCCTGAACCCGAAAGGAACAACACTCAGAGAAGAGAGGTCATTCTAGCCAAAGGCTGTGGACCTGGGATATACAAAAGCATATCTAGACACAGGAGGCAAGTCTGACTGGGAAACCAAAAGTAGCTGTCAGCAACACCACAGCTCTCAGAAGAGAGCACATTAGCTACAGATACAAGGGCTGTTTCAAGCAGTCATTGTGACAGCTGGAAATCCAAGAAGGGCAGACAAAAGAGATAGTGCCTTTAAAAAAAACAGCCATCTGCCTGGGATCATTCAAGGGAGAAGCCATTGCTCAACGTAATGGAAATAAAATGAGATTCAGAGTCAGAGTTCTAATTCCACCACTTCCTGGCTGCAAGGTACAATTCTGAACCTATCACTCAATCTCAACCATTTACACATCCTGAAGGTATGGGCGTTTCTCCTTCCTCTTGTATCTTTAAACTCAGTCTTCCTCTCCTTCTGTCTGTGTCTTTAAACTCAGGGCAGTGTCTACCACCAGTAAGGTGCTCAGGGAATGAAACAAGGAACGCCAGCCTGTAAAGGGTGTGACTGCCCTCAGGACTTACAGGATGTTAAAGAGCTAGGCAGAGTCAGGCTGCATATGTAGAAAAGTTGGCTGTCACCTGGGGTATGGTGATGCCTGAGGATCTCTCTGCAAGTCAGTCACTAGATAGGCAACTACTCACCTCCCATGAACTGTGACGGCAGCGATGCCAGTCCTCTCTATCCGCTTCACAAGGCTCAAGGTATCTTCCAGCTGAGGAAGAAGACAGCCCAGGGTGGTTACTGAAGCTACCCACGAAACAGCTGCCAGCTCCCAAAGTAGGCTCAGCCCTGCTTTCTCCTCCAAACCTAATTCAGCTCTTCGAGAATCATCCACCACCCCCAAATCAACATCCCAAGAGAAAGTGGACCTTGAAATGTAACATATCATCCTTACTGAAGGCAGGATGCGAATCTTGCAGGTCACAGGTCTGCGTATCCCTTTAACAAGAGTGCTGAGGATCTGCAGAGAGGAAAACACAAACTCTTCTGGAAAAATAACCACATTGCTCATACTAATTACCTGTGCTACAGACCTTTGCATCACCATGGCATGGACAAGTCCATGTTCATGTATGTGTCCTTCCTTTCCTACACTGGCACCCCAGCACCAGAAGCCCCTTGCCTGGTATACTGTGGTATACATATATTTGATAAATGAATGAATGAATGGGTCTGCATGCATGTCTATGAAGAACACAGTAAACCTTTTGCCAGGCAAACATCAGAATCATCTGGAGATGGGACACCTGGGTGGCTCAGTGGTTAAGCATCTGCCTTTGGCTCAAGGTGCGATCCCAGGGTCCTGGGATTGATCCCACATCGGGCTCCCAACGGGGTGCCTGCTTCTCCCCACGCCTATGCCTCTGCCTCTCTCTGTGTCTCTCATAAATAAAATCTTTAAAAAAAAATCATCTGGAGAGCTTAAGAAACACAGAATCTTAGATTCTACCCTGAGTCTCTAGAGGCAGGGCTTAGGAATATGTATTTTCAAAAAGGCTCTATATTATTCAACCATAAAAAGTAAGGAAATCCTACCATCTGCAAAAAACACGGATGGACCTTGAAGGCATTCTGCTAAATAAAATAAGTCAGAGAAAACAAATACGGTATGAACTCGCTTATACATGGAAGCTAATAAAAAAGCAAAGCTCCTAGAAAAAGAAACCAAATTTATGGTTACCAGAGGTATTGGGAGGGGGAATTAGAGAAAGATGGTCAAAAGGTACAAACTTCCAATTAAGTACTAGGCATATAATGTACAACATAACGCCTGCAGCTAACACTGCTGTATGATATCCAGCAAAGTTGTTAAGAGAGAGGATCTTAAGAGTTCTCATCACAAAGACAAAGTTTGTTTTGCTTTGTTTTGTTTTATCTTTATAGTATAGTTGACAATGTGACAGTTTAAGAAGAGTTTTCTAATTTTCATTTTATTGTAGCTATATGAGATGATGGATACAGAATACAGTGCAGCTTACTGTGATAACCACTTCACAATATAAGTAAATCAAAAAAAAAAAAAAACAATATAAGTAAATCAAACCATCATGCTGCATGCCTTAAACTTAGACAGTGATGTATGTCAATTTCTCAATAAAACTAGAAAATCTTTTCAAATTTTAAAAAACACACTCCTTCGTCAACATAATTCTGAGGCTTCATCCTGGTTGAGAAGACATAGCCAACAGCTTCTTTCCTGATTGAAGGCAATGTTCTCTGAGTGCTGTTCCAAGATCTTCCAAGTAAGAGAACCAGGAAGGTTGTACAGGTCCTGCCTAGGCCCTGTCCTCATGCGACTCTCTTTAGGTGAGTTGGATACACAGAAGCAAAATTGGCAAAGGAAAATATAACATATTCAACACATTGAAAAGCGTTAATTTGCACAGTAACTGCAAAGGACTTTTCAAAGAAAGACCAAGAAGTCACACAGGAAAGAGTCAAGAGAAGTAAGCGATGCCAGATCTCATATGAATCAGAGATCAAGAGACATGATCAAGATGACAATGAACATCTGTCACATTACTATATTCTTCCCTCACTAAAAATTTCAGGCTAGAAGTGCCTGGCTGCTCAGTTGTAGAGCCTCCAACTCTTGATCTCAAGGCTGTAAGTTTGAGCCCCACATTGGGTGTAGAGATTACTTTAAAATAATAATTTTTAAAAACTAAAAACAAATTCAAGTTAGGCAAGCTGGAGGGAAGGTGATCCCAAGAGCCCTCTTCCAAGAACTGGATTGCCATCAGGGCACAGGGGACACTCATGCAGCTGCTGTCAGTCTTGGTTCTAGACAAGTGGGGGCAGCAGAGAGCCAGACTGCAAGAACCACTCTAGGAGGCCTTTCTCTCAGGCCTCAGCTGAGGCAAACCTCTCTCGAAGACATCAGACCAAGAGGCTGGGCTGACAAGGCAGGTAGACAGATCATGGGCAAGAGAGGGCCTACTAGCCTAAGCACAAATGCCAGGAACTGGTAGAAAGGAAAAGTCCCTGGATGCTGCCCTGGGAGGCAGACTGGGCCTGTGGTCCTAGGGTCACTCTGGCAGGCTTTAAGGGGGCAAACTACCCTTTAAGGAGGGGGGACTGCCAGATCCACTGAGATACACAATAAAAATCCTCCTTCTAGTCTTATCCCTCAGGCTGGCAGTACCATCTCTGGAAGGTTCCTCTGCTAGTGCTGACTTAGAATCCCCTGAAGTTTCGTGACTAAAGCAACGTCAGCTGGTTTGATCCAGTTCTCTGTTTTGCAGAACTTCCTTTGCCGAATTTCATCCAAGTAGCTCTAAGCACTTTCTTTGGTATTTCTGTTCATTTCATGTGCATTTTCAGAATCAGGAAGGAAATTAGTAATCAAAATCCCCAGCCACCTGCAAGGGTCACATTGAGGGGACCAAGTGAATAGAGACTGTTTCTGGCTAGGCTCTAGCATGAAACCCTGCCGGACTCAACTCTACCAGACCCAAGTCACACCACCCATCTCTGTGGTGTGCAAGTCTGTGGGGGAGAAGGACCTGAGATAAGCTCATAACACAGGTAACATGGCACATCTACCCACAGGAAGCCTCATCTCACCAGATCTACTAGCTGACTCAGGAAAAGCAGACTCGTAGCTCCCCTGGTTGTTGTGGAATGGGTAGAAAGGTGGATGGGAGAGCATAGGTTTAGGAATCACTGAGAACTGACCCCCACCAATTGTTAGTCATAGCCCAAGTGTACAGAGCAGAGGGGAAAGCCCTGGGCACCCAAGGGAAGGGGGACAGGAAATCTTGGGCAGAGAGGATATTGGGTGAAAGAGAGGATATTACTAACCTAGAGTCTAAAACTGAGCTTCTTAGTCTAGGGAGGATACATCAGAGTTACCTAGGAAGTTGTTTGTTTGTTTTTAATTTTTTCTAGGAAGTCTTTTTTTTTTTTTTTTTAATTTAAGATCCACTATGGGATCTTAATGATTTTAGTTTATTTTTTTTTAATTTTTATTTATTTATGATAGTCACACAGAGAGAGAGAGAGAGAGAGAGGCAGAGACACAGGCAGAGGGAGAAGCAGGTTCCATGCCCCGGGAGCCTGACGTGGGATTCGATCCCGGGTCTCCAGGATCGCACCCTGGGCTGAAGGCAGGCGCTAAACCGCTGCGCCACCCAGGGATCCCGGAAGTCTTTTTAAAAGACTAATTCATACTCCCTCCCAGCCATTATCCACCCCAAGAGTATACAGAATTCTCAACAGATAAAATCCTTTAGAATCCTTTATTATTATTATTATCATCATCATCATCAAATATATATAACATAAAATTTCCCATTTTAGCCATTTTTAAGTGTATGATTCAGTGGCATTAATTATATTTGCAATGTTATATAACCATCACCACTACCTATTTCCAAAATTCTTCATCACCCAAACAAGTATCTTTGTTTTGAAAAAATGCTGCAGGTCATCCTGAAATGCTCCCAGAGACAGAACCATGGACCTAAAACACCAGCCTGGAAGAACTCACAAAACTCTCACCCAGGTCCCCAAGTCTGCCAGCTGAGTTTGAACCTGTATCTAATCCAGCCCACTACTCTTGGGTCCCATCTGGCTTTGTTGTGGAAGCCTACAACCTCCCCTCCATGAGGCAAACCACAACCACTAGCCAACCCAGCCCATCCAACCACCCCACCAAACAGAAAAGGAATGGAATAAACTGAGCAGTGTAACTCTGCTGTCTCATGTATGAAATGTGCCTTTTCCAAAGAGGTGCAGTGGAGAAGACAGAGCCAACAGTATGGGAGGGAGCAGCCAGGAGGCTGGAGGATAGGGTAATGTCTGTGGGCACATGCTGTAAAGCAAAACCACCTAACACTGGGGCCTCTCCCCTAAGTGTGGTGATGAGCTGAACATCCACAGTTGTCCAAATCCACTCCATTCTGCAGAGATGTCTGACTGGAGGTTCCTAAATCCAGATGTCTACTGACCCGTAGCTAGACACTTATAAACTATACCCAGGCACCGTTAAACTGAGATACCATCAAGAGGGTGCAACTGATACTGGGCTAGGGGTCCCAAGATCATGGCTCTAGCCTTGGCTCTGCCTGCTATTTATTTGCTACATAATCTTGAGCAAATTATTTTTATCTCTCTGTGCTTCAGTTTTATTATTCTTAATCATATTAACATAACAAATGCCTCCCCTGTCTACTTCAAGAGGCTTGAGGAATAAACTGAATATATATACATGCATACATAAGCACATTATATATGTAATCATCATATAATATGTGATACACATATATTATTATATACAGTTACATATAATATATATAATGTGCCTATGTGTGTGTGTGTGTGTGTGTGTGTGTGTATATATATATATATATATCCCTATCTACACATGGGAAAAATGAAAAAGCACCAAGCCCATCAACACACTGGTCTTCCAATATCCCAAAGACAGTGGGGCTGAGGAATATACATGGCTGAGCTGCAATACAGCAGCCAGCACAAGAAATGGCAGCTTTTCTTGGTAGTGCCTTATTCCAAGTTGCTCTAGCCTATGCGAGGCACTTGGAGGCTTAAAGCCCAGACAGGGAAGTGGGAATGGAGAATGAAAACAAAGGAACTAAGAAGAGCAACAAGAAGAGAGCTGGTGGACTGAGAAAAAGTTAAAGGTATAAATGGTGCTGCAGAAATGTCACCCTTACAGGCCTTGGCAGCTCACAACACTGGGCAGCAATGCCAACCTGTCGACAGTGCCTTATAAACCTGGCCTTTGGAATCACCAAGGGAAGGGGACCCGAGGGGACCAACTTCAGCTCACCTCAGATGACACTGGCCTGACTCTCAAAGGCTGATGACAGACTCAGGGGACCCACAGCTGCTCTCAGCAAGCCCCCTGGGAGAGGCCATCCCACCCCCACTGCCATTGAGTCTGTCCACAATCCATGGGTATCCTGGCCTATGCTCTCATAATCTCCTCAGAAGAGAGAACAGGCCATACACAGGAGGCTCTAAATGACTCCTCAAGCTACCTGGCTCTCAGGTGACCTGTCCCTAAGCCTTGGACTTTTGAGGAACTCCAAGGCTCTTGTATGCTCTCTCAGATGTTCCCAAATCTAGCTGTATGTCACAATCACTGGGTAGCCTTTCAAAACTTTTCCAGACTCCAGGGGGGCACCTGGCTGACTCAGTCAGTAGAGCGAATGACTTTGGATCTCGGGGTCATGAGTTCAACCCTCATGTTGGCACAGAGCTTACCTTAAAAAGGTGGGAAGGGGGAGCACTTGGATGGCTCAGGGATTGGGCGTCTGTCTTTGGCTCAGGTCGTGATCCCGGGGTCCTGGGATCGAGTCCCGCATCGGGCTCCCCGCATGGAGCCTGCTTCTCCCTCTGCCTGTGTCTCTGCCTCTCTCTCTCTGTGTCTCTCATGAATAAATAAATTAAGTCTTTAAAAAATAAACTAAAATAAAATAAATAAAAATATGGGAGGGGGAGGGTGCCTGGGTGGCACAGTTGGTTAAGTGACTGACTCCTGGTTTCAGTTCACGTTGTGATCTCGGGGTTGTGGGATCAAGCCACTATCTCTCTGCACTCAGCAGAATCTGCTTCAGATTCTCTCTCTCTCCCTCTGCCCTTCCCAATCATGCACTCTCACTCATTCTCTCTCTCAAATAAATAAATCTTTAAAAAAAAAAAAAACTTCCAGACTCCAGGTAGAGTAACTGAGTAACTGATTCACTAATCTTGGGGGAAGGGGGCATTGGTCGGGGGAAGGTTGTTCCAGACATCTCTATTCACAGACATGTTTAAGACCTCTGCTTTCACTCCTGCAGGACTTACCTTCTCAATCTTGTCAGGGTCTGATAGCAGAGCAGCTCCCATTCCTCCCTAAGGAAAAAGCACACAGAGGGTCTTCTTATGGCTGGAGGAGGGTGGTCCATCCCCACGGTGTGGCAACCTGGCATCGCCCCAGCACTCACAGGCAAGAGACCAAGGTTCCCTGGCAATTGGCACTTCTAGTCAAGCAGGAAAGTAGCAGCATCCATGCCCACAATGTCAGGGATCAGAGTTTGATAAATTCTAAAACTCATCACTCTGATCCTCTTAGCAAAACCCACAGATCTATCAGCAAGTGGGTCCCACAAAAATTGTTTTTTAGGAATGCCCATTCCTTACTCAAGGTCTCAGAGTCTTAATAAACTAAACCCCACAATATGGCAACCCCTTAAGAAAGCAATGAATCATTCTCCCTTTGGAATGAGATCCAATGCACCTTCGTCCTACCCTACCAACACTTGTTTTAGTACCATCACTGCCAGCAAAGCCACTTAGAGGAACATAACCTGCAAACCTTGTCCAGGCTCTTCTTCCTTGCTAGCAACAATGCTCCAGACCAACATCAAACTCTAGCAAAAGCCCCAGCTGATGAAAACCAACAACCTGCAGAGCCACTTAAATCTTGACATTAACAATAGTTGTCTCTTGATGGCGGGGTTATTGATGATTGGTCTTTTTTTTTACTTTTCTATATCACCTAAGTTCTGGGCAATGGTATGAATTACTTTAATAATCAGCAAAGAGGAGGATGTTAACAAAGCTGAACTTGTTAAAAATGAGGTGAAGGAAAAAAAAAACAAATCTAATAAATAAATCCCTTGTCAGTATTTAGACTGCGATCTAATGAATGCTCATAGGATATGCTCAGAAGTTTGAAGTTTGCTTATTACAGTTTAATTTCATATTTAAGGATGATAGATTAGAATCAGAGAACCTGAACCACCCGCAGACTCGGCCAGCCTGAGTCTGCATTTCAGAGGAAAATGGAAAGGGCAGAGGAGCTACCAGCCCTGGCCTACCTTGGCTACAGATACAAACCTTAGAAGCCTTAAGAGAGTCCCAGCCACTTATCCTGGCTCCGTCTATCCACCCGACACACAATCCAGCCCTGCCTTGTGGAATCACATGATCTAAAATCCAGCCCTCCCACAACAATAGCTTTGTCAATGAGTATTTCCTTCCTTCCTTCCTTTCTATTTAACTTATTTATTTGCTTTTTTGAATACATAACACATTAAAAATTTTAAAGGTTCAAAAGGGTAAAAATAAGAACTCTTCTTCCCTGAGAAATGGAAAACTTTTCAATTTATGCTTTTTATAAGGCTTCAATTTTTTAACCATCGCTATTCAGGTGGTATATACTGGTATAGCATACTAGTACGTATCTGTTCTGACTGGCCAGGACCAGTGCTGTGCCAGTTGTTAGTTATTTTGAGGAGCACCCCTACAATGGGAATTTATTCCTCATGCCAAACCAAATAAAAACTTGGTTACCTTCCCTAGGGAAAACACTAGTTTCTTGTGAGTCTTTCCAAAAATATTCTATGAAGAGAAATGTAAATATATATAAATATTCATTCCCTATCCCTCATATACAGATGGTGGTACATCTTATCTAATTTGGCTCCCTGCTTTTTCATTCTACATATATCAGGGAAATAATGCCAATAATTTAGGCTCTATGCTTTATATTATCTCAGAGCATAAAGGAGTAATTAGAAGACAGCAAAACAAGGTCCCAAGTTTTCAACTCCTCATAGACAATTTTAAACTTCCATAATTCCTTGAAGTAGGCCCTATGGTTTTCAAGCATCCAAAAGAGCCTTTCCCTCAAGTAATCTTTTACCTCCTGGCCTAAAGCCAAAGTTCTCAAGCCACTAAACTCCTGGGAACAGAGTGGCTGACTCTGGGCAGGGGAACCAGGGGGACATCTGCTATGTCTACAATGCAGATTATGACTGCATACCCTGTGATAAGTTTCCCAGCGGCAGCCCCACAGAACTCCCTCTGGGGCCTCACATGCAGCCAACCCCAAGCTGTCCTTGTTATCTGTCCCAAACATGCTTTTCCTCCAGCAGTCCCAATCACATTGAAGACAAACTGTTCTCCTGGCTACTGGTCTTTCCTCCCTCTACCAAATACTCACCTCACCTTCCCACACCCAGTCCAGTCAATTGCCAAGTCCTATCAAATTCTGTGTTTCACTTCTCCTCTCTCCATCCCTGATCTCCCCAATGCACCCAGGACACTCATCTCCTAAACCTGTGTCCTTACCTCTAGCCCAATTTCCACTCAAATGTACCAGACATGGCTTTCAAATTAGTATTTCTAAGTATTTCTATCACAGAATATATTTGGAAAGACACACAAGAAACTAGTAACACTGGTTTCCCCTGGGGAATAAAGTTTCTGATCACATGCCTTCTCTGTGCCAAAAGGCCAGAAATATCAAAAGTCCACATTCAGCTAACCTGGTCCTAACCAAGATTTTCAATCCTGTGCTCCGGTTTCCTCTTCGTCTTCTACTCCCCAGCTCTGGTCAAACCAAGGCTCTCTGCCTCTATCTCATATTGGCCTCCAGGCCCCTGCTTGTACCACTTCCTCTGCCTTTAGGGTCCCAAATCTCCTCATCGAGGACCACATTTCCCTATTAAGATATTAAGGGCTGCCTTTCCACTCCATTTTCTGAACTGCCCTAGCACTGTGGTCTGATTTTATGATATGACAACGGGCACACATATACTGCATCCTCTTTTTCTTTTTTTAATGTACATCTTGGTTTTTTTCATGAAAAACCAAAGCAATGTTCACATTTTTTCCTTTTAACATTTACATCATTAATTACTCAGGCATGAGTGCTTTATGTGTGTTTATGTGTGCATGTGCATGTAAATAAAGTTTGTCCTGAACCACTTGCAGGTAAGTTACTGATCATTGTATCATAGCCCTTTACATGTAAATATTTGTGTGTATTTTCTAATAGAGATACTCTTGGGGCTTCTCCCTGGCTGAGTCTGTAGAGCATGCAACTCCAATCCCAGAATTGTGAGTTTGAAACCCATACTGGGTATGTAGAGGTTACTTAAAAATAAAATCTTTAGGGGCGAGGTGCCTGGGTGTCTCAGTCGGTTAAGCATCCGACTCTTGATTTTAGCTCATGTCATGATCTCAGGGTCATGACATCGAGCCTCACTTTGGGCTCCAGGCTGGGCATGGAGACTACTTGGGATTCGCTCACTCCCTCTCCCTCTGCCCCTCCTTCTCTCTCTCAATACAATTTAAAATTTAAAAAAATAAAATCTTAAAAAAAAAAGAAATATTTTTACAAAACCAGAGTTATCAATTTCATAAACATATTGATACAATTTTTTAAAAAGATTTTACTTATTTATGCATGAGAGACACACACACACACACAGAGAGAGGCAGAGACACAGGCAGTGGGAGAAGCAGGCTCCCTGCTGGGAGCCCGATGTGGGACTCAATCCCGGGTTTCCAGGATCACACCCTGGGCTGAAGGCAGCACTAAACCGCTGAGCCACCGGGGCTGCCCTGATACAATATTTGTAGCTATTCTGCTATGCTCCATATTCCAATTTTGCCAGTTGACCTAATAATATCCTTTTGAGCATTTTCCCCATCTAGTATAGGATCTACTCCAGAGTCAGGTAATGTCTTGTTAGTCACTACTACTCTGTACTCTATATTTGTAAGGCATATAAAGAAATCAGTTTACCTTGGTGGAATACTCTTTTGGACAGCCCATGTTTACATCAATACCAGCCACATCATTTTCCCTGGAAAAACATGAAGTAGAAAAGATAATAAATATCCAACTTGAGGAGAGAATTTAGAGTCAAAGGCATGGATCTGTGCTCATAAACCTCTTCCCATGTTCCTGGCCATATTAAACATACCAACCCTCAGAGACAGAAGGTGAAAAGCTGGTCTCTGAGGGCAGCCTGGGTGGCTCAATGGTTTAGCGCCTGCCTTCAGCCCAGGGTGTGATCCTGGAAACCCGGGATCGAGTCCCACCTCGGGCTCCCCGCAGGGAGCCTGCTTCTCCCTCTGCCTGTGTCTCTGCCTCTTTCTCTCTGTGTCTCTCATGAATAAATAAATAAAATATTTAAAAAAAAAGAACTGGTCTCTGAAAGGTAGAACTGCCTTCCTTGAGCAGAGTTCAAGAGGAAGAGCATATTGCGCTCAAACATCTACAATGGGCTAGTTGTAGAGGACTTTGCTACTTGGGAATTATATCAGATAATCCAAATACCAAGTGACGGCCACACTGAATTTGATCTCAGAGTTCCAGTTCTGATTGGGGTAGTACAAGCTATTTGTCAACACATAGAGCCCTTTCCAGAACACTGGTTCTAGGAGAAGTTACAAGACTGCCTTTGTTTGCTGGGCTATACGGTTGGCTTACTCCAACGATTTTGTGGCAAGGACCCTTAGCCCATCTTCTGGTATGTAGACAGTTAACAATCTGTAGCTAATGCCTAAGTTCCTTCTCACCATCATTTCACTTAATAATAATAACTAACATTAATTACTCACTATGTGCCACATTACTGTGAAGACATTTATGTGCATTATTTCATCTACCGTCACCTATAAAGACAGAGGTAGGTAGTACTATTGATCTCATTTCATAGATAAGGAAACTAAGTTCCCTTGGTTAAAGTATGATTAGGCAACTTATCTAAGATCAAATAACCCTTGGGAGGGTGCTCAGCCCCTGGAATCTCAGCAAGCAGCAACTCAGAATTCCAACCCAGGTCTGCCTAACTCTAAAGCCCATCTCCTAACCACGTACTCTCCTGCCTTCATTAATCTAGGCAGCAGTAAACCTTATCTACACTTCATGAGCCTCAAAATGTTAGGGCTCATAGTCATAAGAAACCCTGGAAAGGGAGCTTCATGAATAAATACTAAAAAATAGTTGCCTGAACAGAGGTTATCTGGAATCTGGGTACTGTTGGTACACATGAGTCCCAGGCCAGCCCTCAGATGCCAAAAACAGAGAAAAACAAAAAACAACAGAGACTCTTAATTTGGAAAGAGAAGGTAAAGAGCTAAGAGACAAAAGGATGGTCACCTCCAAGGTCACCAAAACAGTAAAGTTTCACAGCCCATAGGAGAGGAAAAGGCAGTCCCAAAGACAGAACTTACACAAGTTTAGCCACAGCAAGGGCTCGATCTGCATCTGAGGTCCCCTGGGAACAAAAGAGACTGCATCAATCACCATCCCTGACACAAGTATACATGCACAGATGCATAGACAAACACATCTATGCACTCCATGTGCACGCACACTTCAGCAAGTAGAGTCTGCCTGTCATCCTCTTAAACAGCCAGGCCATTGGACTAGCTCACTATCAGAGGTAAAAATTGGACCTGGAAGGCCTAGAAAACGTCCTCAATGCTGTGATTATTTTCTAATACAAAAAAAAGTTGACAAAATTATATAGTGAACATATATTCATATACTCACCACTTATATTCTACAATTAATATTTTTGCTATATTTGCTTTATCATATGTCTACCCATTGTTAAGTTTAAAAACTTAAACATCTGGGGCAGCCTGGGTGGCTCAGCAGTTTAGCGCCTGCCTTCAGCCCAAGGCGTGATCCTGGAGTCCCAGGATCGAGTCTCACGTCGGGCTCCCTGCATGGAGCCTGCTTCACCCTTTGCCTGTGTCTCTGCCTCTCTCTGTCTGTCTGTCTGTCTGTCTCTCTCTCTCTCTCTGTGTGTCTCTCATGAATAAATAAATAAAATCTTTAAAATAAATAAAATAAAATAAGATAAAAATAAAAACTTAAACGTCATACAGAACCTATTTGTGAAAAAGTGAGAGAAGAGTGCTATGGAGTCATTACAAGCCAAACATAAATCAACTAGTCTTGAGGAAACCTAATTTTCTTTCTATGGGAAGTATATACAGACTATACAAAAACAAAGAACATGAACTGAATAACCAATCCTAGCAGGTAAAAATATATAAGTCATGCCAAAAAAACAATTCCAACAGCTAAGGAAATTATATTTGACACTGGAGGCATGTAACAGAGTGCTCTAACTTGACTTCCTTAAACTCTCTCTGACAACATAAACACTCATGAACAAATCTTTGAAAAACATTAAAGCAGTCTCAGGAAACCACTACTATGCAACAGCGCCCAGGCATTTAAGGATGCATAACCCTTGGGAGGGTGCTCAGCCCCTGGAATCTCATACCATCTGGAAAACAACCCTGCTCTGCTCTCTTTCGCAGGTGCGGAAGACGACTCGTTCATCAGGGGCGACAAAGTCCACTGTGCTGAGCACCTCTGCAAGAAAACACAAACACACAGGGCCACCCAATGAAGAAGCAAGTTCAACCTAGCCTAATCCCTGGGAGAAAACACAGCAAAAAAATCACTCTGAAGGGGAGAAATGGATGCTGGAAATACATAATTCTTTAAAGAAATCAGTGAGCACCTGGAAGCTTCTGAGGTGCTAATGATGGTCTATTCCTCGATCTAGGGGATGGTTAGTTACAGCTGGCTGCTTTACAGTTATTTGTTATACTGCATGCTTGTGTTTTATGCACTTCCTTGGTGTAGTATTTACATTTTGTAATTTTTAAAAGACTGGAAAAAAATGTGCATACATGGAACCTTGTCTATGTTTTAGCCTTGGCCCAAATTTTCCCAGATGTCACTCTGAAGTTCAGTAAAGTTGCTGTTTCTTAATTATTTACCATGTACTGTGAGTGGAGATTCACTCTATTACAGTCAACCCTCATTATGTGTACTTACGTACTTCCAAATTTGCCTGATTGCTAAAATGTATCTGTAACCCCAAAATCAATACTCATGGCATTTTCATGGTCATTCACAGACTAATGTAGAACTGCAAAAAAAGTCAGTCCCCTGATGTGTGCATTTCCAGCTAAGGTCTTATACTGTAAATAAGTGTCCTTATGGCGGTATATTTAACGTCACATATTTCTGCATTTGTGGGCCTTTTGTTAATTCCGCTGTTGAAAATGGCCCCAAGCACAGTGCTAAAGTGTTATCTCGTGCTCCAAAGCACAAGAAGGCTCAGAGATGCCTTACAGAGAAAATACACGTTAAACAACCTCTGTTCAAACATGAAATTAGAGAACTGAAGTCTGTGAGTTCAATGTTAAAATAGAAACACATATAAAACAAGGTTATGTACTGATGTTAGTGAAAATGCTGTGACCAGATGCTTGCACAAACTTAATCCTGTATTTCCCCTAAAAGCAATGGTTCAGTATTTGCTAATTTGTTGTTCGATGCAACCTAATAGAACATAATTGTTGTAAATAATAAGAATTTTATATGCTGCTCAAAATACAGCTCTATAGTAGGTACTACCATTATTAGCTCTCAAAGATGACGGGCACATCAAAGAGATCCAATGTGGCAGACGGGAGATTATGCCTACCTTGTGCATTTATTTTGAGAAATGAATGAGATCTTTAATACACGTAAGGCATTTCCAGAAATGGAAGCAGTTATTATCAACTCAGCACTAAACAGATTAGGTTAAAAACGTAGGGTAAAGGTGATGACATGTTGGGAGAGGCAATTGAAGTAAATTCCAACAGCGCAGGCTTTTAACTAGCAAAGAAGTCTGAGAGAAGAACTGCAAAAACTTACTGTGTTTATACAGCTTTATTTTTAACAGCAAAATACTGGAAACTCCCATTAAAACACTGATGAAATCAAGTCTGACATAATTATCTACAGGTACTGACATGGGGAAAGGTTCTAGTAAAAAAGTAAGGGGCAAAACTTGCAGAGCATGATCCCAAGGGAAAGCATATACAGAAACATTCTCTATTTTTACATACATGCTTTACTAAACGTGTAAAAAATATATATTATTCCTCCTCATGATTACCTCTTCAAATATGAAATTATGGGCATTTTCATTTTCTAGGCTATATGGTTCTGTAAAAATGAAATTTTTGTAACAAAAAAATAGAAATCTAAAACAAAGACATAATGAGTCACAACTTCTGATATTAAGATTTCAAAAATGGGTATACATTTCAAAAACCTCAAACAATACCACAACTCTAATCAAAACAGAATCAGCTTCATCAATAAAACATAAGCAAAACCACAATTTAGCACAACCACTTCTATCTGCAAAGTACTTACATGTACCTTATCTTATTTGATTTTCACTTCAACCATATGATTTAAGTAAAGCAGGGGTTTTGATTTTCATCTTAACAGCTGAAGAAATGGAGGCAGAGAAGTCATTGTGACTTGCCCAAAGTCACACAGCTAGGGAGTAGCAGAGTCAGGAACAATGCTGAAGCTGGCCAAGCCCAAGGCTTTTAGGGTCCCTCCTCTACTATGAAACCTGTCACTGTCTATGCCAGCAAGCCTGTGGGTGGAAGGTATTCTCAGCCTATTTTATATTTGGTCTTTGTCAGGGTCTCTGGAGAGTAGTGACTGCTGTCAAAGGAGGACACTATCCACAAAATGACACAGCCAGGCAAGGAGCACACTGGCAGGACACTGTCACTCCACGCAAGGGCAGGAGTAGTTGGTGCTGCTTGGGCCTGACCAGGTGCCACACAATCCTGGGATCAGAAC
Organism: Canis lupus baileyi; assembly: GCF_048164855.1. Classification (NCBI taxonomy): domain Eukaryota; kingdom Metazoa; phylum Chordata; class Mammalia; order Carnivora; family Canidae; genus Canis; species Canis lupus. The sequence continues at coordinate 7,499,259 of NC_132840.1, read as the reverse complement.
TGTACTCACCATTGACAACTCTCTTGCACTGAAGCATCTTGAGGTCAATCAGCTCCTGCAGAGGAATCAGAGGGCACTTATCAGTGCTGGTCATGTAGGTCCTGGGCCCAGGGGGAGGGACCTTCACTGGAGGTCGCTAATGGGAGGGTGGTCACTCAGCCTGTTATCCTACTACTAACAACAAATCATGGCTTTTGGGAAATGTAACACTGATATCCTCACCTAAACATGGCAAGCAGGAGCCTGAGTGAGCTACCCTCGGTCAGCTGTTCCTCCCAGTGGCTGTGAAGACATCGGGGGCCTAGGAAGGATGAGCTACTCAGGGAGCCAGAGATAAGACAATAGCCCAGATTATGGACACCTGGACACTCTCCCCACCTACTCATCTCAGTTCCAGTCCATCCCCTCAAAGACCCTCCTACCTCATCCCCACACAAACAGCAGACAGTGTTGGGCTCCCAGGAAATGTCCAAGGACAAAAGTGGGACCAGTGAATAAAAGCAGAGGGAGGAAGCCTTGAGATCAGTTCTAAAACTCCTGCCCAACATGGGTCACACTGTGTGGAAACAAAAGGGGTGAGCTCTTTGACTCTGGACATCTTCAAACTGACTTAGGAAAGAAAAGAGAAAGAGGTTTCTTCAAAATCAGGATCATGAAAATGAAGGGAAAGCTCCTGTCTCCTGAAGGACTAAGATCCTCTGCCTCTTGGTAGGAGACAACTGTTCTGCTTTGTTCAGTGATCATTTCAACAAATGTGTAAGATAAAACCTGCCACACTGCCCAGAAGCTCATACCAAGGGGTTCTGCAGGTCCAGAAAAATGGAGAGGAAACTCTGCCCCCTGGTATCCATCGCCATACTGACTACCTATGAGCCTCAGCAAGTCACAACTCCAGCCAGGTGGGCACAATACTGTCAATATCTCATGGGAGTATGCAAAGCTAAAGTGGCCAAAGGGCACCTATGGCTTCCCCACATACTCATCATCTGAGTTAGTACACACATAGGCGTTTCTCTGGCTATTCTCTCTCTATGTTGCATTCAGGTCATCAAGTACCCGATGTCCACCAGTCCTGGCCAAACAAATCACCACCACCAAGCAGTTATGGATATGTGGCTGGCAAGAGTCCGTGTAGTGTCTCAAGGGATGGACAGAGCCCAACACAGAGTCCCTGGAGCCAGGATCTTAGTTGCAGGGGCAGGCCAAAAAGGCAAGTGGGAAAGCGGGCAGAGCATCAAATGGCCTGTGCTCATAAAAAGAAGCTTTGCAGGCAGGCTGAACTTCAGCCAGAAATGAGCAGGAGACAGCAAGGCAAGCCTTTGCTGAAGCCCCAGCCCTGCCAGATCTAACTTGTCCTCCTCAGGATTCCCAAACGCCCCTCCTCCAAGTCCACATTTGCTACTTCATCAAATGCTAGCTATACATACCTCAGTCATACCTTTACATTAGACTATACCCCCTGAGGAGGATCCTGTGATCACACAAAGGTAGGCCTTGAGGACCCAGGCCAGGTAGCCTGAGCCACAAGAGGAGGAATTAAGGCAAAATGGCCCTTGAAATGTCTTGTTTTCTTTTCAGTCTCCCCACCACACCAAAGGAGCCTGTGGGGCCTGGATGCCGTTTCATTCATCACCAGCATCTAGCATGTTGCAAGTGCTCACGAAACATCTGCCAGAACCTCTTCAAGACCTTGTATGCAGCAGATGTTCAACTGTTTAAGCGGAGAAATTAAATTGTCACCAAAAAAACCACAAGTGTGTCTGCTCAACACGCACCCTCAACACCACTGTTCGTCAATTTTATTCATTTTAGTTAGTTCTGGGATAAAATGGAACCTCCTGGTTTTTTCACTATATTTCCTTAATTAAGTGAAAACAAACATCGTTTTTCCTAGTGGTAGTTTATGATCAGTGAATCTTCAGAGCAAACTGCCTTTTTTTTTTTTGTTCTTTTTTTTTTGTTTTTTTTTCCAAACTGCCTTTTACATCTATACAAGTTGCAGGAAAAAAATCTATTCTTTGTCAAATTGTATATTGAGTTTTTCTGAGTTACCTACCACAAATACTTTTCTTCTATTACTACCACTTCCTCAATTGTTTTTTTAACCTATGCTCTACTTTTTTTTTTCTAGTTTTGAGATATAGTTGACATATAATATTATGTTACTTTCAGGTATACAACAGTGGTTCAAACAATTCTATACTTTATGAAATGCTCACCACAAGAAATGTAGTTACCATGTATCATCAAACAAAGTTATTACAGTATTATTGACAATATTCCCTAAGCTTTACTTTTTTTTTTTAAAGATTTTATTTATTTATTCATGAAAGACACAGAGAGAGAAAAGCAGAGACATAGGCAGAGGGAGAAGCAGGCTCCAGGCAGAGAGCCTGATGTGGGACTCGATCTTGAGATCACAGATCACACCCTGAGCGAGGGGCAGGTGCTCAACTGCTGAGCCACCCAGGCGTCCCAGTGCTTTTCAATCCTATAACTTATTCATATTATAACTACAAGTCTGTACCTCTTAAACTCCTTTGCCTACTTCACTCATCCCCTAACTTCCTCCCCTCTGGCAACCACTAGTTTGTTCTCTGTATTTATGAGTTTGTTTCTCTTTTTTGTTGTTGTTTTTTATTTGCTTTGCTTTTTAGATTCCACAGGTAGTAAGATCAGACAGTATTTGTCTTTCTCTGTTGACTATTTTACTTAGCATAATACCCTCTAGGTCTATCCACGTTGTTACAAACCTTAATTTCTATCATACATAACATTCTATTTTTATAGGAAAGATCACCCTAACTTGGCCATGAACAGTACCTTTTACTTCCTAAGTATATCTCCATTATATAGTGAAGAACATAATCTTGGGGCACCTGGGTGGCTCATTGGTTGAGCGACTGCCTTTGGCTCGGGACATGGTCCCAGGGTCCTAGAATCAAGACTCACATTGGGCTCCCTACTTCTCCCTCTCCCTCTGCCTATAGTTCCTCCTGCTTGTGCGCTCTCTCTCTCTCTCTCTCTGTCAAATAAATAGATAAAATCTATAAATAAATAAATAAATAAATAAATAAATAAATAAATAAATAAAATAATCTCAATTGTTTTTTCCTCTTCTTAAAAATAATTTTTTTAAGATTTATTTATTCATGAGAGACAGAGAGAGAGGAGGCAGAGACATAGGCAGAGGGAGAAGCAGGCTCTTCACAGGAGCCCGATGTGGAACTCGATCCTGGATCCCGGGATCATGACCTCAGCCGAAGGCAGCCGCCCAACCACTGAGCCACCCAGGCGCCCCATTCTTTTTAAAAATAATTTAGATTTTGTTAAAATAGTCCTCTTGTAATATTTTTTAAAGATTTATTTATTTATTTATTTATTTATTTATTTATTTATTTATTTGAGAGAGAGAGAGAGCACGCATGCATGAGCATGAGCAGGGGCAAAGGGAGAGAAGACGACTCCTGCTGAGCAAGGAGTCCAATGCAGGGCTTGATCCCAGGACTCTGGGATCATGACCTGAGCCAAAGGCAGTCACTTAACCAACTGAGCCACCCAGGCATCCCAAAACTAATTTAGATTTTAACTTGCCTGAAAATTATGGCCATTTATAAGTCATTTTTTCTTCAAATGAGTACCCAATGTTCTGAACAACATTTTTTTTTTTTTAAAAAGTAGCCTCCATTGCTCAATGTGGAGCTTGAACTCAAAACCCTGAGATCAAAAGTCACATGGTCTACCGACTAAGCCAGCCAGGCACCCCACAACATTTAGTTTTAAAATGCCTTAGGGGCACTTGGGTGGCTCAATATAGTTAAACATCAGACTTTTTTTTTTTTTTTTTTTTTTTTAGTATTTTATTTATTTATTCCTGAGAGACACAGAGAGAGAGAGGCTGAGACACAGGCAGAGGGAGAAGCAGGTTCCCAGCAGGGAGCCCTGTGTGGGACTTGATCCTGGGACCCCAGGATCACAACCTGAGCCAAAGGCAGACGCTCAACCACTGAGCCACCCAGGTGCCCCTAACATCAGACTCTTGATCTCAGCTTAGGTCTTGAAAGTAGAATATTTCTGAAAGTAGAATATTGATTTCCAGGGACTTGGGAAGGGAGAAATCGGGGAGATTTGCTAACAGATATGAGGTTTCTTTTTGGTGTGATGAAAATATTCAATAGTTTATTGTGGTGATGGATGGACAATTCTGTAAATATACCAAAAGGCACCAAATTATACAGTTTGAATTGGTGAATGATGTGGCATATGAATCATATCTCAGTAAAGGTGTTAAAAGGGGAGTCTGCCTGGTTTAGACAATAGACCATGAGGCTCTTAATCTTGCATTTGTAAGTTCAAACCCCATGTTAAATGTAGAGATTACGTAAAAATAAAATCTTTTTTTTTTAAGATTTTATTTATTTGAGACAGGAAAAGCACGAGTGGGGGGAGGAGTGGAGGGAAAGGAAGAAGCAGATTCCCTGCTAAGCACAAACTAGCCCCAGGGCTCAATCCCAGGACCAAAGGATCAGGACCTAAGCCAAAGGCAGACAGACACATAACCAACTGAGCTACCCAGATGCCCCTAAAAATAAAATCTTTATTTAGCTATTTTTTAAAAGATTTATTTATTCATGAGAGAGACACACACACAGAGACAGAGACATAGGCAGAGGGAGAAGCAGGTTCCCTCTCTGGAGCCTGATGTGGGACTCAATCCCAGGACCCCGGGATCACGACCTGAGCCAAAGGCAGCCACTCAACCACTGAGCCACCCAAGTGTCCCAAATAAAACATTGGGGGGAAAAAAAGATGTTAAAATAATGCTTAGAAGAACAATTTTGGGTCAATTGACAAAATTAGAACATAGAAGGTAGATTTTTAAAAAGTACCGTATCAATATTAAGTTAATCAAAGATGATGCCTATATCATAATTGAATAGAAGAAAGACTTAATTCTGGGAAAATATCAGTGAAGTACTTGAGAAGTAAGAAATCATACTGCATGAAACTTACTCTCAAATAGTTAAGGAGAAAAAAAATAGTTAAGGAGAACACATGAAACTAACGTAACATTGTGTGTCAACTGTACTTCAATTTTTAAAAATTAGTTAAGGAGAAAATATATATACATTAGATAGAGCACAAATGATAAAACAAATCAAACAAAAATGTTGACCATTGGTCAATATGGGTACAGATAGATGCTCTCTGTCCATTCCTGCAACTTTTCTTTTTTTTTCCTGTAACTTTTCAATAAATTTTTCCCTTTTAAAAAATTTTTTACTGAGGTATAAACATATAGCAACTTTTCCATAAATATGAATTCTTTTTTAAGCCATTCTGGGGAAAGGACTTAAATAAAAATTTCTCCAAAGATGATACACTGACACTCAACAAGCATATGCACATACTCAGCATTGCTAATCACCAGAGATATGCAAATTAAAACCACAATGAGCTATCACCTTTCACCCATTAGGATGGCTGCTATAGAAAGAAAGAAAGAAAGAAAGAAAGAAAGAAAGAAAGAAACAAACAAACAAACAAACAAACAAAGAAAGAAAGAAAGGGAGAAAGAGAGAAAGAGAAGAAAGAGAAGAAAGAGAAGAAAAGGAAGAAAGAGAAGAAAGAAAGAAAGAAAGAAAGAAAGAAAGAAAGAAAGAAAGAAAAAAGAAAGAAAGAAAGAAAGAAAGAAAGAAAGAAAGAAAGAAAGAAAGAAAGAAAGAAAGAAAAACGAATGAACAGAACTGGTGTTAGCAAGTATGTGGAGAAATTGTGCACTGTTGGTAGAATTGTAAAGTGGTGTAACTGCTAGGGAGAATAGTCTAGAGTTTCCTCCAAAAATGAAAAACAGGGCAGCCTCAGGTGGCTCAGCGGTTTACCACTGCCTTCAGCCCCAGGTATGATCCTGGAGACTGGGCGTGATCCTGGAGACGCCGGCTCGAGTCCCACCATGTCCCATGTCCCATGTCGGGCTCCCTGCATGGAGCCTGCTTCTCCCTCTGCCTGTGTCTCTGCCTCTCTCTCTCTCTCTCTCTCTCTCTGCCTCTCTCTCTCTGTCTCTCTGTGTCTCTAATAAATAAATAAAATCTTAAAAAAAAAACCCAAAAATGAAAAACAGAACTACCACCTCATCTAGCAATCCTACTTGAGGATATATATACCCAAAAGAATTGAAAGCAAGATCTCAAAGAGGTATTTGCATACCTATGTTCATAGCAGCACTATTCAAAATAACCAAAAGGTGGAAGTACCCAAATGTCCATCAACAGGTGAATGTATAAACAGAATGGGGCATATACATACAATGGAATATCATTCAGCTAAAAAATGAAGGAAACCCTGCCACATACTACAACATAGATGAACCTTGAGGATACTATGCTAAGCGAAACAAGCCAGTCACAAAAAGACAAATATCACATGCTTCCACTTCTATGAGGTATCTAAAGTAGTCAAATTCATAGAAACAGAAAATAGAAGAGTGGTTACCAGGGGTTGGAGAGATGGGGTAAGGGGGAGTTGTTTCACAGATAGAGAGTTTCAGTTGTGCACAAAGAAAAGATTCTAGAGATTTGTTTCACAACTGAACACTACCAAAGTGCACATTCAAAAATGTTTAAGATGGTAAATTTTATGTTATGTGTTTTTTACCACACACACACAAAAAAAATTTAAGTGCCCATTCTGGAAATCAGGGCCTCTTAAGAACACCACCTCCTCCCTTGATCTTGCTTAGTAAAAGGTTTAAGTCTAACAGGTAGGTGTCCTCTCACAGTTTAAGGGACTGGAGTCCCCTTATAATAAGGAATAGATAGGAACACCTGGGTGGCTCAGTGGTTGAGCGTCCGCCTTCAGCTCAGGGAGTGATCCAGGGGTTCCAGGATTGAGTCCCACATCGGGCTCATCGGGAGCATGCCTCTCCCTCTGCCTATGTCTCTGCCTCTCTCTCTGTATCTCCCATGAATAAATAAATAAAATCTTTAAAAAAAAAAAAGGAATCGATAAATGACATCTGAGGAACTCTTGGAAAACCCCTAACAATAAGGCAGACCTTAGTTTCAGTTGTGCACAAAGAAAAGATTCTAGAGATCTAACTCCCTTGACTCCCTCGACTTCTGCTGAGCTAGTTCATCCTTTCTTCACTTCCAGCTGCTGAGGGCTTTGCAGAGCTTTTGAGGAGGTACATGCATGCCTGGTATGTCGTAGACCCTATATGCTGGTCCTATTAGGTGGGTGGGATGGTTTAACTAAATCCACAGTTGTGCCACTTCATGTGAACCCAGGAAGATTGATCATCCAGGCAGCGGGCCTGTAGAGCAACGCTGGATCCACCAGGGGGCACCAGGCACCATACTGTGCCATGTCTAGTATTTGGCCCAGTCCCTGGCCACCTACCCATGCTAAGGGTCCACTGACCAGCCTGCCTCTGCTCTTCATAGGGGTTAGGCTTGGGTAGAAGGTCGAGGTGTCCTCTGGCAGAGGCCGGTTTGTTCATAAGCCATATTGATTCTCCCAAAGTAAATGCCCATCAAACATGCCAAAGAGGGCATCACAAGCAACAAAACAACAGTTGAGTTCTCTGGGACTTGATCTTTTTGGTCTCCGTTCCTTAGGCTCTGAGTCCACAAGTCCTCACAGTCCTTCCTCCCAATCTTCTTCTACGTCCAAGAGGTTTTTCTGGAGGGCGAGAAGGGGGCTGGCTAAGAAGGGCTATCCCTGGGACGCCTGGGTGGCCCAGTGGTTAAGTATCTGCCTTTGGCGCAGGGCATGATCCCGGTGTAGGGATCAAGTCTCACTGGATTCCCTGTGAAGGGCCTGCTTCCCTCTCTGTCTATATTTCTGCCTCTCTCTGTGGGTCTCTCATGAATAAATAAATAAAATCTAAAAAAAAAAAGAAAGAAAAAGAAGAAAGAAAGAAAGAAAGAAAGAAAGAAAGAAAGAAAGAAAGAAAGAAAGAAAGGAAGAAAAGAAAAGAAAGAGAAGGAAGGGAAGGAAGGGAAGGAAGGGAAGGAAGGGAAGGAAGGGAAGGAAGGGAAGAAAGGGAAGAAAGGAAAGAAAGGAAAGAAAGGAAAGAAAGGAAAGAAAGGAAAGAAAGGAAAGAAAGGAAAGAAAGGAAAGAAAGGAAAGAAAGGAAAGAAAGGAAAGAAAGGAAAGGAAAGGAAAGGAAAGGAAAGGAAAGGAAAGGAAAGGAAAGGAAAGGAAAGGAAAGGAAGGCTAACCCTAACCCACAGCTGACCACTTGGGGGCCTGAGTAGTGGCTCCAAGGATGAGTGACCAGAAAAATAATGCTCAGTGCACTATCACATTCCCTCAGGACTGGCCTCTGGACACAGGTTCCTTCCTGCCCTGGGGATATTCCGACAGCCTGGAAAGCTTATGGATGCCCAACTCTCATTTCTTGGACCTCCTTGACTCTATTTCAACAACCCCCTTAGAAGTCAGGTTCTATGCCCGTGACCCTAAACTCGGGAACCTCCCTTTCTGACTCCCACATTTGGACAACACATAGCCCCTCTCTCCCATTTCACCTTGCTAGCACCCTAGCTGGCTCTGCCTCTGCCCAGCTGTAGATACTGACATGCCAATCTGCAGCCACGGGCATCTGTCTGCCCGGCTTTGCAGCTCTCGTTCCCATAAAGCTAAAAACCAGCATGACTATGCATACCTAACGGCCAGGCAAATCTCCCAGTGCCCATTCCCCATAGGAATGGGACCAAAATGCCCTCACTTTCTTTCCTCAGGTCCCCATCCCACTCCTGCCACCTTCATCACCGACAGAAGATTGGCTTTCCATGTCTTGTAAAACAAGCCACTCAGGCAAAATCCCTTGGTTTCCCTGCCTTCCACGGTTCTCCCACTCTCCTCCCTGCCCTATCTTGGAGGCAGATCCCACCACCTCATCTAGAATCCTGCCCCTCGGGGATCCCTGGGTGGCTCAGCAGTTCAGTGCCTGCCTTTGGCCCAGGACATGATCCTGGACTCCTGGGATTGAGTCCCGCGTCGGGCTCCCGGCATGGAGCCTGCTTCTCCCTCTGCCTGTGTCTCTGCCCCTCTCTCTCTCTCTCTCTCTATCATGAATAAATAAATAAAATCTTAAAAAAAAAAAAAAAAGGAATCCTGCCCCTCCAAGTCCAGCCCCTACCCACCCCACAGTGATCTGCCAAATCTTCAGGCCTCCCCTCACTGCTAAGAGCTTTCTCTTATGTTGCAAACATGCAAGTCACCCAGAAACAACTCCCTTCACCATCTCCCCTACTTGCATGTACTCTTTGCCTCCCTTCACCTCTCGAATTCCTGAAGGGTAGTGGGCAGCTCTGTTTCTCTTTCCTCATTTCCTGCTCCTTCCACAATGTTGCCCCAACAAGTCCTCATCTCTGTCACAGCTGTCCTCCAATCACCTGGTTTTCAAATCAAACACCTTTTTGGTCTTTTTGCAAATTGGATTTCTCTGCATCATCTGTCACATTTGACAAACCTGACTTTTGCCTTCTCTGACACACATTCTTAATTTGCCTATTCTTCTCACTCTACATTTTTTTTTAATTTTAAGTAGGCTCCACCCCCAACGTGGGGCTTGAACTCACAATCCCAGGACCAAAAGTCACATGTTCTACTGACTGAGCCAGCCAGGTGCCCCATTCTTTCACTTTTCTATCATAAATTACTTACCTGTCCCCCCACATATAAACATCCAGTATATTGGAGTGTATTTTTCCCAAGTTCCCTCTTAAGCCCTCCCTTCTCTCTACATCAGTGGCTATCTATCTATCTATCTATCTATCTATCTATCTATTTATTTGGCAGATAGAGAGCACAAGCAGAGGGCGCAGTAGAGGGGAAGGAGAAGCAGGCTTCCCACTGAGCAGGGAGCCTGACATAGGGTTCAACATGGGGCTCAATCCCAGGACCTTGGGATCATGACCTGAGCTGAAGGCAGACACTTAACCAACTGAGCCACCCAGGCACCCCTCAGAGGCTTTCTTCTTAACTGAAGTTTTTATTTTGAAATAATTGGAGGTTCATATGCAGTTGTAAGAATGTGAGCTCCAAGGGGCGCCTGGGTAGCTCAATCAGTTAAGCATCAGACTCTTGATCTTAGCTCAGTTCGTGAATTCAAGCCACTGTCAGGCTCCTTGCTGGGCATGGAGCCTACTTTAAAAAAGAGAAAGAGGGGGGCAGCCCTGGTGGCTCAGCGGTTTAGCGCCACCTTCGGCCCAGGGCCTGAATCTGGAAACCCAGGATGGAGTTGCACATCAGGCTCCCCTCATGGAGCCTGCTTCTCCCTCTGCCTGTGTCTCTGCTTCTCTCTCTCTCTCTCTCTCTCTCTCGAATAAATAAATAAAATCTTAAAAAAATAAAAATAAAAAAGAGAGAGAGAGAGGGCAGCCCGGGTGGCTCAGTGGTTTGGCGCCGCCTTCAGCCCAGGGTGTGATCCTGGAGACCCAGGATCGAGTCCCATGTCGGGGTCCCTGCATGGAGCCTGCTTCTCCCTCTGCCTGTGTCTCTGCCTCTCTCTCTCTCTCTCTCTCTCTCTCTCTCTCTCATGAATAAATAAATTTAAAACATCTTTAAAATTTAAAAAAAGAGAGAGAGAGAGAATAGGAGCTCCTATGTACTGTTTGCCCACCTTCCCCAATGGTAACATCTTACAAAATATAGTATAATATTACAACCAGGATATTGACACTGATACAGTTAAGACACAGAAACATCAACACCAGAATCCCTTGTGCTGTCCTTTTATAGCCACAGTCCCCATCCACCACCAGTGCCTCTGAAAGACAGAAATATCTGAAGCATTTGAATGGCTTCTTCTTACTTCTCACACACACTAGGGAGACACATTGGTACTGGAGATGGTGGGGAGCTCTCCAGATAATTCTTTTATATGCCCAGCTGAAAAACACTGCTCACACCCCCACACTATCCAATATCAGCTATTCTTGTAATGCTATTTTTCCTGGAAAATACTTTTTTAAGATTTTATTTATTTATTTGACAAAGAAAAAGAGAGTAAGCACAAGCAAGGGGAGCAGGAAAGGGTGAGGGGAGAAGCAGCCTCTCCACCAATCAGGAAGCCCAATGCAGGGCCTGATTCCAGACATTTAACGGACTGAGCCACCCAGACACCCTGAAAATGCTTTTTAAACCTGGGTCTCAAGTCCTACTGTTCTCCACAGCAGCCAGGATGTAGGCAACTCACTAGCTACTACTACTAGAATATCCTGTGGCTCCCCAAACCAACCCTATCCAGCTTCCCTAGCCTGAATCTGGTCCTTTTCATCCTCCTCCTAACCATGAGGTAATTCAGTCATGCACTGAACATCTATTAACTCCTACAGAGGCCAGGGCAGTGACCTGACATGACACTCATCCAACTATCCAGCCCAGGAATCCCACAATGCCTCCATGCTGCCTGGCCTCCTGGCCCTGAACAGGGCCCAGAGAATTCACAAGTGTCATACATATTTGCCTTCAGTGAGGACCTGTGAAGTGAGTGCCCATTCTCTCTCCCAACTCCTGGCCACTTCAACTCACAGATTAGGAGGCTGCACTGGTGAAAAAGTCCTCCAGGAAAATTAGGAGCCTCTTACCTCACAGTACACAATGTCCGCTCCATAGTCCAGGGCCAGCAGCCGCATGGGGAGAGTGCCTACCCGAACCATAGGGGCTAAGATGAGTTTGTTGTGGTAGCACAGTGAGAGGCTGTGCTCAATCATTCCTCCTCTGCTGAAGCCTGCAGAAAAGGAAAACAAGAGTTAGAAATTCAAATAAAGAAAATCTCTTCTGTTAGATAGGTTTTTCTTCTTCTTTCCAATACATAAGACTTTGTTTTCCTTTTCTCTGACCATAAAAATAATGCACGCTTATTCATTCATTGAAAGAATATTTATTAGGTGTCTAGTCTGTGCCAGTCACTGTCCTAGTTTTGGGGATACATTACAAAACAAAACAGACAAAAATTCCTGTTCTAACAGAGCTTTTATTCTAGCAGGAAAACAAAGGCAAAAAAAAAATACATAATAAATAAATGATACAGTATGTTGGAAAATTAGTAATGCTAGAGAGTAAAAAACAGCAAGAAGTGGGGTGCCTGGGTGGTTCTATTGGTTAAGCATCTGCCTTCGGCTCAGGTCATGATCCCAGGGTCCTGGGATCAAGCCTCATGTTGGGCTCCCTACTCAGCAGGGAGCTTGCTTCTCCCTCTCCCTCTGCCTGCCACTCCACTTACTTGTGGTCCCTCTCTTTCTGTCAAATGAACAAATAAAAATATTTTACAAAAGAAAAAAAAACAGCAAGGAGAAAGGAAGATTGAAAACACCAGGGATGGATTAAAATTTCTTTCCATTTCATTGAGATGTGATTGACATACAGTATATTAGTTTAAGGTGTACAACATAACGATTTGATATATGTGTATGCTACAAAATGAATACCGCAATAACTTAACATCTATTACCTCATATATTAATAATTTTAAAAATAATAATAATTTTTGTCTTGTGATGATGATGACCTACTATTAGTAGGGTGCTTGAATGGGTCAGTAGGTTGGGTGTTTGACTCTTGATTTTGGCTCAGGTCATGATCTCAGGGTTGTGGGACAGAGTTCTGTGATGAGCTCAGCTCACAGAGTCTGCTTGGGATTCTTTCCCCCTTGCTGCTCCCTCCTGCTCGCTCTCTCTCTCTCTCATTAAGTAAGTAAGTAAGTAAGTAAATAAATAAATAAATAAATAAATAAATAAATAAAATCTTTATTAAAAAAGATCTATTCTTAGCAACTTTTAAATACACAATATTGTCAACTATAGTTGCTATGCTGTATATCACATCCTCAGAAGATATTTATCTTCTAGCTGGAAGTTCATATCTATTTTTTCCTTTTTTGAGAGAGAAAGAGAGAGAGAAGGGGGCAGGGTGAAGAAGAGGATGAGAGACAAGAGGACTCCATGCTGAATGTAGAGCCTGACACGGGGCTCAATCACATGACCCTGAGACCATGACCTGAGCTAAAATCAAGAGTTAGACATTTAACCAACTAAGCCACTCAGGTGCCCTAGAAGTTACTATCTTCTGACCACCTTCACCCACTTACCTCATACTCCCAGCAGGAAAAATATAAATAAATGGTATACTAATGGTATATTTTACATTAAAATATAAAAATATGTGAAAATATTTACATTAAAATATAAAAGTTTAAATAAGGAAACCAAGATAGGCTTCAATGGGAAGGTAACATTAAAGCTAAGACTTGAGTTGGTCAAGTTGGTATCTAGTAGAAGAATATACAGCAGAAGAAACAGCTTCCCTGATGTGTTAGAGGAACAGTGAGGAGGCCAATGTGGTTGGAACACAAAGAGGAGAAGAGAGAGTAATGAAAGTCAGATACACGATATCACAGCAGTAAGCAGATAGGACACAGTGTCAGATCCCATACGGACTTGAAGTACACTCTGTGGACTTTTTCAGCTCTTCACAAAACAGAAGCCAGTAAAGGACTTTAAGTAGAGAAGTAGCATGACTGAACATGTTTTCTCATGATCACAGTGATTACTCTAGAACAAGCAATTGGTTAGGGGCCAGAGTAAACACAGGGAGACCAAGTACAAGGCTCTTTGATAACCAACATAAGAGACGATGGTGGCTTGGCATGCCTGGGTAGCTCAGCAGTTGAGCATCTGCCTTCAACTCCAGGTGTGATCCTGGGGTCTGGGGATCGAGTTCTGCTTTGGGCTCCCTGCGGGTAGCCTGCTTCTCCCTCTGCCTATGTCTCTGCCTCTCTCTCTTTGTCTCTCATGAATAAATAAGTAAAATCTTAAAAAAAAAAAAAAAAAAGATGATGGTGGCTCAGGCCAGGAAGCTGGTAGTAGAGGTAGTGAGAAGTGGTCACATCCTAAATATATACTTTGAAGGTAAAGCCAACAGGAGTAAAAAGAAAAAAATCAAAATTCCATATCCCAGAGAAAACTGTTAATATTTACTTATGCTGAGCAAATATGGACCCCCCTAAAAAGTCACAAACCTAGCTAGCCAATGTTCCATTCTGCTCAGTTACTAACAATGTCTCCATTTTCTCTTTACTATTTAGCCCATTCCGGCTGGTGCCCTCCTCTACCATTCTACTAAAACTGCTCTGATTAAAGTCACCAATTACCTGGAAGTTGGGCAATCAACCACACACACACTTGTCCACAATCTGGTTTCACTAACAGTACAGTGACATGGTTGAGCCTCCCCTCTTCTTGACCTCTCCCCTCCCTAGGCTTCCCTGACCCCACACTTTCCTGGTTTTTCTCCCACCTCTCTGTCTTGCTTCTCAGCATCTTTGCTGGTTCCACCTCCTCAACTCACATGTTGAGTTTCCTCCTTAGTCTTGGGCCCTCTTCTCTTCTAATTCCACACATTCTCCGATGTAAATGTATTCACTCCCATGGCTTACAATATTGGTAATATACTGGTGATCTCTTTTTTTTTAAAGATTTTATTTATTTATTCATAGAGACATAGAGAGAGAGAGAGAGGCAGAGACACAGGCAGAGGGAGAAGCAGGCCCCATGCAGGGAACCCGATGTGGGACTCGATCCCGGGTCTCCAGGATCACACCCTGGGCTGCAGGCGGGCTAAACCGCTGCACCACCACGGCTGCCCATACTGGTGATCTCTAAAGGTATCTTATACCAACTGCTCAATATACATCCCCACCTGGGTATCTTAAGGACATCTTATAAGAAACATGCACAAAACAAAAATCTTGATCTGATCTGCCTTCCTAAGCTGCCTCTTCTGTCTTCATTAATTCATTCAACAGACATTTATTGAGCCCCTATAATATGCCAAGCACTGGTTGGCACTAGAGATAAAATGCAGAGGAGGAAGTCGAGTAGAAAAAGAGGGTTATAGAAAGAGAACTTACAAATACTTGGGAAATTAAACCACATACAGTGCTATGAAGGACATGAGGTTTTGGGAATCTGTGTCAACAGGAAAGGGACAGATAGAGGTTGAGAAGGGCTTCCCTTAAGAAATAATTGTTTCATTTTATTTTATTTTATTTTATTTATTTATTTTATTTATTTTAGAAAGACAGCGAGCACAAGGGGTCAAGAGGGGAAGTACAGAGGGGGTGGGAGAAGGAGGGGGAAAGAATCTCAGACTCCACATGAGCACAGAGCCTGACATAGGGCTTGATCTCATAACCCCGAAATTAAGACCTGGGCCACAATCAAGAATCAGATGCTTAACTGACTGAGCCACCTAGGCATCCAATAAATAATTTCTGATTCAAGATCCCAAGGGAGTGAAGGTGTTAATCAGGCCAATACAGGTAGAGAAAAGGTTTCCCATTTCAGCAACTAACACCTCCATTCACCCAGTTACTCATCCTTAATCCATATTCCCCACATTCAATCTATCACTAACTCCTTCTGAAACAGCCTTCAAAATATAACTAATCCATCGGCTTGGCTCCATATCTAGTGCCACCACTGTGCACAAAGCCCAGTCATCTAATGGCTCTCCCCAAATCTAATCTTACCTCCTCCTATCCTTTCTTTTAAAAAAAGATTTTTTTAATTTTTTTTAGATTTTATTTATTTATTCATGAGAGACACAGAGAGAGAGGGGCAAAGACAGAGGCAGAGGCAGAAGCAGGCTCCATGCAGGGAGCCCGATGTGGGACTTGATCCTGGGTCTCCAGGACCACGCCCTGGGCCGAAGGCAGGCACTAAACCACTGAACCACTGGAGCTGCCCAAGATTTTACTTATTTATTTAAGAGAGAGAGAGAGAGAAAGCAAGAGACAGAGCATGAACAGAGGGGGAGGGGTGAAGGGGGAGGGAGAAGCAGACTCTCCAATGCACTGAGCCGTGCATTAGGCTCAAACCTGGGACTCCAGAATCACGACTTGAGCCCTTGAGCCGAAGGCAGATACTAAACCGACTGAGCCATCTAGGCGCCCCTCCTATCCTTTTTCTGTTCCATACTGCATGGGTTTTGAAAAAGACAACTCTGGGGGATCCCTGGGTGGCGCAGCGGTTTGGCGCCTGCCTTTGGCCCAGGGCGTGATCCTGGAGACCCGGGATCGAATCCCACATCGGGCTTCTGGTGCATGGAGCCTGCTTCTCCCTCTGCCTATGTCTCTGCCGCTCTCTCTTTCTCTCTCTGTGACTATCATAAATAAATAAAAATTAAAAAAAAAAAGACAACTCTGATAATACCACTTCCTTGTTTATATCCTTCAGTGGTTTCCCACTCAGTTTAGGGATAACTCCCAAACCCTTCTGATGGCCCATCAAGCCCTGCACGACCTGTCCCTGTTCACATCTCCAGCTCATCTTAAGCCTCTCTTCCACTCATTCTCCTTGCTCTGGCCCCCTGGCCTTCTTTGAAAGTCTCCTACACTAAGCTCTCTGCAACCTGGGGCCCATGCACTTGCAGTCCTCTCTGTCTAGAACACTCTCCTGGACTCAATCATACACACCCACACTAAGGTCCTCTTTACCTTGAACGTCCCCTTTTTGGAGACATTTCCCTACCAGACCATCTAACTTCAGGTCCCTAGTCACATGCTCTCACAACACTTTGTTCTTCCTTATAGCTCAGTTACAATCCATGTGTCCACACTTACTTGTGTGGTCTCTCGTTTATCCCCCATCTCCTGCTCTAGATCACCAGGACAACAAGTCCCACAAAGACAGGAACATGGCTACCTAGTTCACTGCCAGGTTTCTAGCCCTGAGCCAGGGCTTGGCCCTTAGCAGCAGCTTCGAAAAGAAGGCGTGACCAAACACTTACTCTGTGGTGGCTGAGGACACCCTCTTGTTGGGACATTGGTCCAGGGACTCCCTCTGGTGCATGCCAGCAGGGCCTGACAGGGCCTGCCTCCAAGAAGGCTCCTCTCAAAGAAGCTAGGCTGTCCCCACCCTTTCCCAGTTCCCATCACAACCATTCACCCAGCCCTAAAATCACACCCAGATCACCATTTTAGTCACACAAACTGAGACAATCTCTCTACCATTCCTTTAAGGGCTGGTCTTCTCTATGACAGTTTGATGACCTTCTCAGTAGCCTTAACTTCAGTTTCATGGATACAAAAATCCCAACAATTATAATGCTTTTTGATTAAAGATAACACTATTCAAGGAAAACAACAAACTGGACTGGAAAAAAACCTTCCCAGCAGCCCGGGTGGCTCAGTGGTTTAGCACCGCCTTTAGCCCAGGGCCTGATCCTGGAGACCTGGGATCGAGTCCCATATTGGGCTCCCTGCAGGGAGCCTGCTTCTCCTTCTGCCTGTGTCACTGCCTCTCCCCCTCTCTGTCTCTCATGAATAAATAAATAAAATCTTTAAAAAAGAAAAAAAAACCTTCCCAGTCCCTTCCACATAAATTTTCCTGGAGACTATGATATTGCTTAAAAAACAATTTCTTTAAAATTAAATTTAGGGGGATCCCTGGGTGGCGTAGCGGTTTGGCGCCTGCCTTTGGCCCAGGGCGCGATCCTGGAGACCCAGGATCGAATCCCACGTCGGGCTCCCAGTGCATGGAGCCTGCCTCTCTCTCTGCCTGTGTCTCTGCCTCTCTCTGTCTCTCTCTGTGAGACTATCATAAATAAATAAAAATTAAAAAAATAAATAAATAAAAATAAAATTAAATTAAATTTAGGGATCCCTGGGTGGCTCAGCAATTTGGCCCCTGCCTTCAGCCCAGGGCCTGATCCTGGAGACCTGGGATCGAGTCCCATGTCGGGCTCCCTGCATGGAGCCTGCTTCTCCCTCTGCCTCTGTCTCTCTCTCTCTCTCTGTCTCTCACGTATAAATAAATAAAAATCTTTAAATAAATAAAAATCTTTAAATAAATAAATAATAAAATAAAATATAGAGTTAAAATTAAAGTCAATTAGGATTAAATATTCAGAGAATTATCCTACTTCCCACTCAAAACACCTGTAGATAAGAAAAAAATTAAAGTGACCTAATATATTTATAATGAGAAAGAGGTACTACAGTATATCTCTGTTACAGTTCTAAACACTGAATCAGAAGACCTGCCCTGAGGGCAGCCTGGGTGGCTCAGCAGTTTGGGTGCTTGCCTTCAGCCCAGGGCGTGATCCTGGAGACCCCGGATCGAGTCCCACATCGGGTTCCCTGCATGGAGCCTGCTTCTCCCTCTGCCTGTGTCTCTGTCTCTCTGTCTCTCTGTCTCTCTCTATCATGAATAAATAAATAAAATCTTAAAAAAAAAAAAAAAGAAGAAGAAGAAGAGGACCTGCCCTGGAATCCCAACTCTGCCCTGGGCAGATGAATTAACCTAGTAGAGAATGGAATAATTAACCTTATTCCATTCTCCCTCTGGAATATGAGACCCCAGCAGAATCTGCCAGGTGGGATATTGTGAAGAGTTAATTCTATGATGCTCAGTAGCTCTCCACACGTAGTAAGGGCTTAATAAATGTTCACTGCTCTCGCTACTGGGCTTTTACACTTTCAATACATTCTAAGTCTACTCTTCTATCAACAAACATCTACTAGCTGTTTTAGGATGAAGGCACTATGTGAAGTGCTGAAGGTAAAGAAATGGAAAGAACTAAGTTCTTGACCTCAAGAAGCTGCTCGGATCTGCCACTGCCAAGTGACTGATGACAAGAGCCTACAAGCCAGTCTCTCTGCTTCCAGGCCTATTATGTTCTGTATATGTTCCTTCCAGCAGCCAAAGGGGTCTTTCAAAACACAAATCAGGATAGGATATTATTCCCGTTCTCCAAAGCCTTCCCTACTGCTCTTAGAATTAAGTCCCAGCTCCTTCACAAGGCCTGCTCCCCCCCTTTCTCAGAAGCCCATTCATCATTTGCCCCCTGCCCTCTTAACTCCTCCATGTTAAGCTTCAGCTATTCTGATCTGTTTCTAGCTCCCCAAACTAACCTGCTCTCTCTCAGTTTGGAGTCTCTAAATAAGATGCCCCTGCTTAGAACCCATATTCCTATTCTTCCACCTGGCCGACTTCCAGTAGCCTTTCAGAACCTCCATACAGATGTCACTTCCTCCAGAAAGCCTTCCCTGACACTTATGTCCCAAACACAGAGTAAGGGAGCTCCTCTTAGCTCATTCCTGTCCTACATTGGAATATACTCTTGTAATTACAAGAGCAACTAACTATCAATCTGCCTTCCTCATCACAAATTAAAGGCAATCACTACATCTTGCTCATCACCAGGTCCTTGTCACAAAGTACACATCTGGCATAAGGTAGATGTTTAGGGTTTGTTGTGAAAAAAAGCTAACTGGGATGCCTGGGTGGCTCAGCGGTTGAGTGTCTGTCTTCGGCTCAGGGTATGATCTCAAGAGTGCCAGGATCGAGTCCCACATCGGGGTCCTCGCATGGAGTCTGCTTCTCCCTCTGCCTGTCTCTGCCTCCCTCTCTGTGGCTCTCATGAATAAATAAATAAAACCTAAAAAAAGGGTGGCCCGGGTGGCTCAGCGGTTTAGTGCTACCTTCAGCCCAGGGTGTGATCTTGGAGACCCAGGACCGAGTCCCACATCGGGCTCCCTACATGGAGCCTGCTTCTCCCTCTGCCTCTCTCTCATTCCTTTCTGTGTTTCTCATGAATAAATAAATAAAATCTTAAAAAAAAAAAAAAAACCTAAAAAATTTTAAAAATAAAAAAGAAGCTAACAGGTCAAATGGCAACAAGAACCACAATACGGTTAATGTTTCAGCCAAAGAAGAGCTCTATCACAGACAAATGTGTACTCTATAACAGAGCATTTCAAGTGCCTTGCCATACCTCAAGTATGATTACAGAGCAGACAAATGTCTACCCCAATCCCTTGCTTACCCAACTTGCATAAGAGCTACCACTAAAATGAATAAGATTCGGGTAGGAAAGCAGGAGGGGCACCCAGGTGGTGGCTTAGTCAGTTAAGTGTCTGCCTTTAGCTCAGGTCATGATCCCAGGGCAGATCAAGCCCCGCACTGGGCTCCCAGCTCAGTGCGGAGTATGCTGCTCTCTCTCTCCTTCTACCCCTCCCCCTATTCATGCTCTCTCTCTCTCTTGCTCTCTTTCAAATAAATAAATAAAATATTTTTTAATGCATTTTCTTTTTTTTAAGATTGTATTTATTTATTCATGAGAGACACAGACAGAGAGGCAGAGACATAGTTAGAGGGAGAAGCAGACTCCCTGCGTGGAACCTGATGCGGGACTTGATCCCAGGACCCTGGGATCACGCCCTGAGCCAAAGGCAGACACCCAACCACTGAGCCACCCAGGAGCCCTAAAAAATACATTTTCAAGAAAGTAGCAGGAGATGGAGTTGGGGGCAGATTCTGCAGAATGATTAGGAGATAAGCTGTAGGCCACAGGCATCCATCCATTAATAGCTTCTGAGTCAAGGAGTGACAAGGCCATGGCTGTGCTTTTTAGTAAGATCATTCGGAAAACAGATGATGGACTGGAGAATGAAAGACAGGAAGGAGGTAAGGAGTTGGGTTAGAAAGAGGATGAAATGATCTAGGCATATAGTGACACAGGCTGAAAAGAAAATGTTCAGGGGATCCCTGGGTGGCGCAGCAGTTTAGCGCCTGCCTTTGGCCCAGGGCGCGATCCTGGAGACCCGGGATCGAATCCCACGTCGGGCTCCCGGTGCATGGAGCCTGCTTCTCCCTCTGTCTATGTCTCTGCCTCTCTCTCTCTCTCTCTCTCTCTCTCTCTCACTGTGTGCCTATCATAAATAAAAAAATTTTTTTTTAATTTTTTAAAAAATGTTCAGCACTTGTACAACAGTCCTGATGCAGGCAGGAAAATGAAGGAACAGGGAGAGAATACTAACTAACAGCTACTTTTTATTTTTGCAATGCCTTGCAATTCCCTAAGTGCTTTGTTTATAACTGTGATTCTCAAATGGGGAGGCATATTAGAATCATTTGGAAAGGCTTTAAAAAATAGCAAAGTCCAGGCCTTACCCCCAAGTCAATTAACTCAGAATATAAACTCTTAAATGAATGAATGAATGAATGAATGAATGTAAACTCCATTAGGGCAGGAATTTTACCTGTTTTGCCCACTGTCTGTTTGAACAGTACCCAACATATACATGGTGCCCAGGAAATATTTATTGAACGAATAAATGAATGAATGGCTGTACCATTATCACCTGAGATCCAAGGGACAATAATTCTGTTTAAAACTTATGGAGTAACCAGGCAACGTGAGTTACTATGACAGCCCTGGGAAAAAAATACTACCAAGTTAGGCCCCTATTCTCATTCTTTTCACAAATAAGTATAACTTTCTTATTTCTAGAGTACTATAATATAAAACATGTATCTCAATAACAACTAGAGATTACTCAATGTCTCCTGCGAACAGCAGGAAAAGAGAGGAGACTTATTCAGTAGCTGACAACTGACAAAAAGAAATCAAGGACCAAGGGCAAAGACTGGCTCAGACAGACTCCAATCTTTATGAGATTTTGAGTTAATCATCTTGTAAGGACTTGAGCATGGTGAGAAAGTAGCCATATAGTAACCAGCTTCCCTGCCCCAAATATTTCGGTAGAACCCAAATGCAACTACATACCTATGTATTATTCTTTTCTGATAATTCCTTCAGTGTATCTACTCTGGCTTGGTGCAAAGTAAGACTTTGTTTTTATCTGAAAAAAACAGTGCCACGTGTAAATGGATAAGACCTGTTGAGTCAGATGTCAAAGAAGCTACATAGGGTAGCCCCCGTGGCTCAGTGGTTTAGTGCTGCCTGCAGCCCAGGGTGTGATCCTGGAGACCCTGGATCAAGTCCCACGTCGGGCTCCCTGAATGGAGCCTGCTTCTCCCTCTGCCTGTGTCTCTGCCTCTCTCTCTCTCCTCTCTGTGTATTCTCATGAATAAATAAATAAAATCTTTAAAAAAAAAAAAAAGAAGAAGAAGAAGAAGCTACATAGATAAGGAGCAAGGAGCTCTGATTTCTTGAGAAGAATCATAAAAGTAGTATAGAATCACAATATCTTGCAGTGCCCTTTATTTTTTTATTTTTTTTAATTTTTATTTATTCATGATAGTCACAGAGAGAGAGAGAGAGAGAGGCAGAGACACAGGCAGAGGGAGAAGCAGGCTCCATGCACCGGGAGCCCGACGTGGGATTCGTTCCCGGGTCTCCAGGATCGCGCCCTGGGCCAAAGGCAGGCGCCAAACCACTGCACCACCCAGAGATCCCTGCAGTGCCCTTTATATCAACTCCCTTCGATCATATTGCCAACCAGCGGTCATCCGGCCTGGATATGAACTTTCAATGATGGAAAAACTCAGCATCCTCAAGACAGACCTGGGCAATTCTAGTTGTTACAGCAGTTCTTTATATCAAATTCAGAATCTTCCTGTTACCTATGGGTCCTAATTCTGCACTCTGGAATGGTACACCCCATGGCACACTTCAGCTCTTTTCCATTTGGCACATTCCCCAGACCCATGAGGACAGTTTTGTTCTCTCTAAACTTCTCTTCTCCAGCTTCACTTCCTTGAGTCACTATTTCTTGTGTTTATGACTTTCAGGAAGGACCCCCAACTTTCCTAACCCCAAGGGCATAGCAAGCAATGGCATCAGTGTCCTAATTACAAATTCTGGGGATGAGGCAGAGCCAGCGCAAGAGGCTGTCAGATATGCCTACCTGAAGTGAAAGCACATGTAACCTCAGCCTCTCTTCAGTCCTCATACTCTATGCAGGGTTTCTCAACAACACACTATTCACATGTTGGGCCAGATAATCTTTTTTTGTGGGAGGCTTTCCTGTGCACTGCATAATGTTCAGCAACATCCCTGGCCTCTGCTCACTAGATGCCAGTAGCACCTCCCCAGATGTGACAACCAGAAATGTCTCCAAATTCTGTCAAATATCCCGGGGTGGGGTGGGGGCAAAAATCACCCTCACCTGAGAGCCATTGCTTGCTCTATCCAATGACTCTGTTCACCTGTCACTACTCAAAACTCTCTCCTCTGCTGGTTTGATGGGTAACTTTCCAGAAAGTCTACTTATGTATCAGAATGGCATTTGAAATTTTCAAGTATTTATCTCTTTGGAAACAACATGCATTGGTGAGGATGTGGAGAAAAAGGAAACTTCTTGCACTGTTGGTGGAAATTAAAACTGGTGCAGCCACTGTGAAAAACAGTATGGAAGTTTCTCAAAAAATTAAAAATAAAACTGCCATATGATCCAGCAATTCTAGTACTGGATATTTAGGCAAAGAATACAAAAACACGAATGGGGGGGGGGGGAAGCACCTCTATGTTTATTGCAGCACTATTTACAATAGCTAAATTATGGAAGCCACCCAAGTGTCCCTGGATTGATGAATAAAGAAGATGTGAGATAGGGGATCCCTGGGTGGCTCAGCGGTTTAGCGCTTGCCTTCAGCCCAGGGCGTGAACCTGGAGTCCCAGGATCGAGTCCCATGTCGGACTCTCTGAGTGGAGCCTGCTTCTCCCTCTGCCTGTGTCTCTGCCTCTCATGAGTAAATAAATAAAAAAAATCTTGGGATGCCTGGGTGGCTCAGTGGTTGTGCGTCTGCCTTTGGCTCGGGGCATGATCCTGAAGTCCCAGGATTGAGTCCCACATGGGGCTCCCTGATGGGAGTCTGCTCCTCCCTCTGCCTGCCTGTGTCTCTGCCTCTCTCTGTGTGTCTCTCATGAATCAGTAAATAAAAGACCTTAAAAAAAATCTTTAAAAAAAAAGAATTAAATCTTGCCATTTGCAACAACATGAATGGATTCAAAGGGTATAATGCTAAGCGAAGTAAGTCAATCAGAAACAGATAAGGGTTTTTTTGCAACCTGAACAACTGAATGCAAGTAAAATACTCTGGCCAGGGCTATGTAACACAAGCCACATATTTGATCACCTGAGTGATCAAGGACCCTCCTCACCACTATTTAAGCAATTTATGTATCTTGACTGGGAACCCAGTGAAGGTGAGCATACTGCAAGAATAGTAGGTTCAGGATGAAAGTTGGGAGGGTTGGCAAGAGAATGGAGAGCGAACCTCAGGTGAAAGGTGGGGGTAAGTACAAAGAGAAAGGTCTACTTGAAATAAAGCCTGAAGATCTTACAGCTCCCGCTTCACAGAGGGGCCATCAGTTTGCCCTCGGGGCTCTCAGCTCTTGGCCAAGGGAAGGGGGGGCCTAGATCTAAGACACCTGGCCCTCGTCTTCTCCCCCAGGCCTGACCATGCGTTCAGATTCTCAGTAAACATTTATTACCAGACCTTGCGCGGGGATCACACCTGGGAAAACACCACCGCACCCTCGGAATTTACAGGAGACCAACACTAGACAAGCCACCAAAGGAGCGGTGGGAGCGACAAAAGAGAATGACCAGGACCGACACCCAATCGCCAGAAGCCCTCCGTCCTCCTGTCCATTAGGCCCGGCCCCCAGCGCCGCGTATCGCCGGACCCCGCGCCTGCCTCCATCGCGCCCTTTTCCCCCAGGCCGATCCGGGTCTGGACGTCGCCAACACCTGCTCGGACCCACAGACCTCGCCGCAGTTGAACTTTACAGACTCTCCCTCCTTCCTCAGGGTTCGCCGACTCCACAAGCCTTACTGAGCCGCGCCGGACACCGTCCACGAGGCCTCGCGCGCTCGTGACGTCATCGCCGTGCGCCTCTCGCACGCCTAGGGGACTATGGCTGTGGCGCGGCCGCCGCGGCTGCTGCGGCTCGCGGCCCGGTGGCTTTGCGCGCCTCGACGGGACCTGGCGGGCCGCGGTCCTGAGGAGCCCCTGCCCGTGGTTCGCATCCCGCGGGCTCTACAACAGCGGCAGAGCGGGCGACGGAGTTCCCCGCGGCTGGTGCTGGCGCGGCCTGGCCCGCTGCTCATCTCGGCGCGGCGGCGGGAGCTGAGCCAGCCGGCGCGCCTCACGCTGGGCCGCTGGGAGCGCGCGCCACTAGCTTCGCGTGGTTGGAAGAATCGGCGCTCCCGCAGAGACCACTTCTCCATCGAGCGCGCGCAACACGAGGTACCAGCGCTGCGGAACCTCTCATCCGAGGGCAGCTTCGCGGATCTGGGTCTGGAACCCCCAGTGCTTCGTGCGCTGAAGGATGCTGCGCCTGAAGTCCTTCGGCCTACAACCGTGCAGTCCAGCACCATTCCCCCTCTACTTCGCGGCCGCCACATCCTTTGCGCCGCGGAAACGGGCAGTGGCAAGACTCTCGGATACCTACTACCCCTGCTTCAGCGGCTCCTGGGCCGGCCAGGCCTGAATCCCCACAGTACACCTGCTCCTCGAGGCCTCGTCCTTGTGCCTTCGCGAGAATTAGCGGAACAGGTGCGGGCAGTGGCCCAGCCCTTGGGCATCTCTTTGGGCCTCCGGGTGCGAGAGCTAGGGGGAGGCCATGGCATGAATAGGATCCGGGTGCAACTGTCCAAACAACCTCCAGCAGACGTACTAGTGGCCACTCCAGGAGCTCTGTGGAAGGCCCTGAAAAGTCACCTAGTCAGCCTGAAGCAGCTCTCCTTCTTGGTGTTGGATGAGGCAGACACACTATTGGATGAAAGCTTCTTGGAACTAGTGGACTACATCTTGCAGAAGAGCCATATAGCAGAAGACCCAGATGACTTAAAAGACCCCTTCAATCCCAAAGCTCAGTTAGTGCTGGTGGGGGCCACATTTCCCGAAGGTGTAAGCCAGCTGCTAAGTAAAGTTGCCAGCCCAGACTCTCTGACCACCATCACCAGCTCTAAGCTCCACTGCATCATGCCTCATGTTAGACAGACATTTATGAGGCTGAAGGGAGCAGAGAAGGTGACTGAATTGGTGCAGATCCTCAAGCAGCATGACAGAGCATATAGGACTGGTCCCTCGGGAACTATTCTGGTGTTCTGTAATAGCTCCAGCACTGTGAACTGGCTGGGATATATTCTGGATGACCACAAAATCCAACACCTAAGGCTGCAGGGACAAATGCCAGCCTCAATGAGAGCAGGTATCTTCCAGTGCTTCCAGAAGGGCTCCCGGGACATACTCCTCTGCACAGACATAGCCTCTCGGGGCCTGGACAGCACCCATGTAGAGTTAGTTGTCAATTACGATTTCCCCCTCACCCTGCAAGACTACATCCATAGAGCCGGTAGGGTGGGCCGTGTAGGGAGTGAGGTGCCTGGCACTGTCATCAGCTTTGTGACCCATCCCTGGGATGTAAGCCTGGTTCAGAAGATTGAGCTGGCAGCTCGTCGGAGGAGAAGTCTTCCAGGACTAGGTCCTCAGTGAGAGTCTTTGCCCTAGCAAGTCTGATGGCAGCCAGCTTAAACATGATGCCATTAACAGGGATCTTTCCCTTTGTTCTGAGTGTGTGAGTGCACTTGTCAGTAGGATGCACTGGGCTGAGCAGCCCGGGTGGCTCAGGTTTAGCACCGCCTTCAGCCCAGGGCATGATCCTGGGGTCCTGGGATCGAGTCCCACCTCGAGCTCCCTGGGTGGAGCCTGCTTCTCCCCCTGCCTCTGTCTCTGCCTCTCTGTGTCTCTCATGAATAAATAAAATTAAAAAACCAAAACGGATGCACTGGGCTACCTAGTCACCTCCCTGAATGCCTGGCGAGCTGCTGTCTGGTTTCCAAAGATAGATGTGGCCCTAAATGGAGAGCGAGCTACTGAGCACAGTTCTTTGCAGTCTTTCACATGACTTGGGAAAAATAAAGTAGATTTTTGGCTTTGTATTATGTCATAATTTCTAACAATAAGTAATGTTTTTATGGGTCTCACTTAATAATAGTTACCACTGGGGTGGAATTCATTGGACTGTGAGAAGATTCACACTCCAAACAACACATCTGGGACAGAGACTCTTTCTGTTGCCGTTTTAATTAGTAAACACTTAGATTTTATTTCCTGCCCCCAAAACATCCCTTAAGCCCCCCGGAGAAGTGAAAGGGGACGTGACTAGCAGTAGAGATTTTCTTCACCAACGGTGCTCGTGGCAAGCTTGGGCATTCTTGGTGAAGTCTCTTCAGGAAGTACTGCCAGAAGAATAGAAAAGACAGACTGACACAGAAGTATTGCTTGGTGTGCATTTCCAAGCTCTGCATTCTTAATCTTTGTGGCCTGGGAAGAGAAAGAGGATTAAACTTTTTACAAAACTGGCAAAATAAGCATGTAGCATCCTCTCACTGTTTCCTAGGTTCCAGTTTCTATAGTATATAAGCCTAAAGTAATGTGCAGTTGAGAGTCATACTCTACAAAACAACTTTAAAATACTTGCACGCACACAAAGACACACAAAAATACTTGCACACTGCAAAGGACAAGGTTGCAGAGAACAGAAGATTGCACTACATGTATAATCATGGCTCTCATATGAGGAAACTTAAAGATTTTATTTGAGAGTATGAGCAGAGGAGAGGGGTAGAGGGAGAGGGGTCATATAAGGAAACTTGAGGCTCAGAGGGATAAAGTTGCTCAAAATCCTACACATAACATAATGATGACAATTTTGTCTGTGTGCACCAAGGGTTGAGTTAGTTGCCAACTTTTAATATTGCCCACTTTAACTCTCAAAAGTAACCCAGTTTGGACAATAATTTGGTCACTACCCATGGATCACTTGCAGTACTGCCCAGGAAGTTTGTTAAAAATACAGATTTCAGGACAACGTGAGTGACTCAGTGGTTGAGCCTCTGCCTTTGGCTCAGCTAGTGATCCCAGGGTCTTAGGATCAAGTCCCACATCAGGCTCCCCACAGGGAGCCTGCCTCTCCTTCTGCCTGTCTCTGCCTTTCTCTCTGTCTCTCGTGAATAAATAAAATCTTAAAAAAAAAAAAAAAAAAAAAAAAACAGATTTCAGAGTCACCTGGCTGGCTCAGTCAGTAGAGCATGTGACTCTTGATCTCTAGGTTGAGTTCAAGGCCCATGAAGGGAATAGAGATTACTTAAAAATAAAATCTTAAAAAAATAAATTACATATTTCTGAGCTCACAACCATTTGTCTATGCTATTCTCCCTTCCCCAAAGACCCAGGTCCTGATAATGTATCAGTAACCCTACGAGGTCAGATTGATGTTCCCAGATAAATAAACGCTCCTGAGCCTTGGAGAATGTAAGTGGTCTTCTGCTGGCCCACTTGGCCAGAAAGAACCTCCCCCAGAGCTCTCCCCTTCACATCTTCCCTCCCAGCACTCTGCAAGGGCAGTCAATTCTAATCAGGCCTGATTTCATGTGTCCTAACATGCACCACACTAATTCAAGCAATTTAGGAATAGAAAGATGATGTGGTTCTCAACCACGGTTGCCCCACTTTGTTGTTGTTGCCCAACTTCTAAAATAGTCCTGCATCATTATGTACCTCCAGGGAACATGCCTTTTGCAACTGCCCCAGGAAACAAGCATCCCATCTCTGCATATTCAAGGTCAGCAACAGGGGGCCCCCTTTAAGGAAGATTATCTCTCATTGCTAGGAAGTGTTGATTGACTGTATCCAGGGCTGCCCCAAATGTGGTTCCTTCCTGTGGGCCTGATCAAGCTCAGGGCAGAGCTATTTCCTCCTCCTCTGAGTAGGACCCAATCAGCTTTTAGTAACGCCTCTTCACAGTTTGACCATGTTTTTCACCCACACTTCTGCTGAGCCCACACTTCATCCTTTCACAGTGGTAGGATTGTTATATCAGTAATTTGCCTTTTTAGGGGAGAGATGAATGTAATGATTAGGTTGTTGTTTTGTCGTGAATTTGTTTTGAATTTCATACTAAAACGCCCCCACCATTCCCACTTGGTGAATGCCATTCAGGACCCTCATTTGGAGCACCTTTAACATCTCTAGCAGTGTCACTTTGAAAAGGATGAGTTTGTCTTCACATTCCTATCAGGTATAAATCCAGAGCCCACCTGAAGCCCTACCATTGAGCGGAACACCTTTCCACTACTTGTATAACCTCACATAGGCCCCCTTCACCTCTTAGTTTTTTGAGTCCTCAGTTGTAAAAATGTGAGGGTTCTGTGAATTTGCATTTGGAGAAGGACAAGTTCAAGAAGACTTTGTCTTTGCTTTTATTCTTCTCAGCTGGAAGTTCTTCCCTCTCCTCTCCATGAGTCCAAATCTAACTTATCCTTGAGGGCCACTGCCAAGGAAACTTCCACACAAATCTCTGCCTCCCCAGCTGTTGAATACTTAGGGTCAGTGCCATACAACCTGACTGTCTCTTGGGTTAGTCTTGCCTCTCAAGCCAATCACAGAATGTGGGTTCTCTTGCCCTATTTTGGTCCCTGGCGCTGTGCCACAGTTATTTCCTAGGGCTGGCTGGGGAGAGAAGTGTGAGGGCCCAGACAAGGTGCTTTTCTGTCTCCACCCTGCTCTCCTCCACAAAACCCCAAGAGCCTGAAGCCTGCCCTTCAAGTCACAGATTCCTTATGTGACCTCACTGGATAGTGATGACTTCACAAGCCTTCTCACAGTTTCCATGGCAGAGTAACGACGCAAACGTGATGCTCTCGGGGAAACTTCCCTACCAGTTCTCTACCAGATACCAATCTGTTCGGTTGCCTGAGAGAGAATGTCTGACCGGATCTTCTATATTCATTCTAACTTGTCCTCTGTCCCCTGGGAGGGCAGCATAGCAGGTAGGCCTAGGTCAGGCATCTGTACAAGAGTCATTGGTATACACACAACTTCACCTGGCTGACACAGGTTCCTTCTGGGCTTGCCCACCACACCTCAGAACTTAATCAGCTGTAAGTAATACAAGTGACCTGGGGCCCCCTCAGGGACTTACAGTGTTCCTGCTCACTGCTGAGGACAAGTGAAATGTCATCCCTGGGCAACTATTCAGAAAGCTTCTAATCTTTATAAATGCAGCCTTCCCTTTTGGCTACAAGATACTTCCATTCTGACCCTTTTCTGAGTGGCCTCTCAGCAAAAGTCAAGCCAATTTTTGTTGGCAAGTGATAAATGGAGCAGTTCAAGGAAGAATTGTTGAGGGCCACTCATGAAACCCTCCTTCAAACCCAGGCACCTTCACCATGCTGTCATGTAGACATCCACATGGGTCCCCTCAGACACCCCAGAATGAGCTGCTGAGTGCTGGGAAAATGTGGTGTCCTATCAATGGGAAGAACAGAAGAACCAAGGAGAGTGATGAGTGATACCAAGACTGGAGGGCTGACGAAATGGTGTCCTAGGAGGCTGGGTGGACGTGAGCCTAGATTTGTCACCCAGAATCTGGCTCTGAACCTCCTGGTCACTCTGCCTCAGTATTTGGCCTTTTGCTAACCTAGGTAAAAGTACCAGAGGGCTAGAGATCAGTGTGGTTGAAATAGGCAGTATGAATGGGGCCCCAGAGGGGTTGCCAAGATGAGAGAAGTTCTTAGCCCATTTATATTAATTTTTCCAACACTAAAAAGGTATTTCCATTAAAGCCTCAGAAGTGATAGACCTTGAGAAATGCTTTTTCTGCTGTGGAAGGGAGAGATGGAAAGGATCCCAGATGCAATTGTTTTCAGGTTCTACTATTTCCTCCAAGAATGTGGAACAGATTTCCGCATCTCCTGCTGCTACCCTGAGCTACATAGAATCGTTTTTGCAGCCATATTCCTTCTCTAGGGGACTCATAGAGGCAATGGGCCAAGGCTGTGTTCCAGATACCAAGCAGATTAAAGGACTTCAGCCAGAAACTGGGAGAGACATGAGATGGGAGGTCCTGGCAGGTCACTGTACATAGCAAAAATGACTGATTAGATCTTATTTTCTTTCCAGCAACAGTGGCTCCCATTTCTCCTCCTACACCTGGTCACTACCATGTCCTCTACCGAGGCTGTGGAGAAACCCAGGTGGGCTGGCATGGAGAGACATACTGCCTGGTTGGTGGCTACCGGACCTATGGGGATGCTCCTGTGGTCACCCCAGCAAAGGTGGAAGCAGAGAAACCAATTTCCAGCAGGGCTCTCCAGAGGCATCAGAATCGGATAAAGACCTAGGTTGCTCCAGCCCCCAAATTTGGCGATTGCAGTGTGGTGGCAGGAGGCTGACCCCACAGAAGCTCAGTGGCTGAGCCACTCTGTGGGGAGGGCAAACATTTAACCACCTAAGACAGCCAATGCCTCTTCCTGCAGTGACTCCGACTATCCACCGCTGGAACTAGAACCTGAGCCGCTCTGTCTCAGCCTTCCTCAGCCAGGAGCCTCCTTCCATACTAACTGGCCGTGGGCAAGGAGCCTTGGAACTGAGGTTTGAAGGAAGAGGCTGCTCTGAACATCCCAGGGCTAAAACCGGCCTGGAAGAAAACCTGACGTTTCTCTGCTCAATCCTCTAGAGCCCCTTCTTGGGAAGAAGAAAGAAAAGTCTGCTGTCTTGGAGCCAAGGACGATGCAAGAGCAGAGAGAGGGTTCAGAGTGGTCTTAGCAGGGGCCAATCTAGCAGATAGACTCCTGCCCTGAGTCACTGCCAGAAGCTGCCAACACAAACCAAGAGGAGCTGGGCTTTTTGAAACTGAAAAGAAGCAATTTGCGTCTACCCAGGGAGCCTCTTGTCTGGAGCCAGGAGACAGAATAGAGAGACCCAGGAAGACCTGCTTCCCAGAGCCAGAAGAAAACAGAGAGAAGAGTTGGGTGGCACCAACGCTGAGGCTCATGTGCTCCTTCATTCCCAGCCCTTTCTGCCCCAGTGGGATTACTTACTGTCCAATAAAATGATTTTGCCCAACATATTTGGCTTGAAACCTAGCTTGTCCAAGGCCAGGCCCCAAACCTTCCTGTTCCCTTGAAGTACATTCCCACATGGGGAACCTGATGCTCTAAGACCTTCTGCCTCCGAAAAGACCCTGGAGTACAGCTTCTAACTGTGACTATCACAATGACACCTGCGCAGATCGGGGCAGGACACAGGCAGGTTCTTTAAGAAATGCAAAGCCTGATGAGAACTTCCCTGTGTATATGTACATGTGTGTACGTGCGTGTGTGCGTGTGTGTGCATGTGTGTGTAAGAAGATGAGAGGCAGGACTGAAAAGACATTCTGTCCATCAACCCATCCATCTATCCATTTACTCAACAAATGTTTACTGAGCACCTGCTAGTTGCTTGGGGTATATTAGTGAGCAAGATGATTAAAGCCCCTCACCTCAAGGCACCCACAAACTAAAGAGGTAAGTAAAGGATATAATTTCAAATAATTATAAGTGCAATAAAGAAAAGTAAAAGAGGGGCACCTGAGTGGCTCAGTTGGTTAAGCATCTGCCTTTGGCTCAGGTCACAATCCTGGAGTCCCAGGATCCAGAGCCCCATGTGGAGGAGCTTGCTTCTCTCTCTGCCCTTCCCCCAACTCATGCACATGTGGGCTCTCTCTCTTCTCAAATAAATAAAAAAAAATTTAAAGATTTTATTTATTCATGAGAGGCACAGAGAGAGGCAGAGACAGGTAGAGGGAGGAGTAGACTCCATGCAGGGAGCCCAATGCAGGACTCGATCCCAGCACTCCAGGATCATGCTCTGAGCCAGAGGCAGAGGTTCAACCTCTGAGCCACCCAATAAATAAAATCTTTAAAAAAGAAGGAAAAAAAGGAAAATAGGATAAATAGGATAAAAATAGGATAAAAGGATACAGTGATGAGGTGGTGCTAGGTTTCACAAGGTAGTCAGGGGAGACTTCTTTGAGGAGGTGACATCTCAGTGAAGGAAGATGTGAGGGAATCCTAGTAAGAGCTGGAGGGAGTCAATTCCTGGAGGAGGAAATGGAAAGTGCAAAGATCCTGGGGCAGGAATGAGGCCGGCCTGTTCTAAAACTAACAGAAAGGCCAGTGTGGCCAGAGAGAAAAAAGAAGAATGAAAGATGTGGTTGGAGCAGCAAGCATGGACCAGGCCACAGCAGGCCTTGTCAGCCATGGTGAGGAATGTGGATTTTAAGCGTGTTGGGCAGTCATGGGAAGAAGTTGAGCAGGGTAGTGAAATGATCAGATAGATATGCTTAAAATATCATTCTGACTACTGTGTGCAATGGCAGTGAGGTGCTGGCTATTACCAGTGGAATGTCTCACTGAGCAGTTAAGGGGACAGAGAGTAGGGGTGAGGGAATGTCAGCAGAGAAGAAAGAGCACAGGGTGTGTGTGGACCTGTGTGCCGGGTCCACTTGTCTTCAGCATCCTAGATCAAAAGGAGGCACTGCCAGCAGCTCCTGACCCTCAGGTCCCAGTGAAGCAGCTCACGCCGTGGACAGCGCACACACTCTCAGGGGGCCACATGAGCAAGAGTGTTGCTCCTCCTCTGACACCCTCAAAGCCAGGAAAGGTCCTGATAATTTAAATAGTTTCCCTAATCTGAGTTAGAGGAAGGAGTCACCAGCTCTGGGGGGTTCCCACTGTGAGTCTCAATTAACTCACAAAAGACAGGGGATCCCTGGGTGGCTCAGTGGTTTGGCGCCTGCCTTTGGCCCAGGGTGCAATCCCACTTCGGGCTCCCGGCATGGAGCCTGCTTCTCCTTCCTCCTTTGTCTCTGCCTCTCTCTCTCTCTCTCTATGTCTATAATAAATAAATAAATAAATAAATAAATAAATAAATAAATAAATAAATCTTTAAAAAAAAAGCTTACAAAAGACAGCTAATTCCTCTTCCTCCTACTCCTCACCTCTGGAGATTATAATCTTATATTGCTCTCTGAAACTTGGGGTGTCTGAGGACAATTTGCGATCCTGGAGGAGTCAGGTAGGTTGGCAATCCCCAAACATGAGGCAAACAGACTCACCTGGGACTTCCAGGAAAACAAGGGATCCCCAGCACCTATGCCAGTCCTACAGGAATACATTTTTAGAGTGGGATCTGGAAACCTGCACTTTAAAAATTTTCCCATACAAGTGACAGAGGAACCTGTGAAATGACACCATGGGATGCAATCAGCAAATTCCAAAACAGAACACTCTAAAGAACAAAGGACCTGATTTTTTCAACAAATAAATTACAAAGAAAGAAGGAAGAGGAACCAATGGATTGAGAGACATAAAAACCAAATGCAATGTGGATGACCTTATCTACATTATAATTAAAACAATTATTTAAAAATTAGACAATCAGGGAAATTTGAACATGATAGATAATTCATAATAGTAAGGAAGTATTGTGACTCTTTTAAGATCCATAGTGGTATGGTAGCTGTCTTTTTATTTTTTTTAATATTTTTTTCTTTATTTATTTATGATAGTCACACAGAGAGAGAGAGAGAGAGGCAGAGACACAGGCAGAGGGAGAAGCAGGCTCCATGCACCGGGAGCCCGACGTGGGATTCGATCCCGGGTCTCCAGGATCGTGCCCTGGGCCAAAGGCAGGCACCAAACCACTACGTCACCCAGGGATCCCTTTTATATATATATATATTTTTTTTTTTTTTTTGGTAGCTGTCTTTTTAAAAAGCTGTTCGTTATTTTTTGGGATGCAAACTTAAATATGGATAGAATAAATGTTCAATTTGCCTTAAAATATTCTGTAGAAGGTGTAAATGAGTAAGGTATACATGAAACAAGATAGGCCATCCATAATTGTTGAAGCCAGGTGCCTGATATATAGGGGTTCACTATACTCTTCTGTTTTGTTTTGTTTTGTTTTTTCATGAGAGACACACTGAGAGAGGCAGAGACACAGGCAGAGGGAGAAGCAGGCTCCATGCAGGGAGCCCGACGTGGGACTCGATCCTGGGTCTCCAGGATCAGGCCCCGGGCTGAAGGCGGCACTAAACTGCTGAGCCACCTGGGCTGCCCATCTTCTGCTTTTTTATGTTTGAAATTAACCTAATAAGTTAAAAGAAATTTTCAAAACTTTATTTGAGAGAGAGTGAGAGAAAAAGAGAGAGAGAACAAGCAGGGGGATGAGCAGAGGGAGAAGCAGACTCCCCACTAAGCAGGAAGCTGGATGTGGCTAGATCCCAGGACCCTGGGATCATGACCTGGGCCTCCTAGGATCATGACCTGAGCTGAAGGCAGGTGCTTAACTGCCTGTGCCACCCAGGCACCCCAGAAATTTTTTTATTATTTTAAGATTTTATTTATTTATTCATGAGAGACACAGAGAGAGGCAGAGACACAGGCAGAGGAAGAAGCAGGCTCCATGCAGGGAGCCTGATGTGGGACTTGATCCCGGGTCTCCAGGATCATGCCCTGGGCTGAAGGTGCCGCTAAACCGCTGAGCCATCAGAGCAGCCCAGAAATTTTTTTAGAAAGCTTCTCAGGTGCAGTTCAATGTTCCATCCAGATTTGGAATCAGTGAGGACTTGGGGGTCACTTCATAGCATAAATTAGCTTGTGGGAGCCATGGCAGCCAGGCAGAGTAGGGTAGTCTTTCTGCATAAAAAATAGGAAGCTCAGAGAGCTCTGAGGCAGGGTGCGCTGTGTATAGCATGCTGCTGCAGGTCTGAAAGGCCTCAGAGATGAGCAGGCTAGGCTGAGCAAACAGCAAGTCTGAACTTAAGACTAAATGAAAACCACATATGCCACACGATAGATGTTTGTTTGGTCAGAGCCCATCCTAGCACCTGGCATCCACACAGCCCACTCCTCTGATGCTTATGTGAGCAGATGTGGTAGGTAACTGGAGACTTGTCCAGCCCCTTCACTGCATACCCCAGCGAGGGGCCAGCTCCAATGGGTGATCAGTAGGGAATGTCTAGACAGATGATTTAAGGGACTTGAAGCCTCTCCTGAAGAGAGAGGCAGCAGCTGGAAGTCAAGAAGTCCATGGAACCCCAATCTGACTTGGCCAGGAAGGCATCATTGTAATCATTGTAATCATTTGCTTGTCCAGCTGCTGCCTCCCTATCTTTCCTCCCCTTCAGCCAAGTTCAAGGAGGGCTCTGTTGTACCCCAGATGGTTTCCTTATGTCCCATGAAGCCACACTGAAAAGAAGGTCAGTACACTCCAACTTTGGTGAGCCTGACAGTGGTGAACAGGAGGTGAGCGGCATGTGCAGAAGGGGATAGGACAGGGTGCCTGGGTGGCTACGTGGTTGAGTGTCTCCCTTGGGCTCAGGTTGTGATCCTGGGGTCCTGGGATCAAGTCCCGCATCGGGCTCCCTGCAGGAAGCCTGCTTCTCCCTCTGCCTATGTCTCTGCCTCTCTCTGTGTGTCTCTCATGAATAAATAAAATCTTAAAAAAAAAAATAGAAGAAGAAGCAGCAGCAGACAGGACAGACCTTACGAAGTGACAATCATTCTTCAAAGTTCTCTCTCCTCAGGGCCTGGACACCCAGAGAGAAGGTGTAGTTCTGAGTAGCTCTGGCCTATGGTCCCACAGAGCCTGGACATCAGAAAGCTAAGTACATTCCTCCACCACAAACTTAGTCCCATTGCCCTCACAAGTTGTCCCCAAATTTTGAATTCCCCTGCCCAGTGTTCTGGATTTAGATTCAGGGAGGTCTCCAGACAGAGGGGTGCAAAAGTTAAGAAAGGGCATCTGTTAGCTGGGGCGGCTGCTTCGTACCTGGAGTGGTCCGAGACAGAGAACAGAATTAGAGAGCTCAAAACTCATCAAGTCTAGGAGTAAGGGAATTTTGGTTTCAGATCCCAGTTCCACCTGCCAGCTTCACCTCGCTCAACCTCAATTTTCTCACCTAGAAAATGAGGCTGGTAAAAACCTACCTTGTGAGCTATTGAGATCAAATGGACTACAACACATCAAACTGGTAGTACAGCTCTGGACACACAGTAACTTAGGCTGCTCTGACACGTTGTCACTGTTGTCACATTCCCCTGCTCCACGAAGGAAGGAAAGGTAGCAGTCTCCTGAGCTCCAAGCCAACTTGCTCTTCAAGGAATGTTGGTTGGGCGTTTGTTGTGTGCAGGTATGGCACTAGGGGCCAGAATATGGTGATCATGGCCTCACTGAGTTCACGTGCCAGCTTTAGTAGGGCCAGCCACTGCAGACTTCTGTGAGGAAGATATGGACGAAGGTGAGGAGGAGGAGGGGGAGGAGGGGGGTGAGGAGAAGGAGGAGGAGGAGGAGGAGGAGGGGGAGAGGAGGAGGAGGGAGGGGTTCCAGCAAACCTGAACCTGAGCAATCTGAGAGGCTCATCCATATTCCTGTTTTAAAGAGAATAAGTTACCAAAGAAGATTTGGATTTGTTGGAGTTCTCCATAATATGGCCCCCTCTCTAGGCAACTGAATATCACAGTTCAGAAGGTGCCATCTGAATCTCAGGGACTCCCTGTATGATCTTCCTCAGTCAATCTCCTGTAGCACATGCCCCTCTAGCCTCCCCACAGCTGATGGCACTACCTCAAGAACTTGGGACAGCAAGCAAACCAACCTCAGGACAAGAGCTCCAAGCCCTGTGGACTTTATGCCTAAATCACCAGAATAACTGGTCCCAGGAGGCAGCCCAGTCAAACACTTAAAACCTGCCAGCACCACCATGACTTTGCTCTGGGGATCTTGTGCACTGGATCCTTCATACTGCCTGAAGTCAGGCAGAGTCTGGCTGCAGGAGACCCAAAATGGACAAGAAGGGTGTGGAAGACAAAAGTGGGGATTAGGGAGAAAGCTAGGTGGAAGCAGGAGACAGAGATGCATTCGTGCTTACTGCACTTCGCCTAGCAAGGTGGATGGTGGCTGCCTTTTGAGGAAGGAAAATGTGCTACCTGTTAGCCACTTCCAGAAGGGTAGCCTCAGCTTTGTGATTAGAGGATGTGTGTCCCTGGTGGCCAGGCTGTCTTCTGGCCAGAGAGGCTGTTGTGT
Source organism: Canis lupus baileyi (assembly GCF_048164855.1). NCBI lineage: Eukaryota > Metazoa > Chordata > Mammalia > Carnivora > Canidae > Canis > Canis lupus. Next base: position 7,461,574 of record NC_132840.1, on the reverse strand, counting down.
CGGGAATTTGGCTATGTCTGTCATTGTGGCAGCAGAAACAGAGCAACACCCAGAGAGAAGTAGGGGTGAGTCTTTAGGAGTCTGAAGTCTTCAGGAGCAAGGCGCCCTGAAAGAGGCTGAACCTCACCTGCACAATACTGGATACTGAGGAAGACCGTGCTTCTGTCCCTCTCCTGCACTCTGAGCATGTGAGGTGGCCTGTCAGTCTGATATTTTTCTTCCCTGCATATTCTTGTAATACACTGGAGATCAATGGGGTTGGATCGGCTCTGCCCAAGAAAGCTTGGTCCCAGGAGGAGCCTGTTTCTATCACTGTGTCCTCTGCAGGTCTTGATTTATGTAAACACTACATAGGTAAAGATTAGAAGAGAAGGTGCTTACTCACATACTGTCCCTTGTGTCAAGATTTCCCACACTGGCCCTGCCTCAGCAGCCATACCAGTTGGAGGCTAAGGGGACAGCATGTAACAAGGCTCTGTGGTAGTAGGCAGCAAGGCAAGAGGGCAAGAGGGTTTATGCCATTTGCTGAGACTAGAGAGGCCGATGGGAGACACACCAGGACTTGAGTGCCAAATAAAGGTATTTGGTAGACAGACCTACATTAGTATAGTAATGGCTTTCTCCCTAAAAGCAAAATCCTCTTCAGATTTCTTTTGGTTAGTAAAAATGGGTACTAATGTAAATCTTTCATAAAAACAAGGTGGCACAATGCAAACTTTCTGAAAGCCAGGGTACTCATCCCTTTACATCATTTTGACTTAAGGTTTCATGGGAAAGCTCTGACTTCAGCTAGTGGAGAAATCTGTATCCTAAGAGCCACGAGAAGCTGCAGAAGAACTTTAGCAAGAGGATGACAGATTCTTCTCAAAGAGAGATAGGTCTGATTGCTCAGTTGGGGAATGGACTGGAAGTGGGGAGACCAGGAGGAGGTGAGAGATGAAAGGGGTAGAGGTACTGGGGAAGAGATAGTAGGAATGGAGAAGAGACCCCTGGGAGATGTTTGGAGGTTGAACCAGAATGATCTGGAGATGCTATTAAAGAGGAGAAAGGGGCAGAAGGTAGGAGGCATCACAGATAACTTTCAGATCAACTCTGGAGCCAGGCCCTGGGCTTCCCTGCTTCCCCGTTTTCTCTGGTATCCACTGCCAGCACTCGGATAATTTCTGTCATAGCCTCTCCCCCCAAATTGTCCAGGTCTATCCACAGATACTGGAGTCTTCTAAAGGACAAGGCTTGGAAGGAAGGAAGGAAGGAAGGAAGGAAGGAAGGAAGGAAGGAAAAGAGAGAGAAGAGGAGAAGAGAAGAGAAGAGAAGAGAAGAGAAGAGAAGAGAAGAGAAGAGAAGAGAAGAGAAGAGAGAGAAGAGAAGAGAAAGAAGAGGAGAGGAGAGGAGAGGAGAGGAGAGGAGAGGAGAGGAGAGGAGAGGAGAGGAGGAGGGGAGGGGAGGGGAGGGGAGGGGAGGGGAGGGGAGGGGAGGGGAGGGGAGGGGAGGGGAAGGGAAGGGAAGGGAAGGGAAGGGAAGGGAAGGGAAGGGAAGAGAAGAGAAGAGAAGAGAAGAGAAGAGAAGAGAAGAGAAGAGAAGAGAAGAGAAGAGAAGAGAAGAGAAGAGAAGAGAAGGAGGGAGAGAGGACAGGAGAGAGGAAGGAAGGAATGGGACAAGGCTTCTTTAGTGCTTGCTTATTTCCCCCTGCACAGGACAGGGCAGAGAGAAGGCCTCAAACAACGTAAAAAGGAGAACAGTCCGTCCAGTTGGCTCAAACCCACCCACCCCTTGAGTATGAGTGTTCTCATGTCCCTGAGTGTATAAGGGGCTGGGTATGTCTGTGTTTCTGTGATTGCCCTTGTATGGTCACCTCGAGGCCGTGACTAGCAATGCCAGTCAGTTTAGGGACTGAAGCTGAACATTGCTGAAAATTAAGCTGCCTGGTTGACCTTCTACAGAGATGGCGCCCACTTGCTATGGCTCAGCACCACCTGTCTCTGCTGGGCTAGAGTTTCCTCCGAGCCTTGGGATGTAAGACATCTGATCCTTGGAGAAAAGCTAACAAACCTTGAAAAGCTAAATAAATTCTCCCTTCTCTGTTAGCAGCTGCTGTTTGCTCTGGATTTCCTGCCTACCCCACCCCACTTCCTGGGGGGCTATTAAAAGTAGAACAGACAAGTTGTTTATTCTCCCAAACAAAGTTTTTGTCTTGGAGACCGGCCATAAGAGTTTCTCCTCCCTCTCCTCACTCAGCCCGCTGCTTGAGTAGGTACCAGGCTGCAGGCCAGCGGTGAGGGGAGAAAGGAGGGAGCCAGGTCTGAGTTTGGGCTCCCCAGCCACCCAGGGCAAGCACAGACCCTGGGGGACTCCCACTCTGCAGTGGGGCTGCCAGAGAACCTTCCAGCCGCGGTAGTCAGAGAGCAGACCGACATCCAGCACAGCGCCACTGGGTAGCCCTTCACCCCTGCCTGCCCGCACCGGGCACCACCATTTGCACAATCATTCAAATATACCCAAGCCCAAGCCGGGCGGCCTCTGCTGGGTAGCCCAGGACCCCTAGAGCCTCTTGCAGAGTTTTGCTCATTTCCTTTCTAGGGTGGTTTCTAGGGTCTCCAGTCCTCCGACTTGGGTCACTACCCCTGCACTGGTCACGCCTGCCACCTGTTAAAGGTTCCAAAGTCAAAGCAGCTCCAGGGGGTGCCAAGGTTCAGTGTAGAAGCTTGAGAGGCTGGGGACGGAGTCTGGGCAGAGACCTCGAAGCCTCTCAGTGGCGGAGCTTCTGAGAAGATGCATTTCCCTGTGTTTGTGTGGTGCCTGGTGGAGGGAGGTGGTTCCTGGAGGAGGCAGCCAGGGTAAGGGCCTGGGGCTGGGAAGGAGGGTGGGGCCTTCAGAGGAAAGACGCAACTCAGCCTGGAGTTTTCTGGAGAGCTAGAGCCACAGGAGCTGGAAGATAAGGCGGATGTAGCCTCAGGACCCAGATGCCAGGCGTTTCCTCAGGACCCATACCTCTAACTTCATACACTGAGGACTTCCACACTGAGGTAGGAGGGATCCTAACCGACAGCTCAGCCAGCAGCTGGGGCGGGAGGGGTGCTGGGATGGGGGGAGGGGTGCTGTGCTGCCCTAAAACTGACTCAATTTCCTTCCACTCAAATCGCTTACTGAGTTCCTGCTCTGTTCAGTTAACCACCCCGGACCCTCCTCAGATGCTTGCTCAGTTCACATCCCCAAAGTCCCTCCATTCAGACCCTGGGGAGGTGTAGCATCTCCTGAGGAGCTAGCTCTTTCCTGAAGCTGGGGAAGACTGGGGGAGGGGCGCCCCGACAGTTCCCAGTTTCAGCTTGAGCCCCCCAGGGGATGGACGGGTAGGCAAGGGAGGAAGGCAGGGGAGGGAGAGGTCAGGGCAGAGGACCACTGCGAAGTCTGCAAGGTCAACCCCCCATTCCCAGAAACTGTCCCTTCCCTCCCCCACCCCCACTGTGGCTCGGCACCGGGAGCCAGAGCCGCGGGGTACTGTGGCCAGAGACCTTTGCATGTGGCCTCGGGGCGCTGGCGCAGGGTCCGGCCTAATTGGGCACCTGACGGGGTGGAGAGAGGCTTCAGGGCTGAGGGCTGCCCTGCGCGGGGCGCCCTAAGACTTCTCTCTCGGACAGCAGGATTAGAGGCGGTGGCAGAGCAACCTGGGTCAGCCCGGCCGCGCCCCGGCGGGGCGGCGAGGAGAAGCCACGGGCACCGAGGGCCCGCCCAGCGCCCAGCGCCCAGCGCCCAGGGGGTGAGGTCTTGCGGGCCGGGGGCGGGCGGAGGGGAGGCGAAGGGAGGGGGAGGGGAGGGGAAAGGAGGGGGGAGGGGAGGGGAGGGCGGCGCGCCCGGGGTGGCCCGAGTCGGCGTTCCCGTCGCCCTCTGCCCCTCGCCACCCCTCTCACGCACCCCTCTCGACAAGGGCTGCCAGTGCGCTGCGCAGCATGCGGCCCCCGAGCCTGGAGCGCACCCCCGCGCCCCGCGGGCCACCCCTGCGCCGGCTCCTCCTAGTGTTGCTGCTGCCGCGGCTGGTAAGCGACGCCCACACCACGCCGGGCACCTCCAGCTCCGCGACCCGGCCGGCCACCCCCAGCTCCCCAAGTCTGCGGGAGCGCGCGCGGGCCCTGATGCGCGACTTCCCTCTCGTGGACGGGTGCGTAGGTGCGGGGTGGGGCGGTGGACACGAGCCCGGCCCAGGGCAGGGGAGCCCCAGGGCAGGGGAAGCGGTCCTCAGGTCCTCAGTGATTCACTCTCCCAGCATCCGTGGATGCCTTTTCCCTTCGTCTGTCACTCTGCCCCTGGTGGGAACCCCCAGCGTAGGCCTCAAGGGGTTCTGGTACAGTCTGTGTGACTGTGGTGTGGGGGACATCCCCCTCCACCAACTTTGACCCACGTCCTGCTTGATCCTAAGGCCTAAGAAGCGCACCCATTTGCCCCTGACCTGACCTTGCCTTGCCCTCCCTCCAGCCACAATGACATGCCCCTTGTCCTGAGGCAGTTTTACCGCCAGGGGCTACACGATGTCAATCTGCGCAATTTCAGCCGTGGCCAGACCAGCCTGGACAGGCTTAGAGACGGTCTCGTCGGTGCCCAGGTACCACAGGGACACAGCATGGCTGAGGGGGAGTGTGGAAGCCCCAGAGAGCACAGGTTAGTCACAAGGGAACTCAGTTACTGTAGGGCCCCCCCAAATGCTACCATATGGATGCTGGGGGCTGCAGGGCTCACAGTGAATTAGTTTGGTAGGCATCCAAGTACCAGAGACAACCATTGCATTACATGTGACCACATTTGCCATGTGGGCTGTCAAGGAACTCCAAAGCAACCCCTGCCCAAGCCAACCCTTGGCCTTCCCCCAGTTCTGGTCAGCCTACGTCCCATGCCAGACCCAGGAACGGGATGCCCTGCGCCTCACCCTGGAGCAAATTGACCTCATCCGCCGCATGTGTGCCTCCTATTCTGAGCTGGAGCTTGTGACCTCAGTTAAAGGTAGGCAGACTGGTGGGGGGTGTTAGGGACTTGACTGAATACCGGAGTCTCTGAATGTGACCACCTGACCTACCTGCCCCCAGCTCTGAACAACACCCGGAAGTTGGCTTGCCTCATTGGTGTGGAGGGAGGACACTCACTGGACAGTAGCCTTTCCATCTTGCGTACCTTCTACGTGCTGGGTGTGCGTTACCTGACACTCACTCACACCTGCAACACACCCTGGTGAGCTCAGTGCAAATGGTATGCACCCACTGATGCAGGGACATGCCCAAGATCATACTGGGGCTCAGACCAAGCTTTACCCCTGGGATCTGAAACTGACCCTGGAGTGGAGAGAGGAGCAGGAGTTGGTACAAGACTGGATCCCCAGTAGGGACCACCTCCTGCCAGGCACAGCCCAGCTTGAGTCCCTGCTCTCACTCCAGGGGTTGCAGGTAGAGAGGGTTCAGTAGGCTCTTGTGACTAAGTTAGGGCCACCATTCAGACAGCCTCCTGGTCATCCTGCAGGGCAGAGAGCTCAGCTAAGGGCATCCATCCCTTCTACAACAATGTCAGTGGGCTGACCAGCTTCGGTGAGGTGAGGACTCTAGTGCCATACCCTGCCACACATGAATTCACATGCCCCACCAGTTCCCTACAGAAAAGGGCACATGCATGTGTATCCCTAATGCCTCTTCCCCAACCTGTCCCTGCAGAAGGTGGTGGTGGAAATGAACCGCTTGGGCATGATGGTAGATTTGTCGCATGTCTCAGACACTGTGGCTCGGCGAGCCTTGGAAGTGTCACAGGCACCTGTGATCTTCTCCCACTCGGCTGCCCGAGGTGTGTGTAAGAATGCCAGGAACGTTCCCGATGATATCCTACAGCTTCTGGTGAGAGACTGCCCTGGCCCTCAAACCTAAAGCAAGAGGTTTAAACCAGGAGCCCTTGAACCTGAGCCCCTGTTCCCTCAACTTGCTCAAACCCTAGGCTGAACATCTGTCCCACAAAACCAGAGTCCACAGCCCCTGAATTCTTGAACTCAGGTGTGGGGGTTCTAAGTGGTAAATACTCCAAGACATTTCCATCCCAACCAGAGCTTAGACTCCTCCATCCACACAAATCTAGAGGTGATGTCTCCTCTGACCTCAAAGCCAGAGCTGAATAGTTTCCTCACAGGAGCCTAGAGACAGGTGGTTGTTCTGGCAGCCAAGCTGAGTGTCCATTTGTCCACCCCTGCAGAAGAAGAATGGTGGCATTGTGATGGTGTCTTTGTCATCGGGGGTGCTGCAATGCAACCTGTTAGCTAACGTGTCCACTGTGGCAGGTAAGCCCTGCCTGGGCTCTCTGAGCAGCTCTGATTTGGACCTGAAGCCTTGAGGGAAGGGCCTCAGAATAGTCCCAGTGGTCTGACCTATTGTAGGCAATAGGCACCGCTCCCCAAAACTCAATGATGGATGGTATAAAGCACCTTGGTGCCATGTGGAACTGCTGAAGACACAAGAGTTGGTAACTATGACACTCATGGATATAAGGGAGGCAGTCAGACAGAGAGCCCAGGTGCCAACCATCTGGGCCTCGGCAGGGGTTCCCAAAACTCCTTGCCCCTGCCTCTGACCAAGGGACTAAACATCCCCTTAAATCTCTGTGGTCTTTGTCACTTGTATTTTTTTCCCTCTCATCCTCTATACTTATGGAAAGGAGCCCTCATAGTTCTCAAGGAGACTGGAGGCAGGGTGAATCCTGTATGAGAAATTGCCCAAATGGGGTCCACTCCAAATCTAAATTCCAGTCTAGAGTCAACTGGGATCAGCTTTCTCAAGCCCTTGAACTGGGAGTCAGGCCATGAAGGAATAGGCCTGTATGGCCTACAGGCTGCAAGAAGGGGAATCAGTAGAGTGCAGTTCCCACGCATCCCTGCCCTGGAAGCCCCACAGTGCTGACTCTCCATCCCTCAGATCACTTTGACTACATCAGGGCAGTCATTGGATCCAAGTTCATTGGAATTGGTGGAGATTATGATGGGGCCAGACGGTGAGTGCTTCTCTGTGGCTTGTCTGGGGCTAGCTGTGGGGTTAGCTTAATAGACATCATATCTACCACACCATGGTCTTCATCGCCTTTAGGCCCACCTTGCATCTCTGCACACCCAGAGTCCTCTTTCCTTTTCTTTCTTTCTTTCTTTCTTTCTTTCTTTCTTTCTTTCTTTCTTTCTTTCTTTCTTTCTTTCTTTCTTTCTTTCTTTCTCTTTCTTTCTTCCTTCCTTCCTTCCTTCCTTCCTTCCTTCCTTCCTTCCTTCCTTCCTTCCTTTCTCTCTTTCTCTCTTTCTTTCTTTCTCTCTCTCTCTCTCTCTCTCTCTATCTTTTTCTTTCAAGTTTTATTTATTTAAGTAATCTCTATATCCAATGCAGGGCTTGAAGTCATAATCCTTAGATCAAGAGCCACATGCTCTTCCAAACAAGCCAAGCAGGGTGCCCCTGACCCACTGCTTCTGAGCAGACTCTTAGCAAAGTCTGGTGTGAACTGACCATTTTCTTTGCCTGCAGCTTGGTGTGTGCCTGCAGGATGTCAGTCTAGGTCCTTCTGTAAATGGAGGAAAACTTTGTATTCAGTGAAAGGCTGGAGCCCAAAACAGGGCTTGAATTCACTACCCCAAGATCATGACCTGAGCTGAGATCAAGAGTGGGATGCTTAACTGACTGAGCCACCAAGGTCTCTCTGCATAGATCTCAACCGTACAATTCAGTGAGTGTTTATGAATATTGAAAGAGGTTAGGAGCTTCCTTCTGCAGGATAAAGAGCAGGTTTGAATCACTTACCCTCTCCAAGTCTCCTATTCCCACATCTGACCAGGGCTGGAGTTCAGTAGACCTGGACACATATGGCTGTGGCTGAGTCATGAACAGGGAATAGGGCTGAGGTTCCACAGCTGACTAGCTCTCGGCCACACAGTTTCCCTCAGGGGCTGGAGGATGTGTCCACATACCCAGTTCTGATAGAGGAGTTGCTGAGGCGTGGCTGGAGTAGGGAAGAGCTCCAGGGTGTCCTTCGAGGAAACCTACTGCGGGTCTTTGGACAGGTGGAACAGGTATGCTGGGCTGGGCAAAAGAGTAGCTCGGGGGTCTGAGCAAGCATGTCAGAGTTGCTGTGGGAGCTGCTGACCACTGACTGCTACCTCCAGGTACGGGAGGCAAGCAAGGGGCAAAGGCCCTTGGAGGATGAGTTCCCGGATGAGCAGCTGAGCAGCTCTTGCCGCTCCGTTCTCTCACGTCTGCATCAGACACAGTACCCTGCTCCATACCAGAAACTAACTGAGATTTCACCTGAGTGGTCCCCTAAACAGTCATTGTCAAAATCTCTCCCCATCATGGCCCCAGGCCTCATAGTTATTGCTGCTTGTTCAGTCCTCATTCTGTGGTTCTGGTGACCCAGTTAATCCTACCAAATGTCACTATGGCAGCTGCGGATACCCCACAATGTTCCCCCATCATGCAGGCACAAACATTTCCTGAAATAAATGTTTTACACAAGGAACCAGGCATGACTGTCCTTCTCTGTGGTGGAGTCTGGTGACACAGGTTCCCAATTCCGGTGGTTGGTAGGGGACCCTGCAGTTCAGCCACCAGTTACTCAGGTAAGACCTGAGTCTCACTAGCATGGCCTGAGTAGACCCAGATAGTTGAACTCAACTCTTGAGGAAGACAGTGGGTAGTTCCAGCTGTGGGAGAGTGGATCTTCCTCTGAGCTGCTTCACAATAGCTCACCTCAGTCCACATCCTGACTCAATGACCACCACCCAGGGAATTTGAAGGGAACTCTGGCTCAGATTCCCAAGAAGGGAACCTGCCTGGATCACAAATGATCTTTGTTCCTATTTGGACAGAGCCCAGGATGCCAGGCTACATGATAGGCCACAGGGCCTCCAATCACTGAACTTCCCTAGATGTGAACTCAACCCCTCCTCTGCCTCTCAGGGACTTCCTCTCTGAGAGGCAGAAGCTACTTAGAAAACCATAGTGTCTTTTCCACAGGCCATTAATGGTAATAACAACTGCACTACTAATAGCCAAAATTAAGAGTTAATGCTAATAATGACAGCTAAAAATAATAAATAACATATGATAATAGATAATGCCTAATAAAAATAATAGTTAATACTAATAGTCTATGCAGACCCCATGACTGAGCAATTTCACTCCAGGTCTATACCCAACAGGAATATGTTCATAGGTTTTCCAAAAAAGGATGTGAAATAATATTTAAAGTGGCCCTCTTCATAATAACCCCAAACTGTGTACTTTAAAGTTGAACTTGAAGAAGTCAAATACAAGAGATGATCTTAAAAGCAGTCATATTTTTAAAACTCACATTAATTTGGGGTGTCTAGGTGGCTTAGCCGGTTGAGTGTCTGACTTGATTTCATACCAGGTCATGATCTCAGGGTTGTGAGATCAAGCCTGACCTCAGGCTTAGCACCTGATGTAGAGCCTGCTTGAGGCCTGCTTGCGATTCTCTCTCCATCTCCCTCTGTGCCAACCCCTCCCTGGCCCACACGCATGCATGCTCTCTCTCTGAAAAAAAAAAAAAAAAGAGAGGGATCCCTGGATGGCTTAGCGGTTTTGTGCCTGCCTTCGGCCCAGGGTGTGATCCTGGAGATCCGGGATCGAGTCCCACGTCAGGCTGCTTCTCCCTCTGCCTTTCTCTCTCTCTCTCTTTCATGAATAAATAAATAAAAATCTTTAAAAAAAAAAAAAAAGAGAGAGAGAGATTACTTAAAAATAAAATTTTTAAAAATAAAACTTTTAAGAAACACACAATAGGGCAGCCCCGGTGGCTCAGTGGTTTAGTGCCGCCTGCAGCCCAGGGTGTGATCCTGGAGACCCTGGATCGAGTCCCGCATCAGGCTCCCTGCGTGGAGCCTGCTTCTCCCTCTGCCTGTCTCTGCCTCTCTCTCTCCTCCCTGTGCATTCTCATGAATGAATAAATAAAATCTTAAAAAAAAAAAGAAAAGAAAAGAAACACACAATAATGATACTTAAAATCAGCATTGTATTTGGATTTTCAAAAACTGATTAATAGGGGGGTATCTGGGTGGATCAGTGGTTGAATGTCTGCCTTTGGCTCAGGTCATGATGCCGAGGTCTTGGGATCGAGCTCCACATCGAACTTCCCAATAGGAGCCTGCTTCTCCCTCTGCCTATGTTTCTGCCTCTCTCTGTGTCTCTAAAGAATAAATAAAATCTTAATAAATAAATAAAAATTAACAAATTTTGCTTTGTGGAATTTTACAAAAATTTGGAAATGGCCTTAAAAAATAAAGATTTTATTTATTTATTTGACAGAGAGAGAGAGCACAAGTAGGGGGAGCAGCAGGTAGAGGAAGAGGGAGAGGCTAGAAGCAGCTCCCCACTGAGCAAGGAGCATGATGCAGGGCTTCATTCCAGGACCCCAGGATCCCAGAATCACAACCTGAGCCGAAGGTAGACACTTAACCAATTGATCCACCCAGGCGCCCTCTTGAAAAAAAAAATTAACTATACCAGTCATGATGGCATCCTACAAAAGAAGTTAACAAGCTGCAGTTATTTAAAAATTATTTAAGATCCTCACTTGGTCAAGAGAAATTGCCAAGCATTCAATCTCTCAATAGAAAATGAGCTAAGGGACACCTGGGTGGCTGAGCGGTTGAACGCCTCCTTTCAGCCCAGGGTGTGATCCTGGGGTTCCAGGATTGAGTCCCAGGTCAAGGTCCCTACATCGAGTCTGCTTCTCCCTCTGCCTATGTCTCTGCCTCTTTCTCTGTGTGTCTCTCATGAATGAATAAATAAAATCTTAACATAAAAAGAAAAAAAAATGAACTAAGAAGTAGTTTTGAAAATATTATTTATGAAATGTTCATCATCACTTACTATCAAGGAAATGCAAATGAAAACCACAATGAGGTGTCCCCTCACACCTTTCAGAATGGCTAAAATCAACAAGACAAGAAACAACACATGTTGGCAAGGATGTGGAGAAAAAGGAACCCTTGTGCACTGTTGATAGGAATGCTAACTGGTACAGCCACTGTGGAAAACGGTAGAGATTCCTTAAAAAGTTAAAAAAAAGAACTACCCTATGGATCCAGCAATCCCATTACTGGGTATTTACCCAAAGAACAGAAAAACACTAATTCAAAGGGACACATGCACCCCCATGTTTATAGTAGCATTATTTACAATAGCCAAATTATGGAAGCAGCCCAAGTGTCCATCGATTGATGAATGGATAAAGAAGATGAGGCATATATATACATATATATGGAATATTTTTCAGCATAAAAGGTGAAATGCTTGCCATTTGCAATGACATGGATGGAGCTAGAGAGTGTAATGCTAAGCAAAATAAGTCAGTCGGAGAAAGACATGATTTCAGTCGTACGGAAATTAAGAAACAAAGGGAAAAAGAGAAAGACAAATCAAAAAATAGACTCTTGGGATCCCTGGGTGGCGCAGCGGTTTGGCGCCTGCCTTTGGCCCAGGGCGCGATCCTGGAGACCCGGGATCGAATCCCACATCGGGCTCCCGGTACATGGAGCCTGCTTCTCCCTCTGCCTATGTCTCCGCCTCTCTCTCTCTCTCTCTCTCTCTCTGTGACTATCATAAATAAATAAAAATTAAAAAAAAACAAAAAACAAAAAACTAGCATTTAAAAAAAAAAATAGACTCTTAACTATAGAGAACAAACTGATGGTTACCAGAGAGGAAGTCGGTGGGGGATGGGTGGAATAGGTGATGGGGATTAAGGAGGGCACTTGTGATGAGCACCAGGTGATGTATGCAATTGCTGATACTAATATAGTGCACCTGAAACTAAATTAATACTGTATGTTAACTAAATTAGACGATTAAAACAAAAGCTTAAAAAGCCAAAAACATTTTTACGCATGAGTTTGCCTCCATTAAAGCCATGTAAGTAAAATTATAATAAATTCTGGTTTGAGTATGAATAAAATAATGTTGTGAGTTAATACACCTACTTTTCAGTTCTCTAATATTTTTCAACTATTTTATTGTTCTAGAAAAGTTCATCATTGAAAATACATTAAAAATGTATATAGTGATACACATTTTCCCTTTGCCTCAGGCTCCAAATTGGCTGTGCTCTGCAGTATTACTCAGAAAGTGCTAATAGTTCTTTCTGTTCATTTTACCTCTTCTCCCTTTTCTTGACTCCTTTGGGTGGATTGAGTAGCACTCTGAGATGACCTAATCCCTTTACAGATCCTTCCAAGCAGAGCTGATCCAGCTCAGGGTCCATTTAGGAAAAAATGGAAACAGGAGGTAGAAGACCGAGGCTTATGGGGGTGCCCTGCGCTGCTGGGGAGCAGACCTCTTGACGATCTTGCTCAGCAGTTGCAGGTGTTCTAAACACGAGTGGTAAGGGTGCTCTCTGTGACAGCCAGAGGTTGGGGATTACAGCCAACCATCACTGCTGGCACAGAAACTGCCTTTCGGTTTCCTCTGTAGCTCCTATTGGCAGAATGTAACAGGAAGCCAGCTAGGAGTTTAGGAAATGCGGTAAGAGTTTGAGCCCCAGCCTCACAGAGCAGAGAATAGGAGACCGCGTCTGGAATTGAAAGACAATTGCTTAATCACTAGAATTGCTACCGGCCTGGGATAGCTTCATTCATTCATTCTTTCTCCTAGGTGCATTCTTTTGTGTTCAAACTCAAAACTAAGTGTTCATCAGGGTCCTGCTTACTTTGGTGGACTCTAGACATGAATCATTGTCTATTTAGACCACAGCACCCCTCATGGAAGACACAGCCCGAAAGTTGGCCTCATTTCTGGGTTTCTACCCTCCCTCGGTCCTCATCAAGTAATTTTCTGATATCTTGTTGAACTCTCTGATGTCTTCGGGAACATCCTTTATATATATATTTTTTTTTAAGATTTTATTTTTTTAAAGATTTATTTATTCATGAGAGACACAGAGAGAGAGGCAGAGCCTTTTTATATTTTGCCCAATTTTCCCAGTCATTATCAGGAAGAGTATAACTCTTAGCAAACCAAACCAGACATTTGAAATGGCATTTATGTATTAATCTGATGACATTAAAAATTAATTATAAACATTTGTTCCTTTCCTTTCACCTAAGACTATTATAGGAATTAGCTGTATGTGCAATACTTCTGAACTTTTAATTTTTTTTTAAGATTTATTTATTCATGAGAAACACAGAGAGAGGGAGAAGTAGGCTCCTTGCAGGGAGCCTGATGTGGGACTCGATCCCAGTCCTGGGATCACGCCCTGAGCCAAAGGCAGATGCTCAACCACTGAACCACCCAGGCATCCCAAGGGTGAGAGAATATTTTTTTTTTTTTTTTTTAAGATTTTATCTATTTAGAGACAGAGAGAGAGAGAGGCAGAGGGAGAAGCAGGCATCATACAGAGAGCCCAATGTGGGACTCGATCCAGGGTCTCCAGGATCACGCCTTGGGCTGCAGGCGGCGCTAAACCACTGCACCAACGGGGCTGCCCTAGGGTGAGAGAATCTTAAGCAGACTTTTCACTTAGTGTGGAGCCTGACACAGGGCTCAATTTCATGACCCTAAGATCATGGTTAGAGCTAAAACCTAAAGTCAAATGCTTAACTGACTGAGCCACCCAGGTGCCCCAGTACTTCTGAACTTTTTTTTTTAAGATTTTATTTATTTATTTATGAAAGACACAGAGAGACAGGCAGAGACATAGGCAGAGAGAGAGGCAGGCTCCCCACCGGGAGCCCTATGTGGGACTCGATCCCAGACCCCGAGATCATGATCCAAGCTGAAGGCAAATGCTCAGCCACTGAACCACCCAGGCACCCCTGAACTTTTGATAAACCATTAGCAAATTCATCATTCATTACGTCATTTATATGACTTAAATGAAGGCCTCCCATGGAACGACAGCCCAGTACAGGAGAGACCAGAATAAACATTCTTTCTCTCTCTCGTACTCCTGAGAGAGCCAAAGCCGGCCAGAGGCAGCAGGGTCAGATTTAGTACTTAACCCCTAGGCATGAGAAGGGACCAGTGATGGACAGGAGGCAGTGGTGACCAGAGGTCAAGGCTCTTCTCCTGGTGCCCAGAGGGGGAGGCCCACTTATTAGGGAGCCCTGGTGGGAGAACAGGTGACAGACACAGATACAGAAGGAGGGGCATTTCCAATTTTAATCTGTGCTATAGGCCCCTCTCTGCCTAGTAGGATCTGGTGCAGGCCCAGGAAGCCCAGATGCCACCCAAATGCAGTTCTGAGATCAGTTCTGAGGTCAGTTTCGACTGCATCAGGGCTTTTTCTGCAGAATGAATTACACTGTCCAGGCTTCTGACCATCCTGGAAACCATGTTGCCTTGAAGGAGGAGGATTTCTGCCCCGCGTGAAATCCTGTCAGACCAGGTGCCCTTTTACCAGTGAGAACTCTTGTCCCATTATTTTATGCCATTGAGGACCTTGCAGCTCCTCCCTTCCAGATGGCTGTCTTGTGCAAACCAGACCTTTGCCTGGGCTACTGTCCAATGCCTTCTCCATCCCCTGCCCAATCCAGACCCTATCCTTTCAAAGCTCAGCTGCTGTGGTGCCTCCATTAACCTCTGACCAAACTGGCCAACCCTCACCAGCACTACTCAGGACATCCCTCAGGTAGGATGACCGTATGACAGAAAACAAGATGTGATGTAAATTGACCAGGGAGTGGGTAACCCCCTTTCCAAGAGGGCTACTGTTAATTAATGTTTAGCATCTAGAATCTTTTTGTGTGCATCTGTTAACACGTTACAGAAGCCAATTTCAATACTAGATCCTAAAACAAAATGGTTTCCCATCATATTATTCTTAAATTTCATTTTTTACTAGAAATAGAATCCTTTTTCTGTCAGTCAAAACATAGAGATCGAATTCAGTGTTTTTCATGGAAGGTTTGCAGGGTGAGGCACGTTCCTACAACTAAAACCCCCCGTGGACCTGCGACTGTCTGGCTAGGGTGAGGCTGGGGAGACTGCTGCCCACCCCGCCGCCCCGCCGGCCGCGGGCCCCAGGAACCGGGAAGCGGCAGCGGCAGGGCCCGGCGTGGCCCCGTGGGGGCGCCCTCCTGGGGGCCCGAGGGCTGTGTCGCCCCCGGCGGTCACGCTGCGCCGCGGCGTCGCGGATCCCTGCCCGTGTGGAAGCCGACCGTCTCCAGCCTCCTCCTCACGGGGCCGCGCCGCTGGGTCACCTTGATCGCCGGCCGGGCCCCATCGTCGCCCTGCGCCCCCAGCCGCCCCCCAAGACCGGCCCGTCCGCCTGTGTGGCCCCGCGCAGCATGCGGCCCCTGCGCCCGCAGGCCACCCCCGCGCTCCGCCAGCGACCTCCGCTGCGTCTCCTGCTCCTGCTGTCCCTGCTGCGGTGGCCGGTGCCCCGCGCCCAGGCCACGCCCGCCCCGCCCAGCTCCCCCAGTCTGCGGGAGCGCGCGCGGGCCCTGATGCGGGACTTCCCTCTCGTGGACGGGTGCGTAGGTGCGCGGTGGGGCGGTGGCGCGAGCCCGGCCCTAAGCGGGAGGAAGGGGCCCTCGCGGCGCAGGGCGCAGGGCGGGCGGGCGAGTGAGAAGGCTCCCTCCCGCCACCTCGGGATGCGCCCTCCGCTCTGTCCCCCGGGCCCCCGAGCCCCATTACCCCCTCCTGGTGTACCCCGTCCCCCCTCCGAAAGCTGCACCTCAGGACTTCTTTTGCATTGCCTGTGTGATAGGGGGAGGTGGACGAGGACAGGACAGGACCAGGTATGTCGGCGTGCCCAGCGTGACCTGGAGGTGCTGTCTCCCCCTCTAACCTTGTCTTAATGCCCCCAGCCACAACCATTTGCCCCAGCTCCTGAGACAGCTTTTCCAGAACAGGCTGCAAGATGTTAACCTGCGCAATTTCAGTCGTGGTCAGACCAGCTTGGACAAGCTTAAGGATGGCCTCGTGGGTGCCCAGGTACCACAGAGATACACAGGGTGCCACAGCATGGCTGCTGGGAATGTGGGGGCACTGGAAGCCAAGACAGGCCAGCCGCATGCATGCCCAGGTTCTGTGGGGACACCAGAGAGTGACCAGAAAATCTCTGGTGAGCGTGGGGGCTGCCAGAGCCAAAGGGACATAGTGGATTGGCCTTGGGGCATTCACATAGCACATGGATAAACAGCAGACAATGACGTTTCACAGTCCACAGTCTGGTTGCTGGCAGTAAGCTTCATGGTCATGCAGTATTTCATTCTGGGCCACTGACCTGAATAAGAACCTTGGGGGCTGAGGAGGAGTGGCAGGCCAAGGACATTGGAGACCACCCTAATCTCATGCCAGATCCCGGGGCCTGCCTCTAGTTCTGGTCAGCCTATGCCCCATGTCAGACCCAGGACCAGGATGCCCTGCGCCTCACCCTGGAGCAAATTGACCTCATTCATCGCATGTGTACCTCCTACTCTGAACTGGATCTTGTGACCTCAGCAGCAGGTGGGCTGGCAAATGGGGGGATAGATGGTGAGCTCCTAACTCTGGTGGTAGTGGTCCTGGGCCCTGACCACTTGATTATCCATCCTCTTCTAGGTCTGAACAGCACTCGAAAACTGGCCTGCCTCATTGGCGTGGAGGGTGGTCACTCACTGGATAGCAGCCTCTCCGTGCTGCGTGGTTTCTATCTGCTGGGAGTACGCTACCTGACACTCACCTTCACCTGCAGCACACCCTGGTGAGCATAGTGCCTAGCCAGGATGAAATGGTAGATGGAAGAGGTGAGGGCAGAGGAGTCCACAGAGGAGGAGGCTGGACTCCCAGCAGGTCTGGTACACTCCCGGAAAGCAGCTGGCCCAGATCCCTATTCTGTTCTGGAGGTGGGATGGATGGACAAACAGAGGGGCTACAGAGCCCATGATATGGCCTTCGAGAAATTGACCTCTTCTGGCTGTCCTGCAGGGCAGAAAGTTCCACCAAGTTTAAACACCACTTCTACACCAACGTCAGTGGGTTGACGAGCTTTGGCGAGGTGAGGACTCCTGTTCCATACCCCACCCCACCCATTCCCTACAAATAATGTGCAAATATGGGCATACCTGACATCTCCCCCACCTCACAAACAACAACAATCCACCTCACAACCACACACACAAAACAAAACTCTGTCTCTGCAGAAGGTGGTAGGGGAAATGAACCGACTAGGCATGATGGTGGACTTGTCCTGTGCGTCAGACACCTTGGTACGACAAGTGCTGAAGATGTCAAAGGCTCCCGTGATCTTCTCCCACTCAGCTGCCAGGGCCGTGTGCAACAGTTTGCTGAATGTTCCCGATGACATCCTGCAACTTCTTGTGAGTAGCTACCCAGCCCTCAAACCCAGAGCTAAGCATGTTTCATACAAATATTCTTGACCTTGAACAAAGCTACTAGACCGGGCCTCATCCTTGGACTCAAGGCTGGTTAACCCTCCCCCATCTCTGAAAATCACAGCCAAACCGGCTCCACTCAGGGACCCACAAACCCAGAGATCAAGTCTCTTCCAGCCCCTGAAGTTAGGACTGAGCAATGTCCTCCCAGGGCCCCCAGGCCATCAGGCCAGAAGAGCCAAACTGAGTGTCCATTTGTTTATCTCTGTAGAAGAAGAATGGTGGCATTGTGATGGTGACGCTGTCCATGGGGGTGCTTCAGTGTAACCTGTTTGCTAATACGTCCACCGTGGCAGGTGAGCCTCACTTTGACCTCTTATGCAGTTCTAGCTTGAGCCTATGGCCACGGGGCCCTCAGGACAGTTCCAGCAGTTGAGCACACCTGTTGGGCAATGGGCAGACCTCTGACAACTCAGGGGAGCAGATACAGCTCTTCATTGCCACAGTCAAAGCTGTGGGACCACAGTCCTGGGACCACAGTCAAAGCTGATGTGTTTGGGGGAAGCAAATGCCTCTGCCTCTGACTCTCTTTGCTCTCACATCTCTGGACAGTACAGGCAGGCTCTCAAGGAACCCAGAGGCAGGGTGGCTCCTGGGTAGAAAAAATTCTGAAGTCCATTGCTAAGCCTATAGTCGCTTCAAAACTCACAACTGGCCAGGCGCTCCATGAAGTCAGCTGCCATGGTGTGGAGTGCTGTGGGCAGAGTTGGCCAGGGCTGAGCTTCCCCAGACCGGGCTAACTCCAGCCTAGTGCTACTCACCACTAATCCCTACCCCCTAGATCACTTTGACCATATTAGAGCAGTCATTGGAGCAGAGTTCATCGGAATTGGTGGGAATTATGATGGGTCTGGACGGTGAGTGTTTCCCTGGGGTTTGTCTTGGGCAGGGGTACAGCAGGGAGTCCTTTAGTCTCTGTTCCCATGCCATGGTCCTCCTGTCCTTCAGACCTTGACCATAGGGTCTGGTTTTCCAGCTCACCTGATATCTCTCCACTCCCAGGGCCTGTTTCCTGGGCTGTTCCTGTCCCTCCAGTGGCCTGGTACCCACTCCCACTCCAGATCATCACATTCATTAAGTACTCTCCTCCCTCAAGCAGAGCTCATTTACCCAGCACATGCCCAACTCCCAGTCCAACCCATCTGTTTTGGGCCAATCATCTGCTCAGGGCATAAATGCCTCTGAAGCAACTCAGTCTTCAAGGAACTTCCAAAGTGACATTCAGTAGCCTGGAGAACATAGCCTTCAATTTTGCATATGTGATTGGGGCTGGTGGGACTGTGGGCCCTGGACCAGGATCAGGGCTGCGGTTCCACAGCTGGCTGACTCTCTGCCACAAGGTTCCCTCAGGGGCTGGAGGACGTGTCCACGTACCCAGTGCTGATAGAGGAGTTGCTGAGTCGTGGCTGGAGTGAGGAAGAGCTCCAAGGTGTTCTTCGTGGAAACCTGCTGCGGGTCTTCAGACAGGTGGAACAAGTATGTTGGCCTGGGTAAAAGGATGGTGCAGTGGTTTGAGTAGGTGAGGAGAGGTTGCTATGGGAGCCACTAACTGCTGACTCCCATCCCCAGGTGAGAGAGGAGAACAGTGGGCAGAACCCTGTGGAGGCAGAGTTTCCAGACAGGCAGGTGGTCACTTGCCACTCCCACCTCCTGTCTCAGCCTCAGAGTGAACATCTGGCCACACATCTGGAGGTGATCCAGGGGCCAATCAACCAGGTCCTCCAGAGGCCCTTGAAAGCCTCCCCATACTTTGTTCTAGGCCTCATGGCTGCTGCCACATTCTCAATCCTCATTCTGTGTCTCTGGTGACCTGGCCAGTCCTCCCCCTACCCTGAGGTCATTGTGGCAAAGTCTCACAAAGTCCCCCTCCTTGTTCTCCAGACACAAGTATATATATGCTGAGAATAAATATTTTGGATATGGACCCAGGTGTGAAAGTTCTTCCTTCTCCCTGGGGAGCAGGGGAGTAGGGCCTGGTGGGCTGTTGGTTGGGGATGAGTCTTGTAGGTCTAGCCCCAGCTGCTCCAGGTGAGTGGCCTCTAGCTTTGTCTCTTTCTCAGAAAGCACAGAGGGATCTCACCATGTTCTTATGCTAAAAGTCTGAGCCCACAGAAGAGCACAAAGGAATCTACTTCTGTGTGGTGTCTATCCCATTATGGAATGTGACAATGGGTGGATTTTGAGTCTCTGAAAGGTTTAACTGTGTGTGTGTGTGTGTGTGTGTGTTAAGATTTCTTTATTTGAGAGAGAGAGAGCAAGGGTGGGGGCGGTAGCTGGGGGAAGAGAGGCAGAAAGAATCCAAGCAGACTCCATGTTGAGTGCAGAGCCAGGCAGGAGTCCCAACTCACAGCTCCATCTCATGACCCTGAGATCACAACCTGAGCAGAAACCAAGGATTGGGCACTTAACACCAGGTGCCCCATGTGTGTGTGTTTTTAAGAAGTTGAAGCTGATATTATTTATAAAATAAATAGTAACTTGTTTGGAAATATCAAGAGAGAAAATCTGTAAAGATTTTAGATTTTTTCACATAAAGTCTTAATATTAAACTGATTTTTTTTAGTGGAGGGGGAAAAAATCAAGTCTTAAAAAGAAAAGGAAACTAGCTTCATTTGCTTGGCTTACTGCAGGCCCTCCATCTTTGGCAACTTTCCTTTCCTGATCTATAAGAGTGGGCCAGAACCTGATCTAAGTTCATTCCATGGGAACTTGAAATTGGGAGAAAGAGAAATTATACTCTCTGTGTATGTATATGTTATATACAGAGCCTATGTTACAAATCATGTCCATATATGTGTAAGTCTATTTCCGAATTCTGTTCTATGTGTTTATTTATATATCACAGTATCAATACCACAATGTCTTAATCTCAGTAGTTTTCAAACAAGTCTTGCTATCTGGTAGAGTGAGTTCTGTCACTTTAAGGGTATTATTTCAGTCAGTGTTTGATCAGATAAGTAGATCCACTATGAATGATATAAAATAAGAGATTTATCATTGGGATTGGACTTCATGCATATGTAGGAGCCAGTGGAAAAAGCAATGCAATCTATGTCTGTTACCTGTGCATCTGGTGTTAAGTCTTAGTCTATACAGATAAGCTAGCCAGAAGTTAGGAGGGACCACGGGATATGATGTAAAGGAGAACAAGGACAAATTGGGACAATTAGATATTCATTTGGAAAAATAAAAATAATAAATAATTTGATCCCTTAGCTCAGACCATACAGAATGCAACACACAATATAAAATTAATTTGAATATGTTATTGATCCAATGTAAAAGTTGAAAGAATAAAACTCCTAGAAGATAATGTAGGCAAATACTTTGGTGACCTCAGTATAGGGACACTGGATATAAAAAACCTTAATGGGGATCCCTGGGTGGCGCAGCGGTTTGGCGCCTGCCTTTGGCCCAGGGCGTGATCCTGGAGACCTGGGATCGAATCCCACGTTGGGCTCCCGGTGCATGGAGCCTGCTTCTCCCTCTGCCTATGTCTCTGCCTCTCTCTCTCTCTCTCTGTGTGACTATCATAAAAAAAAAAAAAAAAAAAAAAAAAAAAAAAAACCTTAATGACAAAGGAAAATATCGATAAATTGGGTTACATTAAAATTAGTAACTTAAGCTTGTCATAAAATACCAGTAAAAAGGGGCACCTGGGGGTGGCTTAGCTGGTTGAGTGTTTGCCTTCAGCTCAGGTCATGATCCCAGGGTCCTGGGATCGAGCCCCACATCAGGGTCCCTGCTCAGTGGGAAGCCCGCTTCTTCTTCTACCTCTGCCTGCTGATCCCTCTGCTTGTGCTCTTCCTCTCACTGTGTCAAATAAATGAGTAAAATATTTTTTAAAAATACTATTTTAAAAAAACATTTAAAAGAGTGAAAAAGCAAGCCACAGAGCAGGAGAAATTTTCAACACATGTAATTGACAGAAGACTTGCATCCAGAGACAGACAAGCCAATATAAAAATGGGCACAAGGGATCCCTGGGTGGCGCAGTGGTTTAGCACCTGCCTTTGGCCCGGGGCGTGATCCTGGAGACCCGGGATCAAATCCCACGTCGGGCTCCCGGTGCATGGAGCCTGCTTCTCCCTCTGCCTGTGTCTCTGCCTCTCTCTCTCTGTGACTATCATAAATAAATTTTAAAAAAAATTTAAAAAAATGGGCACGATATTTGAAGAGTAACTTTATAAGAAAGGATATTCAAAAGGTCAATAAGAATACGAATAAGTAGACAACCTTATTAGCAACTAAGGAAATGCAAAATAAAACTCATAGTGAAGACAGCTAAAAAATTCAACAAGTGAACAATACCAAGTGTTAGCAAGGATGTGGAGCAACAAGCATATTTACACCCTGCTGGTGGCAGTATATATGGATAAAAACTGCTTTGGAAGACAGTTTGACATTTTTTACTAAAGTTGAAGATGCGTATATCCAAGGACAGTTACATAAAACTTGCAAGAATCACTCAAAGTATGTTGAATGAAAGCCAGGACAAAATAATCTCTTATTATTCCGTGTGTATAAAGTACAAACACAGGCAAAAGTGATCAATACTGTTACAGTCAGTTTGTGGGTAGGTAATGCCTGGAAGTGGACATGAAAAAGGGCTTCTGGGTTCTAGTAAAGTGCTGTATCTTGATCTGGGTGCTGGTTACATGAGAGTGTTTATTTTGTGAACATTCAGCATGCTATGTATGCCTATGGTATGTGAATTTTTCTGTATGGATATTTTTTGTCAATAAAAAGTTTTTTGGGATGCCTGGCTGGCTCAGTCGGAAAAGCATGCAACTTTTGATCTCCAGGTCGTGAGTTCAAGCCCCACATTCAGCATAGAGTCTACTTAAAAAGCAAAACAAAAACCAGAAAAGGCTAAATTTAATGTTCAGAGATTTATGCTCAGGTTGAGCTCCTTTTCTTTTCTTTTTTTTTTTTAATTTTATTCATTTATTTGAGAGAGAGAAAGCAGAGAGGGAGAGAGGGAGAAACGGACTCCCCACTGAACAAATAGCTCAAAGTGGGGCTCAATCCCAGGATCATGACCCAAGCTGAAGCCAGACGTTAAACTGACTGAGCCACCCAGAGCTGCCCCTCAGGTTGAGCTTTTAAATAGTAAACAAAAGGGGATCCCTGGGTGGCGCAGCGGTTTGGCGCCTGCCTTTGGCCCAGGGCGCGATCCTGGAGACCTGGGATCAAATCCCACATCGGGCTCCCGGTGCATGGAGCCTGCTTCTCCCTCTGCCTGTGTCTCTGCGCCTCTCTCTCTCTCTGTGACTATCATAAATAAATAAAAATTAAAAAAAAATTAAAAAAAAATAAATAGTAAACAAAATATTATCATCAAACTCATATATTTAGAAAATGCCTGAGTTACACAACATTATGTGTCAATTATATCTCAATTTTAAAAAACAAACACTAGGGATGCCTGAGTGGCTCAGTTGATTAAGCATCTGACTTACATTTTCGGCTCAGGTCATGATTTCAGGGTCATGGGATCAAGCTCCACATAGGACTTGGTCCTCAGCAGCAAGTCTGCTGGGATTCTCTTTCTCCCCCTCCCTCTGCCCCTCTGCACTGCTCTTGCTCTCTCTCTTCTCATTTTCTCTCGTTCTCTCTCTCAAATAAATAAATCTTTTAAAAAGCATAATAAAAAAACTAAAGACTACCAAAAAAAAACATGTCTGTGATTGATGGGGTGGCAATTGGAGGAGGCATGAAGGACATTCTAGAGTTCTGGCAACTTCCGTCCTCGTACTCCCATTCCCCAGTTCTATTCTCCCAGGAATCCCTTTCAACACTTTAATTGTTGGTATTTACTGGTATTTTCCTCCATATTTCTAAATGATATATATAATTACTAGCTCTTTAGATATAAACTTTAGATATTATGTACTGACCCAGTAATTTGAAAAATGAAGATTGTTTAGCTCTCACTTTCTCTTTCTCCTCCTACTGTCCTCTAAATATTAGAATTATTCAGTTAATTACATCGTGTGTTTTTTGTTTGCTTTTTTTTTTTAGAAATGCAGTTTCTTTTTTTCTTTTTAAAGATTTTATTTATTTATTCGTGAGAGATACACAGAGAGAGAGAGAGAGAGAGGCAGAGACACAGGCAGAGGGAGAAGCAGGCTCCATGAAGGGAGTCCGACGAGGGACTCGATCCCAGGACTCCAGGATCACGCTCTGTGCCAAAGGCAGGCGCTAAACCGCTGAGCCACCCAGGGATCCCCAAAGATTTTATTTATTTATTCATAGAGACACAGAGGGATAGAGAGGCAGAGACAAAGGCAGAGGGAAAAGCAGGCTCCATGCAAGGAGCCCGACATGGGACTCGATCCCGGGGCTCCGGGATCACGCCCTGGACTGAAGGTGGCGCTAAACCGCTGAGCCACCCAGGCTGCCCTTGTTTGCTTTTTAAAACAGCATTATTGAGATATAATTGACATACCACACAATTTGCCCATTTAAAGTGTATTGTTCAATGGTTTTGTATGTCATGTTATTTTTTTAATTGTAGAAGGTATATAACAAATTTGAGACTTTACTATTTTTGGTTTAGAGATTTTATTTTGGGGCATTTGGGTGGTTCAGCCAGTTAAGCCTCTGGACTCTTGACTGTGGCTCAGGTCATGGTCTCAGGGTCATGAGATTGAGCCTCCGTCCCCCCACCTCAGCTGGGCTCCATGTTCAGTGTGAAGTCTGCTCAGGATTCTCTCCTTCTCAGGGTACCTGAGTAGCTCAGTTGATTAAGGGTCCAACTCTTTTTTTTTTATATTTTATTTATTTATTCATGAGAGACAAAGAGAGAGAGAGACAGAGACACAGGCAGAGGGAGAAGCAGGCTCCGTGCAGGGAGCCTGATACAGGACTCGATCCCGGGACCCCAGGATCACGCCCTGGGCTGAAGGCTGGTGCTCAACCGCTAATCCACCCAGGCATCCCAAGTGTCCAACTCTTGATTTTGGCTCAGGTCCTGATCTTGAGGTGGTTGGGATCCAGCCCTATGTCAAGCTCTGCTCAGCATGGAGTCTCAAGATTCTTTCTCTCCCTCTCCTTCTGCCCTTTCCCCCTGCTCTCTTTCTCTCAAATAAATACATAAATAAAATCTTTTTAAAAATATTTTGTTTATTTATTCATAGAAGACAGGGAGGTAGAGACATAGGCAGAGAGAGAAGCAGGCTACATGCAGGGAGCCTGATATGGGACTCGATCCCGGGATCTGAGGATCACACCCTGGGCTGAAGGCAGACACTCAACCACTGAGCCACTCAGGCATTCCTACAAATAAAATCTTTAAAAAATAAAGATTCTCTCTTTATCTTTCTGCTCCTCCCCACAACTCATGCGTGCATGCACACACAATCTCTCTCTAATATAATAAATAAATAAATAAATAAATAAATAAATAAATTTAAAATAATAAAACATTTTATTTTTACGTAATCTCTATACTCAACATGGGGCTTGAATGCATAACCCTAAGATCAATAGTCATATGCTCCACTGACTGAGCCAGCTAAGTGCCCCTCATTTTAACAATTTTTTAAAAATTATATTTATTTATTCATGAGAGACACAGAGAGAGAGAGAGAGAGAGAGAGAGAGAGGCAGAGACACAAGCAGAGGGAGAAGCAGGCTCCATGCAGGGAGCCTGATGTGGGACTCGATCCTGGGACTCCAGGATCACACCCTGGGCCAAAGGCGGCACTAAACTGCTGAGCCACCGGGGCTGCCCTAACCATTTTTATTTATTTATTTATTTTTTGATTTTTATTTATTTATGATAGTCACACAGAGAGAGAGAGAGAGGCAGAGACATAGGCAGAGGGAGAAGCAGGCTCCATGCACCGGGAGCCCGACGTGGGATTCGATCCCGGGTCTCCAGGATCGCGCCCTGGGCCAAAGGCAGGTGCCAAACCGCTGCGCCACCCAGGGATCCCTGCCCTAACCATTTTTAAATGTAGAAATTAGTTGCATTAATTACACTCACAAATGTACAAATATCACTGGTATTTCCAAAACTTTTTCATTATCCCAAACAAAAACTCTAATCAAGAAGCAGTAACTTCCCATTTTCTCTTCATCTCAGCCCCTGGTAACCTCTATTCTTTTCCCAGTCTCTATGAGCTTATCTATTCCAGCTAACTTCTGTAAGTGGAATCATACAACACTTGTCCTTTTGCATCCAGCTTATATCATCGAACCAAATGTCTTTAAGGCTCATCTATGTTGTAGCATATATCAGATTTCATTCCTTTTTATGGCTGAATAATATTCCCGTGTATGGATAGGTCACAGTTTTGTTATTCACACACCTGTCGGTGAAACCCAAGGTTGCTTCCACCTTTTAGTTGTGCAGTGAACATTGACATATTGGTAATTGTTCAAGTCCTTGCTTTCAATTCCTTTGTGTATATTCCTAGAATAGAATTGCTGGATCATATGCTATTTCTGTGTTTAGCTTTTTGCCAAACTGCCAACCTGTTTTCAATGGCAGCTGTACCATTTTACATCCCCACCAGCAACATACACAGGTTCCAGTTTCTCCACAGCTTTGCCAGCACATATTTTCCATTCTTTGGTGATAGCTAACCTAAAGGGTGGGAAATGGTATCTCAACCACCAACCTCACGTTGTGGTCTTGATGTGCATTTATCTAATGACTAATGATGAGCATCTTCTGTGCTTATTGGCTATATCTTTGTCCATAAACTCCAAGTCAGTGTCCTTTCTCACCTCTATGAAACCACTTTTGGACCAGCTGGGAAGGTCCTAAGGTCAACCTATTCTCCCCAGAAGTCCTCTTTTAAAATATATATTCATGAGAGACATAGAGAGAGACAGGCAGAGAGGCAGAGGGAGAAGCAGGCTCCCCATGGGGAGCCTGATGCGGGACTCGATCCCAGGAACCCGGGACCATGACCTGAGCCAATGGCAGACACTCAACCACTGAGACACCCAGGTGCCTCCCAGAAAGCCTCTTTATGTCAGTAATGTACATTTCTATACACTCTTGGAGTGTGCGTAGCCTTATCAGTCCTGACATCTGAAGTATATTTTAGGGAGGGTGAGTCTGTCCCACTTCTACAGGGTGACCTTTGTGCTTTGTTAGTACAACTGATTTTTCATCTAGGGCTAGCAAGTGTTCTTCTGAAGATTCTAGCTAATGTCCCATATACTAAAGAGTCTTTCACTGGAGTTAGTGGGAATATGAACTATTGTGCTCCAGGAACTGTTGAACCTACTTTTTCCAGTGGGTCTTTCTCTGGCCTTGATAGTGCTCTGTTACTGTGTGATCAATCCTCTGGTGGAGTTAAGGGGACCTGCTAGACATTTCAGACCTCTCTCTTCATGCAGCTTCTTTCTCTGGTATTCTATCCTGCAAATCTGGTGCTTTGACTTTCCCAAAAGTTGATTTTTTTTTGCTCCTCAACTCAGCAAGACCACTGGTTCCTTTTGGGCTCCCCACCTTTCCTCCCACTCCCATGCTACAGCTATCCTAGGGCTCACATCATTTTATTTTCCTTCAGTCTGGGATCCCAATCCTGCACTACCTATTGTCTGATGTCTTAAAATCACTGTTTTATACATTTTGTCAGAAGTTCTATTTATTTTACACAGAGAGGTAACTTTGGCTCCTATTATGCCTCATGGTTGGAAGCAGAAGTTCTGTTGAGGTACTCCTCACAACCAATAATCTTTGTAAATGTTCCACTTATACTTGACAAAATATATGAAATTTTCCAATTGTTGGATGTCTGACTATATACATGTCCATTAGTTCAAGTTCATCAATTGTATTGTTAAAATCTTTTATACCGTTGCTGTTTTTTTTTTTCTTGATCTCTTAGTCAACCATGTTGACATCTTCCACTGTGATGGTGTATTTATCAATTTCTCCTTGTAGTTCTAGCAATATTTTCATTGAGGTGAAATTCACATACCGTAAAACTAACCATTTTAAAGTTTATAAGTCAGTAGCATTTAGAATAGTCCCAGTGTTATGCAACCATCCCCTATCTTCTTCTAAAACATTTTAATCCCCCTAAAACGAAAACCTGTACCATTAAACAGTTACTTTCCACTCTCTTGTTTCTCCCAAGCACCAATCTGCTTTCCATCTCTATGGATTTACCTATTCTGGATATTTCTTACAAATGGAATCATACAAAATTTGACCTTTGGGTCTGGCTTCTTACATTTAGGACTTCTATTTCCATCCTCTGTCTCTTTTTTGTCTTCCATTTCATTGTCTTTTTCTTTCTTCTTTTGGGTGGATTGCTTAATTTGATCTTTCCAATTTACTAATTTATTCTCAGCTATGACTTTCTGCTAGTAGATCACCTATTGTGTTCTTTTTTTTTTTTTTTTTTTTTTTTTTTTTTACCTATTGTGTTCTTTGTTTAAAATATTCTTGTGGTCACTTTAATATATGGTCTCATATTTCTTTGATACTTCTCCCAGAGATGGATTCAATGCTTCCCTACTCTCTCTTGAATCTGGGCTTGAAAAATACCGCAGAAATGATGCTGTGCCTGTTTCCAGACCTAGGCGTAGAGAAACTGCCAGCTTTTACTCCCTGCTTCTTGGGATGGTCACTCATGGACTGCAGCCCTTGTGCCATAAGGAAGCCAAGGAGCCCATGGAGAAGTACACATGCAGAGGACCCAATCTCCTGATCCACAGCCCCACTGAGCTCTTAGCTTATAGCCAGTAACAACTTGCTAGCCATGTGAATGAGTCTTCTTGGGAAGGGATCCTCTGGCCCCAGCTGATGCCATATGGAGTAGAGATGAACTTTACTCAACCAGCAGATCTATGAGCAAATGTTTTTGTTGATTATTGCTTGAAGCCATTGTTGTTTGGGGGTAATTTGTTAGGTAGCAATAGGCCACTGGAACAATTATATTTCTCATACCTTATATATCTGCCTGTGCTTTTTTATATTTTCTTGTTTCATATTGATAATATTCTCTCTTATCTTTTATAATGTTTATTTGGCTAATTTGGAATTTTTGTTCCGTTGTGTTCTAAGAATTTTCCTGATAGATGTTTTCTTTTGAAATGTCTGTGTTCCTCGAATGTCTTTTTCTTTTTGCCTGGGAGTATCTTGATGGTACAGGCTACTTGGACAGTCAATGGTGTGGGGGAAGTTGTATCCTAGTCATAGGGTCCCTCAGAGTCTAAGGTTGTCAGTTGGGCTGCAGTGGCCTATCTCCTCACACAGTACTTCACCGCACCCCTGGGGAGAGGCTGTGTGTAGGGGTGTGGTGAGAGGTATAGGAAACTCTGCAGGGCATTAGGGAAGACAGGAAAGAGGGGGCACTTGTTCATTCTTTATTCAAAAGATGTGTTAGGGGATGAATTGAGAATACCAAGGTGGCAAGACCAAAAGAGTCCTGTTCTAATGAAATCCAGTCTAGTGGGCATGAAAAACACTAATCAAAGATCCCCACCAACACATTTCTCCCTGCAAAGGGTACTGTGAAGGGAAAGTGCCTAAGAGGAACCCAATCCAGGTTTCTGGAGGTGAGGTGGGGGATGTGAGTCTGAGAAGTTTTTGGGGAAGAGGTGGTCCTCCAGGGTGAGACCTACCCTAATACCAAGGAATTTGGTTAGTGAGAGTAGGGGCAGAGGGTAGAAAGTCATCTGTCAGAGTGAGCAGCAGGTAACGTGCAGTAAGGCTCTGGGTTTGGGGAAAGAGGCCAAAAGACTGAGGTTGGGGAGATTAGAGGGGCCAGATGGAGGAGGGCCTTGCAGTCCAAGAGAAGAGAAAAGAGCATGGTAGGTGGCTCTACCATGAGCAGTGGGAGAGAACAGGGAGTCCATTTGGAAGGCTGCTATCATGTACAGCTGAAGGTGGCGTGAAGGACAGGAGGTCAAGTTGGCAGGCCCTGGCTGGATGACTGAAAGGTGAGGGCCAGGATGGTGGTCAGCTTGGAGGTCCTCTTGCAGGACCCAGTGACTCTGATTCCTCATTCCACCCCAGAGCTGAGACTGGGAGGAGGCAGCAGTCAGGCAGAGATACCACTGATTCTTCACTGATGTTCTCAAGCTCTCTGAGCCATAAAACAGAAGGGAGGGGGGCAGCCCTGGTGGCTCAGCGGTTTAAGAGACGCCTTCACCCAGGGCCTGATCCTGGAGACCTAGGATAGAGTCCTACATCAGGCTCCCTGCATAGAGCCTGCTTCTCCCTCTGCCTGTGTCTCTGCCTCTCTCTCTCTCTCTCTCTCTGTGTGTCTTTCATGAATAAATGAATAAAATCTTAAAAAAGGGCGGGGGGGGGGGGCAGCCCTGGTGGCTTAGTGGTTTAGAGACTGTCTTTGGCCCAGGGCATGATCCTGGAGACCTGGGATCGAGTCCCAAATCAGGCTCCCTGCGTGGAGCCTGCTTCTCCCTCTGCCTGTGTCTCTGCCTCTCTCTCTCTCTGTCTCTAATAAATAAATAAAACTTAAAAGAGAGAGAGAGAGAGAAGGGAGGGAGCAGAGAAGGAGACAGACAAGTTGAATGAGCTCTGGGGTTTTCTAACAGAGAAATAACTAAGAGGATAGTATAGCCCAGAAAGATGCTGATCTTAAAGCCAGCATGGATAAGTGATCTGAAGCAGTGATATGGAAAGTGAAAGAAAAGTTGAGAGCAAATATATAAACGACTCGATAAAGGAACCCTCAGGAGGTGAGACAGTGAAAGAGAAAATTAAGATGAAAGAACGTGGTTAAAGAACCCAATGCGGTGTCTCAAAGGGGCCAGCGCGCGGCTGGGGGACGGGTGTCCTCCGGGCCGCGGAGGAGGCGGCAGCCTCCGCGGAGGGGGTGCAAAATCCCCTGCCTCCTGGGACAGGGACGGACTGTGGTGAGGGGCGCGGGAAGGGACGTTATCTTCGCGGGTTCGGCTTACAGGGACGCAGAGGCGGGAGGCAGCGTTGATGCGAATGGGGTGGGGATACCCAGGAGGGACTGGGGTGGCCTGAGGTCCTGCTCCGATCCTGCCTCCTCTCTCCCGTCCCCGAGTCACAGAGACGACGCTGGGCGCTCGCCAGGGCACCCCGAGCCCCCCTCATGGAGGGCACTTCCCCATCTCACAGGCATCGCACCTGAGGCTCAGAGAGGGCGGCCCCACGCCCAAGGTCACACAGGAACCGGGCTCTCGGGAGGGCCTGCCTCCGGGGGGCTTCCCTGCGCCCCGGCCCCCCTCGGGGAGGAGCCGGCCGAGCCCCTCCTGCTCCCCGCCCCCGAGGGGCGGCCCGGGGGGCGGGCGGAGGAAGTGAGCGCAGCGGGGAGGAATGCGGGCGGGCGGGGCGCGCGGCCGGGGCGGCGGGGACAGCGGGCAGGCGGCCGGCGCGGGCGAGCGCGCGATGCCGCACTTCACCGTGGTGCCGGTGGACGGGCCGCGGCGCGGCGACTATGACAACCTCGAGGGGCTCAGTTGGGTGGACTACGGGGAGCGCGCGGAGCGGGAGGACGCGGACGGTGAGGGCGCCCCCGGGGCCGGGGGGGGCCGGGACGCGGGCCACGCGAGGCCGCCGCTCGCACACACGCCCGAAGCGCGCGCGCACACGTCGGTGCGGGCCCAACTTTTCGTAGTCGGCGCCGCCGCCGCCACCTCCCTGGCTCCGGGCGCGCAGACACTTTTTCCGGGCCCCTGGCACCCGCGGCCGGGCCGCCCTCCCCACCCCAGCTCCTCCCTTGCGGGCCGCGGGCGGGGGTGCAGACGTGGCCGGGAAGGAGGCCAGGCCCCCGGGGCCGCCCGGATCGCGAATAGCACCGAGCACCCCTCTCTGGCCCTTCGCGCCGGGGAGCACCTACGCAGCCCGGACCCCAGTCCCAGCACCTCTGCGAACTCCCCCAGCCTCCTCTCGCCTCGCCTCCCCATTTTGCGCTTCGGCGACTCTGCCCCGAGACTACCTCTCCCCTCTCTCCTCCCCCAGCCGTGTGGAGCCGGGAAAGGAGGTTGTGCCTGCCAGAGGGGGGCTATGGGTAACTGCCTGTGAGTGCGCTCGGGTGGCTCTCCCCTTAGAGCTGTAGGTGCTGCGGGCGCTGTAGGCACAGGGGGCATCTGTGGAGCACTCCACAGAACCAGGCTTGTCTGGCGCTTCACATGCATTAACTCGTTTAATCCTCCCAATTTCGCCCATGGGACAGGTCCTGTTACTCACACTTAGGAAGGAGTGGAGCAGTTATAAAATTTGCCCCAGAGGATTCAGACCCAGCCTTGGAAACTCCAGCACTCTAACCTTTTTTTAAAAAATATTTTATTTATTCATGAGAGACACACACGGAGAGAGAGAAAGGCAGAGACACAGGCAGAGGGAGAAGCAGGCTCCATGCAGGTCTTCAGGATCAGGCCATGGGGCTGAAGGCGGCGCTAAACCGCTGAGCCACCCGGGCTGTCCTGCACTCTAACCTTTAACATAGGTGGTAGAAGTGGGCCAGGAGGTAGTTCCTCCTCCCTTCTCCCAGGTTTCTGCCTCCCAAGACCCTTTCTCCATCTCCCACCCCAGGAATCCCTCGGGGGACTGTCCTTGCTAGGAGTCCCTTGGAAAACACGTCTGAACAAATAGCAGCATATATATGTACTTGTGCAAGTGTGGTGCTCTGAGTATCACACCTGACTGCTATGTGTGGAGATGGCACAGGACAGTGGTGTGGGCTGCTAGACATGAAGGTTTTACAGGCTTGACAGTTGTCTGCATGCACATACTCCACCTCCACCCCTGCCCCTAGACTTACTCCAGTGGTCAGCAAAAGCCTGTAACCCCTGCTTCCCTGTTAGCATTGGGAGGCTATTTTCCCATAGAGGCTGGGCAGGGCTGCATCCGGAGGATCAGCCTAGACCAGTGGGGAAGCAGAGCTGAGCCTAGCCTCTGGCTCCGCCTTGGCCTCTCAGGGTGACTGGAGGGACCTGGAGCCACATTGGCTGAGTCCTGCCAGGTCCCTCTGAGCTGGGCCAGCTCCTCCCACTATCCGCCCTCCTTCTCTTCTTGCTCCTTTTCAGCCAGAACTTGGCTGTGTCTGCAGTATGGGGGACACTCTGCGCCCTGGTGAGTGATTATGATCCTTCTTGGTGGGGACTGCAAAGGGTCAGGGAGCACAAAAACAGTCTCAGGTCCATCTCATGGGGCTATCCCAACCTGGTACCTGAATCTCTCAAGGCCCATACTTCTGCTCCAAGGGGTGTAGACGGGCCTCTCATCCAGCCCACTGTGGCATGTAGGTAGGGGGTGGGGAGGTTCTAGAGGTGTACCCCTGGCAGATGCCTGTGAGAACAGGGATGAGGAGTCTCACCTGGATCCCCACTTGTAGCTGGTGTGTTCATAGCTGTGGGCAAGAACATACATATATGTGTACCTCACAGATAGTCCCCAGGACTACGCCATGCTCTGGTTCACTGGGGGTCTCAGGTTGGTATCTGAGTAGTTTGGCCTGGCAGGCATGCCCAGACCTGCTCTGGAATTTTTGGAATACCTGAGGGCTGTACAGACATCCAGGCACTGCTTAGGTCTCCCCACCTTCCCACAGTTTCATGGGAGCTATCCTTGGGGAAATCCCAGGAATGACTGCTGGGTATATAGCACCAGATTGTCCCTTTTCAGATATGTCTGGGTCATTGGAAGAATAGGTGTTATTATTTCAACTTCATAGAAGAGGAAACTAAAGCAGCACAGAGAGGGTAAGCGGGTTGCCCTGGGTCACACAGAGGGAAGATTTGCAATCCAAGTGGGCTGCCAGCCATCTGAGCCCCAAGAACCTTGAATATGTGCACCCTGGGCTACCTGCAAACCCCAGCCACACTTCTCTGGTTAAAGGCTTATACTGCACCCTGGAGTGCATCCTGGGATGACCCAGGGCTCAGGGTAGGAGTAGGAAACCTGCAGCCTAGCTCCCACTTGGCTCTGGTGGATCCTGGGACACAGATTTGGCCCCTTTCGCTGGATGACCTTGTCTCTGAATCTCTCTGAGCCTTACTTGTACTAAAAGGGAATAAATGATACCTACTGGAGTGCTGCTGTGAGGACTAAAGGCAAACCCTGGATGGGCTCTCAGCCACTCTGTGGTCATGGCTGAGGGGACAAGAATTGGGTGGGTTTTAGAAGACTATTCACAGGCATTTTGGTGGAAACTGCTATGTGTTCCACTCTGCATTTTTTGGATACTAGCACAGTCCCCTCAGAGGGGGTACTGATGATGGGATAGCCTCAGAGGGGGTACTGATGATGGGGTACTCAGTGTATGAGTTTAGCATAATTTATCATTTATTTCCAGCCTACTTTCACAAAAGGGTCAAGAGAGATAAATGCAAGAAAAGTGGCTCCCCAAAGCACTCTCACAGAAAGATCATAACTATGAAGAGGAAGAGAGCAAGGACTCTGTGATGAGACAGATGATGAATGTATTTAAAGAGTAAACTTAGTTTGGAGATTCCTGGCAGCCAAGGCAGGAAGGGAAATAAGATGAGCTCGATAGATGCCGTTTTCTTACAAAATGAAGCACCTGACTTATTCAGGAGACACGCTTTTTTCTTTCTTTTTTTTTTTTTTTTTAGTCACAAAATCCAAGAATACTTTTCAGAGGCTTCTCACTGAAGGCATGTTAATATAATGAGCAGTGTTACTGGGTTTTCTGATTTTTCTTGTGGTTCCTTATCCTGATCCTGAACAAGTATCATAGGGTGTCTAAGGAGCTAAATGACCCCATGAGGCTTTAACATGACTCAGTGGGCTGGCTTGACCTCTTGCTGTCTTTGTCCACTATGCCGTTGGCATTGACCTACAATTGTGTAGCTCACAGGACTGAGCTGCTTGGCTTATGTAGCTAGTCTAGGTTTCTAGATGAGATGATGCATCCCTTTCACATGCTGTGGGAACGAAGAGCTGACTTTACCCCAAAAATTCTCATCAACACACTTTACCTGTCAGTCTTTGGGAGATAAAGAATCCATAGCGCGGCAACCTACAGAGTGTTGTCGGCTCAGAAAAGGCAAGC
Organism: Canis lupus baileyi; assembly: GCF_048164855.1. Taxonomy (NCBI): domain Eukaryota; kingdom Metazoa; phylum Chordata; class Mammalia; order Carnivora; family Canidae; genus Canis; species Canis lupus. The sequence continues at coordinate 7,427,203 of NC_132840.1, read as the reverse complement.
TAAATCTTACACCGATGACAAGAGAATGTGTCAGATGGAGGATGCATCATTCAGCATTCTGAGTTGCAAACAAGATAGATTAATTGTAGGCTATTTAACCAGAGAGGGTTAGCAGATAGCTCTTTGAAAACCGGGCATGGCCGGTGCATGGCTGGAACACCCCACTAGTCTGGGTCGGTGATGACAGTTCTGTTGCCACCTCCATCACTGGACACCAGGCCAACACTGCTGTCACAGTTATTGTCATCCAACACCAACGTGGCTTTTTTGAACCAAGATGACAGCTTTCCATTTGCTACGGGGCCTCCAGCCACTGCCACAGCTGCCATGCTATCTAGATGGGGACGAAAGCACTTAACGATTAGAGAAGTACTTGGTGTTCTCTGCCTGCTTGATAGAAAACTGGAGTGTAACCCATAGAGACTGACAAAGGATAAAGTTTGGGAAACCGGAGAATTTGATTGCTGGGCAACCAGAAAAAATAGCTGAGCTCTGAGTTGAGGCAGGCTTATTTTCAAAAAGGCGCGTCTGGCGGCTTTGCGCGTGGTTTACCTGGAGCCCAGGGGGCAGGTGGGGGCTGGTATCGGCCTCGCACCGAGGCTGGGGCAAGTTGCTGGGGCCTGGGGCAGGGGGACCCACCGACAGGGCTCCCCAGTGGTCCCTGCTCGGCTCACCACTCACCTCGCCCGGCCTCTGCAAGGGCTTTCTTCGGCGACCCTGGATGGCCCCTGGCACCGCTTCCGCCGTCTGGACAGGCCTTGCCCCTCCTCCCAGCATGCGCCGGGGTGCCCCCCGGGACGCCCCCACGCAGTGCACAGTGGGATAGCGAGCCGGCGGCCAGCTGGCCATGGCCGCTGAAGGCGCCCTGTGTGGCTTCATATATCTGGAGGGCGGCCCCCAGTCGGGCCCTGAGGACGCCGAGCCCTTGGCGCCCAGCACACCGGTTATTCCAGGTGGACCTGGAAAGTGGGAATCTGGGGCGCGGGGCTGGGATGGTCTGAGGACTGACCAGGGCTTGGCCCCGCCCCTGCCGTCAGGCCCCGCCTCTCGGCCTTAGCACGTGGGGGCGCACGTCTGGGGCCTTCACGCCGGCCTCGGGGAAGTGATGCGCTGGCTTTTTGGGTCATTGGCCATTTTGCTAATTCTGGCTCTTCACCGAGACAGGCAGAGTATGATGGGGAAACTGAGGCCCAGCCTGGTACTCTGACCCCTAAAGTGCTCCACAGAGATGTTTTGTGGGCTGGCTTGTTGGGCTGGGGGCGCAGGAGGCAGCCCCTGACTGGGAATTTTGTCTCTCTCTCTCCACAGGACATGGCAACCACAGAGAGAGCAGCCCTTTCCTTTGTCCCTTGGAGGCTTCCAGAGGAAATGACTATTACGACAGGAACCTGGCCCTGTTTGAGGTAGCTGAGGGGCCATTCTGGGCCATCAGTGTGGCCGGCAGGTGGGAGTAGGGGACAGAGGCCTTTCAGGACTCAAGCCTTAGCTAAGCAGGCAGTCTGGACAGTTGTGTCACCGAATGTCTCAGCTCCTCCTCCAGTCTCCCCTTTTGAAGGGAAACTGCTTTCCCAAAGGCCACTCACAACCCCACACCATTACCACCTCCAGGGGTATGTACCTTTGATTTCCCTGTAGCCCCACAGCAAGGTGACCACCTTCAAGACTACTCGCCTCAGGATTTCCTTTTTTCCCTTTACTCATAGGACTTCTCATTCTACCGTCCCCGGTGAACTCTTCCTAGTCCTCCCTGGTTGGCTCTTCTGACTCTGTCCTTGGAGCTTCCCTGTGTCTCTGTCAAGGGTGTTACCTTGTTTACAGAGTCCTGGCCCTTCTTACCTCCACATCTGCAGCCTTAGGGGACACCTCTCCAGATGTTTTGTGCCTCTAAACTTGAATTTTATCCTTTTGAGACTCAAGCTCAGAAGTTGGATCTGGATTTAAGGCATGGTTTAGGCCTCTTGACACTGACACACACATTCAGCTGTCCCTGGGAATCTCATGGGTTCCTCCATCTCCACATGCCCCAAAAGACCTGCATCTTCACTTCTCACTTCAAACCGGTTTCTCCTTGTGTGTTGGGTCAGAAGGAAGCTGCCAGACAGGGAAAGACCAAATGGGCAAGCAGCAGGTAGAGGCATGGCGCTGAGAAGGGTGCAGGAATAGGGAAAGCCTAGACTCCAGTGGGGACTGGGGAGCCTGAGCCCTGGGAGGCCTTCTGACCTGGAAAAGTGGCAAATTTCTGCAGCAAAGGCTTTGACCTGGCTCCACCTAAAGATGAGCTAGGGAGCCAGGATCCATCCTGGAGATTAAGGTGTGTTACAAAGCCTGGGGCCTAGGGAAAAGACCATCTGAGAGGCTCAGGGTTTGGGTAGAGACTTCAGTTGTTCCAGACATCCTCTTTTGACTTCCTTGGTTCACTGAGATGACTTTTTTTTTTTTTTACATATATATTTTCTTAAGATTTTATTTATTTATTCATGAGAGACACACACAGAGAAAGAGGCAGAGACACGGGCAGAGGGAGAAGCAGGCTCCATTCAGGGAGCCCGATGCGGAACTCGATCCTGGGACTCTAGGATCATGACCTGGGCCAGAGGCGGCACTAAACTGCTGAGCCACCCGGGCTGCCCAGATGACTTTTTTTTTTATGGGAGAGTTGAGGGCAGGTGAGTCCCAGAGGCCCGCTCACAGCTGGGAGTAGCCAGGCAGAACAGGAGGATGAAGTGTGCCATTCGCCTGTCTGCCAGCCGTGCCCTGCCCCGCCCTCACCCCCGAGGCAGGTAGTTTTCACAAATGTGCTGGCCGTGATTGTAGCCAAGATGAGGCAGAGAAAAGCAGTCACTGGGCTGGGCCTTTGTGTGGCGCGTGCTGGGGTGTGGTGCCCACACCTGCCCAGTTGGCTGGCTTGGGCTTCCTCAGGCAAGAGTGGGATCAGGCCCAAGCCTGCCTGAGAGCTTGGCAAGGGGCCAGAGGCTAGGCTGCTGCCTACACACAAGTAGCCTGGCACCAGCCAGGCTCATTGCCAGATTGCCCTGTGGCTCTGTTTGCAGGAAGAGCTGGACATCCGCCCAAAGGTATCATCTCTTCTGGGCAAGCTTGTCAGCTACACCAACCTCACACAGGGCGCCAAGGAGCATGAGGAAGCTGAGAGTGGGGAGGACACCCGCCGGAGAGCAGCCAAGGTGAGCTGGTCAGGGGCATGGCGGCGATTGGGGGGCGGGGGCCGCATTCCTGGGACTCATCACCATGGAATTGACAACTGTGAACATCCCAGGGGATGTGGGTATCAGGTACGGTGAGCATGGATGATGGGCACTGAGTGCTTTGAGCTCAAGAAAGCTTCAAGGGATGGGCTAAGGAGGAGCTTGTGAAGGGGGCAGAGGACTAGAGGGGGCAGAGGGTCGGGAAGGCCCTCAGAAATGGTAGTGAGAGTGATGGCTGCCTTTTCTCTGCCCTCTCTGTGTGCCAGGCATCATGCTAAGCAGTGGGCCTGGGTTCTTACATGCTGTTTTCACAAGAAAGGTGTGAAACAGGTGCTACTTTCATCCTCATTTTACGGACAAGGAAACTGAGTGTCATGGGCATTAGGTAACTTGCCTAAGGTCTCTCGGCTAGACAAGATGTGTGTGTACACTAGAAGACGGACTTGAGGATTTACTGTGAGATATCTGACTGTAGAGCGCCAGAGCACTCTCATTCCATCAGGATGGATAAGCCTGTTACTGTGGGAATCAGGAACCTGGTTGTCCATTGTGACTATGTAACCAAGTGACCCAAACCTGCCCCCGACTATGTGGCTTCCATTGGCACACCTCTCCAATAGCCCCTGTGTTCCTCGAGTGCCAGGGTTAGGGAGTGACTGGAATGTAACACTGCCTCTTGGAACTTCCCTATCCCTCTCCTGGGCCCATCCCTGGTCACTGCCGTCCCTGGTCACTGTCCAGGCTTCTGGCCCTCCAGTCCTCCTCTCTCAACAGGATGACTTTACACATCTTTGCTCAGCTCCCCTATAGGACAGGTCTCAGTTTAACTGAAGACTTGGGGCAAGAAGTTCTATATCTTCACTTTGGAGGCAAGGAGCCCTCCCTCTCCATCGACTGACTCTGACACTTGGGAAACAGCTATGATTTAAAAGGAGCTTGAGGACTGCCTGGGTGGCTCAGTCCATTAAGCATCTGACTCTTGATTTTGGCTTGGGTCTTGATCTCTGGGTCGTGGGACTGAGCCCTGCATCAGGCTCCATGTTCCACATGGAGTCTACTTCTCTCTCTCCCTCTGCTCCTCCCCCTGCTCTCACATACTTTCTCTCTCAAAAAATAAATTTTTAAAATATTTTTTTCTTTTAAGATTTTATTTATTTATTCATGAGAGACACAGAAAGAGAGGCAGAGGCACAGGCAGAGGGAGAAGCAGGCTCCTCGCAGGGAGCCCAATGTGGGACTCGATCCTGGATCCCGGAATCGTGTCCTGAACCAAAGGCAGAAGCTCAACTGCTGAGCCCCCAGGCATCCCAAATAATATCTTTTAAAAATAAGGAAATAAAAGGAACTTGAGTCTGGCAGTAGCCATAGTATTCTTGCTGGAGGTCAGCATGGGCAGAAGTTCCTGGTTGGGATAAACTGGGGACCCAGCCTCAGTCCTGCTTATGAAATTTGAGCCTTGCTGGGGCACCTGGGTGGCTCAGTTGGTGAGTGTCTGCCTTCAGCTCAGGTCATGATCCCGGGTTCCTGGGATCTAGCCCCACTTTGGGCTCCCTGCTCAGCTGGGAGTCCACTCCTTTCTGCTCCCCTCTCCACCCTCATATTTTCTCTCTTTTGCTCTCATAAAATAAATAAATAATAAATAAATAAAATCTTTAGGGAAAAAAAAAAAGAAATTTGGGCTTTGCTGGGGTGACCCAAGGAGAGGGTAACCTGGGCTGTTGTGCACTCCTCACCCTGCTCCTCCCGGAAGCAAACCAGCCCCCGCTTCAGAGAGGGCAGCTTACGTCACACAGACCTGACCCCCACCCTATCTTGCTGGTTGTGATTTTGCTGGAATTTATTTGTACTGCACATGCCAGAGAAGCCTGAGTGTCTCTGGCCATCCCTGTTCAGCCCTACAGAGGGATCTTAGCCTCAGAGAGTGTTACCTGCAGTGGGTGGTAGGATCCTTGATAAGAGCCTCCTCCCTGTTCCTTCAGGCCCAATCCAGGGAGCTGGTGGCTAGAAGTACAAAGGTCCCTGAGAAAGGCTAGCGCACATCTCGACAAGTGCCAGAAGAAAGTCTGGGTTGGTGAAGGGTCATGGTCCCTTAGCCTTACGAGGAGGCTGTCAGGATGCTGGGATCCAGCTTCAGCTTACCTGCTCCAGCTCACTGGGCCTTAGGGCTAGGACGTGAGACGATGGCAGAGTGTCTCAGTTTCAGTGGCTTTTCCACAGAGGAAGGAAAAGGCTGGTTCAGTTTGTAGTGGGGTCAGTAGGAATCTAGGGAGTTGGAGCTACCGAGCTATGATCCATACCCGGGACGGGTCTGAGCAGGGCCCTTAGGAAAGGAGGCTCAGGGCAGGAAGGGTGGTCCTTCAAGCAGACCCAAGGCAGCCTCTCCATGGCAGCTGCTCTGGTTCTGGCCTGATGACCTTCAGAGGCTGCCAGAGGTTATTTGGGGATGCAGAAGGCATTTCCGGCCCTGCCCTTTCCCACACTGCCCTTTCCCCAGAGTGACTCAGCTTGGAATGGAGGTGGGGCTGGGAGCTGACACTGTCCAGTGAGTGGTCCAGGGGCTCTGTGAAGGGCTCAGAGCTGAGTTGAGGTGTGTTTGTCACATTTGAGGGGCCATTTGTTCTTACTCCAGCCTTTCCAGGCACTTCTGAGGTCCTTTTAGGCTGCACACAGATCCTGGCCTGGACCCAGACCCTTCAGAAGAGTTCCTGTGACCACGTGGTTTTCTCTCCCACCCCAGCTCCAGGGCAGCAGGCTTTGCTGGAGCTCTGATGGAAGCTCTTAGGGCCCTGCCACCTTGGGCTGCATTAGTAAGGTATCTTTCAGGAAGGTGCTAGCCTTGCCTCTTGTTTCAGCCTCTACCCTGGCTGACCAGGGTCATCCTGGATGACCCTCACTCTGCCCTTAGGTATTTGAGAAATCCTGTCTGGATTTGCCCACTGGACCTTCCTCACCTGTCCTTCAGCGTGGGTTTCTATTGTCTCTGCAGGATTTTCCCAACAGGTTATCCCAGGGACCTCCTAAAGCACCATTTACTGGGCTCAAGACCACCTTTTGGGTACCTGCAGTGCCTACTGGTGATAGAAAAGTGAGCAAACTGGGATCCCTGGGTGGCGCAGCGGTTTGGCGCCTGCCTTTGGCCCAGGGCGCGATCCTGGAGACCCAGGATCGAATCCCACGTCTGGCTCCTGGTGCATGGAGCCTGCTTCTCCCTCTGCCTATGTCTCTGCCTCTCTCTATCATAAATAAATAAAAATTAAAAAAAAAAAGAAAGAAAAGTGAGCAAACTAAAAAAAAAAGAAACAAAAGTGAGCAAACTGAGTATACCCCAGCACAGTCATGAGGCATTTGAGTGAACAGTTACCATGACCCGTAGTGACCACTATGATGAAAGGGTAGATCACATGTGTTGAGGGAATACAAGAGGAAGTACCAAACTCAACCTAAAGCAACCCAGGAGAACTTCATGGAAGAGGCAACAGTTAAGTCCCCCTGAAGGTTTAACTGAAGCAGAGTTTGCCAGGCAAGGAGACAGGGCTGACCCTTCCAGGCAGAGCCCAGCACATGTCCTGGTTCAGAGGCTGTGAGTAGTCAATGTCATCAGGGGCTGAAGGTGTCAGAGAAGGTGATTGGGTACACCTGGTGGCCCAGATCAGGGAGCCTGGCCCACGCTGTGGATTACAGGATTGAGGACGCAGAGGGTTTTCAACATGGATGATGAGATTGGACTTGGTTTTCAGAGACCTGCTGTGGCAGCAGAGTGGGCTGGAGTGTGGAGAAGTCGACAGGCATGGGGGGGGCACCACCCAGGTGCCACAGGTGTAGTGCCCCAGGGTCAAGGGACTAAGACTGAGGTCAGGCAGGCTGATCTCAGGGCAGCTAAGAAGCAGACCAAGCAGAACTTCATATCCACCTGGACTGGACTTGGGGGTTGGAGAGAGGGGCTCCCAGGAACAACTTCTTGGATTCTGACATGAGTGACATGGGTCCTGCTGGATGAGAAGGTTCTAGAAGTTTAAGAAAAGAGAGGAAGGGAAGAGGGCCATACCTGGAGGGGGAGGTGAGGCCCAAAAGCTCACATGTGGGGTTTTTAAAATAATCTGGTTTTATAACTTTCCAGTCCCAAACTGCCTTCCTATACGGAAGTCAACATAGACATCCTAGCTGTCACCCCACCCACTGTGCTCCCCAGGACTACCCTTGGGATTCCAACCTACTCTCTGGTAGAACACCCTGGGGATAGGAGTCTTCTGAGTGACCAGGGGCTGGCCTTCCATGGCGCATCTGAGCCCCTTTGATATTCTCTGCTCCCCTCCTCCCCTCCTGCTCCGTAGGCACCCAGCATGGGCACCCTCATGGGGGTGTACCTGCCCTGCCTGCAAAACATCTTCGGGGTTATCCTGTTCCTGAGGCTGACCTGGATGGTAGGCACAGCCGGTGTGTTGCAGGCCCTCCTCATTGTTCTCATCTGCTGCTGCTGTGTGAGTATCCTCGCTGGGGTGGGGGCCACAGCCACCCCACAGAGCCCGCCCAGCTGAGCTGCTCACCTAGGCCTCCTTCCCACAGACTCTGCTGACAGCCATCTCCATGAGCGCCATCGCCACCAACGGTGTGGTTCCAGGTGGGTAAGCGCCACCCCAGGCCTGATGGGAGGAAGGGGTCCAGAATCCACCTTGATGTGCCTGGGAACCCTCATTGCCAAGCCATGCCCTCCTTCCCTCCCCAAGTAGTTCTCTAGTGAGGTCTTAATCACTGACTCTGTGATGGTACCAACACTTAGGAGCATCCTTGCTTGACAGAATTTGAGATTACTGTTATGTTTTGTGTTTCGTTTGTTTAGTATAAAAGTAATATTTGTAAAAAGGATGCTGGGGCTGACAAAGAAGATACTGGGACACACGGGGTGGCCCAAACTAAGGAATCTAGATGCTACGGATTACAGGATAGACAATGTAGAGGGCTTTCATTTTCAGCAGGGATGATGGGATTGGACTTAGTTCTCAGAGACCCTGTTTATGTATTTATTCAACCATTTTTTATACTGATGTAGATTTCCGGGTATTTTATTCTTTGGATCATAATCCAGTGCTATCATTATTTATTTTGTTGCTCAAACTATTCCACTTTGGCTGTTTAGCTATTCAGTTTGGCTTCTGTGTCTGGATTTTTTTTTTAAATAACAGCTTTAGTAGTATTAGTATAAAAGTAAGAAGGGGAAAAGATTATGATTACCATAAGAAGGTTTGAAAGTGAAGAAAAATATAGAAAGGAAAATTGGAAGTACCCATAATCACACCTTCTTGAGTTAAAAACAGTATTTGGTTAAACTGGATCAATAAGATATTACCTAATTTATGTGATTATTCTGCTCTTGGATTCTGTTTCTTCACTGTTACAACGTTGTCATGAACAGTTTTGCACACAGATCTCTATGCACTGCCCTTGGCAACTCCCTTAGGAGAGGATCCTAGAGGTAGGATTACAGCATGGAAGGGATTAACTTTTTTAAAGTTTTTGGAGTCCTATCCCCAGATTTTTCACCAGAGACACTTTATTAGGAGCAGACTGAACAAACAACATGGGGTCACTCTTAACCCCTGCACCCCCGCTAGCCCTGTGGCCCAGTGTTGACTCTGTCAGTCTTGTCTATCTAGACTCCAGAGGAAGCACAGTCTCACGTCAGGAGGGTTAGCCATGGTACTCACCTGATGGTCAGCCATGTGCTGGGCCCTGGGGACAAAAAACTGGACAACACAGCCCTTGTCTTGGTCAGGAGGGGTCTGACTAACAGACACAGCCCTTGCGAGGAGTAAGGCCTGTTGAGCTAGGATACACCCAGCTAGAGGCTGTGGGGACCGGCCTGAGTGCAAGGACTTGGTGGGACAGTGGACCACTTGAGCACTGCTATGGATTAGGGTTGCCCTAGCAAAGCAGTCATTTCACTGGCTGTGCTAGGCACTGGAGTCAGATGGCACGGGGGTTCAGCCCCAGCGTGGCCACTTATTAACCGTGCAGGCTTGTGCAAACCTCCCAACCCTCTGCTCATCTGTAAATGGGAAAAACAGTCCCTGTCACCCTGGGTGGTTGTGAGGGGTTGTCATGGGGGGAACCCCCCCTTGAAGAAGAACCAGCCTTGACTTTCTCTTTTGTAGCTGGAGGCTCCTATTTCATGATTTCCCGCTCACTGGGACCAGAATTTGGAGGCGCTGTGGGCCTGTGCTTCTACCTGGGAACAACATTTGCAGCAGCCATGTATATCCTGGGTGCCATTGAGATCCTGCTGGTGAGTTAGGCTAAGCCCTGGCCAATTCTGGTCTTGTCCAAATAGTCCCTTCCCCAAAGGCCAGGGCTGCTCATGCTCCCCTCACCTCTGGCCAGGGTCTAGGGCTTATTATGCAGAAGGCCTTCTCAAGGGAGAAAGGTCTTTGCTCACGCTAGTCTCCCCTTCAACTCCTTGCCAGTTTGGGCCAGGCAGGGAAGCAGCCTGGCTGCCTTCACCTCGACCCTGAGTGTTCCATCCACCTGGGCACCATTTCAGCCATAGCAAGTGGTCTGTGACCTGTTGAAAAGTTAAAACTTCATGATCTTGATCATGCAGAGCCTACCGCCTGGGCTTGTGTAGGCTCTGGCCAAGTCTGTATCCCCCAGGGCTCTATGCCAGGGCCCTTCAGATCAATGTTGTCCTCATCCCTAAAAGGGTGAACCGCCTCTGGACCTTGCGTGGAGGCCATTGCCCCCTTCGTGAGCCCCATGTGTGCCCTGACTCGGCTTCCCTCTCTCCAGTGAAATGCCCGAGCTGGTAAAGAAGAGAAGTAGTGGTAGTGGGGAGCACAGGGTAACAAGTGCCCACCCCTGGGGATCCAGACAATAGGAGTTGTTGGGAGGAACTGCCTGGCTATTTCCACCTCCAGGCTCTTTGCCTGTAGTAGGGCTCTGCTCCTGGATTTTCTGGGGTCAAGAGAGAGGGGTTGTGTTTTGTTTTTCATTTCCCACATTCCTACATTTATTATTTGGATTTCTTCTGTAAGGAAAATGTGTTCTCTTCCCCATTTACTTATTCATTTAACCATGTATTTACATCAGTATGTACTCCTGGATATTTATTTTATTCTTTGGCTCATAATCCAGCACCCTCATTATTTATTTGTTGGCTGTTTAGCTATTCAGGTTGACTCCCGTGTCTGAATTAATTTTTAAAAAAATAACAACTTTATTAAGATAGAATTCACGGGCAGCCCGGGTGGCTCAGTGGTTTAGTGCTGCCTGCAGCCCAGGGCATGACCCTGGAGACCCGGGATCGAGTCCCACTTCGGGCTCCCTGCATGGAGCCTGCTTCTCCCTCTGCCTGTGTCTCTGCCTCTGTCTCTCTCTCTCTCTCTCTCTGTGTGTCTCTCATGAATAAATAAATAAAATCTTAAAAACAAATCAGATCTACCCCTTCTGGGTATTTCATATAAATGGAATCCTACACTATATGGTCTTTTGTAACTATTTTTTTCTTAATATTCTTTTAAAAAGAACACCAAAGAGACAGAATTCACTTTCCAGAAAGGAAGCTTGAACCTACTCTATGTGTCTCATTCCAGACCTACATTGCCCCGCCAGCTGCCATCTTTCACCCAACAGGCGCTCACGATACGTCGAGTGCCACCTTGAACAACATGCGGGTCTATGGAACCATTTTTCTGACCTTCATGACCCTGGTAGTGTTTGTTGGTGTCAAGTATGTGAACAAATTTGCCTCACTCTTCCTGGCCTGTGTGATCATCTCCATCCTGTCCATCTATGCTGGGGGCATCAAGTCCATTTTTGAGCCTCCTGTGTTTCCGTAAGTCACCTGGGAACACACCCGGGCGGGCATGGCACCGACACTCCTCCTAAGTAGATGGCCTTTGCGTCCCAGAGACTGCAGGACGGGAACACACTGGAGCCTCCAGCTGAGCGGGTGCTGATGCTTCTGCCCCCTGCCCATCCCCTACAGGGTATGCATGCTGGGCAACAGGACCCTGTCCCGGGACCAGTTTGATGTCTGTGCCAAGACAACCGTCACGAACAATGAGACAGTGGCCACCCAGCTATGGAAACTCTTCTGCCGCAGCTCCAACCTTACCACTGACTCCTGTGACCCCTACTTCCTGGTCAACAATGTGACCGAGATCCCTGGCATCCCTGGTGCAGCTGCCGGTGTGCTCCAGGGTGCGTCCTCCCTCCTGGCCTCCCTCTTCTGACCCCCAGGCTGAGCAGGAGACAGGGAGGGAGTGGGCAAGGGGAGTGGAGCACAGAGCTGTCCTTGTGTGGCCAGCTCAGGAATCAGGGGCAGGCCTGGCTACCTTCCCAGCCCAGCAGTGTCCTCTCAGCCTCGCGCTTGGCAGCTAGGTTTTGGGTGAACAGAGCCTGTTTGGCCAGTATCCCAGGCATGCAGCAGCCCCCAGAAAGTTCTGGCAGTCCCTATTTCCGCAGCCACCAGCCCCTGACGCTGCTCGGGATTGTTCTCACAGGAGTCGTAAAGGGCCTCTGTGTAGGAGACAGGCATTGGCGAGGCTCCTGTCAGGGGTGGTTTGGCCACCGTTGCCTGTTAGACTTCTGTCAAGACAGCTGCTTCCCTGTGGCCCACGTGGCTCCCCACATCCCGAACCCCCAGAGCCTCTTGCATCTGCAGCTTCTGGCCGGGCTGCCCCAGCCTGCCGCTGGGAAGTAAGTGGGGCTGCAGTGCTGATGCTGCTGCCCCCACAGAAAACTTGTGGAGTGCCTACCTGGAGAAGGGCGAGGTCGTGGAGAAGCAGGGGCTGCCTTCCACAGATGCGCTGGGCCTGAAGGAGAGCCTGCCCCTGTACGTGGTGGCTGACATCGCCACATCCTTCACTGTGCTGGTTGGCATCTTCTTTCCCTCTGTAACAGGTGAGTACCTCTGGCCCACCCACCTGGCCCTGCCCTCACTCCTGGGGAGCCCCTGAGAGTGTCTTGTTGTTTTTGGAGGCATTATGGCTGGCTCAAACCGCTCTGGGGACCTCCGTGATGCCCAGAAGTCCATCCCTGTGGGGACCATTCTGGCCATTGTTACAACCTCCCTTGTGTGTATCCTTTCCCAGGCCATGGGTGTGTGGGGAGAGGGGCAGGAGGCACTTGTCTGCCATAGGTCACCAGCTGACACCGGATGTACCACACACGCATGGACACACATACCTCACTCTCCACGTGCACATGCTTGAGGGGTGTGTGCACAGCACGAAGCCCTCAGCTGGGGCTGTCCCCGCTATCTGCTGGTTCCAGCTGGGGTGAGGGCCGTATGGGTTCTGCGTGGGGACCGAGTAGGGGCAGCAGTGGCAGCGGAGACCTAGCTTTCCTTGACATGGCTGCAGACTTCAGCAGTGTGGTTCTCTTTGGTGCCTGCATCGAGGGTGTGGTACTCCGGGACAAGTGAGTGAGCTGGGCCCCTCCCTGTGGCAGGGGGCTCAGCTTTTGCCTGCCCTGACACCAGCTCCCCTCATACACGTGGTCCCACACATGTCCTCAGGCTGCTGGTTGGCAATGGTGGTTGGTCTGTGCCACCAGGTGAGTCCGGCCCTACCAGGACCTTTTCTTCTGAGAGGATGGTGACGTCAGGATCAGGGCTGGCCTAGGGAAAGGATAGGGGCTGATGAACTAGTCTTCTCTGCTGAGGGACCAGAGCTCTGCCCACCACAGCCGTCCTTCCTGACTGCTGACATCCCTCACTCTGGTCAGCCCCACCCAGGGCTTGGGGGCTCCTTGCATGGAGCATGGCCTGAGCCTGGCCCCTGCAGGTACGGCGATGGCGTCAGCAGGAACCTGGTGGTGGGCACACTGGCCTGGCCTTCGCCCTGGGTCATCGTCATCGGGTCCTTCTTCTCAACTTGTGGTGCCGGCCTACAAAGCCTCACTGGGGCACCGCGCCTTTTGCAGGCCATTGCCAAGGACAACATCATTCCCTTCCTCAGGGTGAGCCCATCTGCACTCCCCGGTGGGGGCCCGGGTGCTGCTGGCCTCACACTGACTGGGGTAGTGAGGTCGGGGATGTGGATGCACTGCTTCTTCCCGGGGCCTACAGTCGCTCTGGGGCCGTGCAGCCATTCGGGGGAAGCTGCCGAGAGCTGCCCTGGTCCTGCCCTGCTGTTGGCAGAGCTACTTGGGCCCAGAATCCTCATGGCCTTTCCATGGCTCATCTACAACAGAGAGGCCTGGAGAGATGGGAGGGCAGAGAAACTTGTGGTACCTAGCAGGGCAGGTGTGGATGTGCCCTAAGCCCCGGAGGAGAGACTTGGGGGTAATGGAGGCCAGGCTAGGGCTTGTGGCCCGAAGTGTGGAATGGGGGTGACGGGATCAACTCTTGCCTTGCTGACTCCACGGACCTGGTGCCTGCAGGTATTTGGCCATGGAAAGGCAAATGGTGAACCAACGTGGGCACTCCTCCTGACAGCACTCATTGCTGAGCTGGGCATCCTCATCGCCTCCCTTGACATGGTGGCCCCCATTCTATCCATGTGAGCTGGGGGCCAGGGCAGGGCCGGGGAGTGGTCTTGGGAAGGGTTCCCTGACCCCTCAGCACCCCTCACCCGGGAGCCCCAGCACCCTCCTGTGACCCTCCCGCTGCTGCGGGTACAGCTGGGAGACATGCCAGGCTGTATGGGGAAAGCCTGCACGACAGAACTCAGCCTACCTCCACTTTCAGGGTGAGCCCGGCACTTACCAGCAGTTTTTCAGAGACCAGCAGGTCCCGTGCTCCTCTGGGAGACGCCCAGAGCAGGCAGCCGGACCCTGCACTCCCAGACAGGGCGAGCGCGAGTGCCTCGTGCCTTGAGGCCGCCACTGCCCCATCCGTCTGCTTTCAAAGCTGCTTGCTTTTAAAGTTCTGGAATCAGCTGGGCATTTGAGCCCCCCCCACCCCGTGCCTGTGGGAGGTGGTCAGCATGTGGGGATTTCTGGGGGCCTCTGAGGCAGCGCTCCTGTGGGTGCTATTCACCTCTGGCAGGGGCTACGCCACTTCTCACACACCTCATTCTACGGCCCGCCCGTGCTCCCTCTCGTTCGGTGATCACAGGACTGCCACTCAGTCGCCGTCCCAGTCGCCTCCCGCATGACCGGCCCTCCTTCCCCCTGAAGCAGCGCCCCCCAGCCTCAGGCAGGCCTTTCAGAGTCGTGCTCCCGACTCCCTCCGGCTCACCCCCACTGCTGCCCAGCTCCCTCGTGCGCCAGTGCACACCCGAAACTCTTGCCACCGTCACCGGTTGGTGACCCTACTGCCCAAGCCAAAGGGTCTGCCCCAGACTCTGTCAGGTGTTTCTCCCTGAGCCCTGATGGAACTGACCATTTCTCCCCTCTGGGAGTCCCTGCCCCCTGGCACGCCCTTTCTAGTAAGCTGTCCTGCCGTCTTGTCTGCCCTTCCTTTCCTGCCAGCCCTCAGCCAGAGGGCTCACGCAGCAGCCTCCCCCACTCACCCCAGAGCCCCTCACGGGGTACACATATTTCAGTGTATGCAATATGGCCCTTTCATATTCCTCGAGGCTCCCCTCTGCACATTCATGACAGTCCTTCATCCAACTGGTCACCTGGCCAGAGCCTGAATGTGGTCTAGCCGTCTCCAGACACTGAACACTCCTCGGCTCCGTCCCTTCCCACCGTTCCCCCTGCCTGCAGCCCCCTCCCCACACCTCTGCCTGGGGCCCCTTGCCCGTCCTCTAAGGGCTGGCTCTGTGGATCCCCCTATGGTAGGCCCATCTGCCTCAGGCTTGCAGCTGAGGAGACCCGGCTGAGCGCACTCAGGGCGGGGCCGTGACGCTCTCAGTTCCTAGTCCAGGCCTTGCCCGGAGAAGGGCAGGTACGTCAGGTACCTGGCTGCCAAGGAGGCCACTCTCTACCAGCCATTCCCTGTGCTGCAGGTTCTTTCTGATGTGTTACCTGTTTGTGAACCTGGCCTGTGCTGTGCAGACGCTCCTCAGGACACCCAACTGGCGGCCCCGGTTCAAGTACTATCACTGGTAAGCTTGGACCCCTGAACCAAGTCCTCCAACACAAGAATTTGGGGGGAAGCTGGGAGCCCCATCCTGGGGTTTGATTTCCTGAGTAACTGTTGCTATCATGAAAGATTGGGGTGTTGGAGGGGCCCCAGCTGATCTTTCCCTGACTCTGGCCCTTCCCCACTATGACCCAGGGCACTGTCCTTCCTGGGCATGAGCCTCTGCCTGGCCCTCATGTTTGTCTCCTCCTGGTACTATGCCCTCGTGGCCATGCTCATTGCGGGCATGATCTACAAGTACATTGAATACCAAGGGTGAGTGAGGGGCTGCCACCTAGTCGGGGCAAACGGGGTGGTCTGTATGCGGGATCTGGGGGAGCTGAGCCATCATCTAGCCACCGTGGGTGTGGGTTTGGGGGGTCTGTGACCCAGGGGCTGGCCGTCCTCCATCTCACATACACATGGACAGAGTCCCATGGGTGGGACCAGGGACTCACTAGCTTCACGTGGCCTCTGCAGGGCTGAAAAGGAGTGGGGTGACGGGATCCGAGGCCTCTCCCTGAGTGCTGCCCGCTATGCACTGTTGCGGCTAGAGGAGGGGCCTCCACACACCAAGAACTGGCGGTGAGTTCACACCCAGCCTGGCAACGGCCGCTCTGGGTTCTCAGGGGGTACTGTGAGGGTGGGAGGGTGGAGAGGTGCTGGCTCTCCCTCCCTAGTCCATGTTCCCTGCCCTGGGGTTGTCAGGGTGCCCTTGGATTCCTACTCCAACCTGTAGGGGCCTGTGAGCTGAGAGAGGAGGAAGAAGAGGGGCTCCCTGGAAACCTGTGGCCCAGGTCTCAGGCTCCCCATCTGGCCTCTGCAGGCCTCAGCTGCTGGTGCTGCTGAAGTTGGACGAGGACCTTCATGTGAAGTACCCGCGGCTCCTAACTTTCGCCTCCCAGCTGAAGGCTGGCAAGGGCCTGACCATCGTCGGTTCTGTCATCCAGGGCAGCTTCTTGGAGAGCTATGGCGAGGCCCAGGCCGCTGAGCAGGTGCCTGCTGTAGGGCGCAGGGTGCTGAGCCAGACCAGAGGTGTCTGGACTGAAGCTGACTCTTAGGAGAAGGGGACTCATCCTGGTCAGTCAGGTGGCCGGCACTGCTGCCACCTGAGAGCTGGAACGAGGGGGTATGGCCGTCCCATCTTGAAAACATGGCCTCTGGGCCAGCAGCTTTCCTCCTTCCCCTCCCCACCCCCACCCCACATCGTTCTGTGGGGAGGGAGCCCAGCAAAGGGAACCTTAATGGCCTCACCTTCTGCCCCTGCTGTGTTCCCCACAGACAATCAAGAACATGATGGAGATTGAGAAGGTGAAGGGCTTTTGCCAGGTGGTGGTAGCCAGCAAGGTGCGAGAGGGGCTGGCCCACCTCATCCAGTCTTGCGGCCTGGGCGGCATGAGGCATAACTCTGTGGTGCTGGGCTGGCCCTATGGCTGGCGACAGAGTGAAGATCCACGTGCCTGGAAGACGTTTATTGGTACGTGACGTGGCAGCTCCTGGGCTCGGCCTTCGGGGAAAGGGGCTGGGGATCAAGTCAGAGTGGAGACCGGAGGGCCACGGGCTGGCAGTCAACAGCGGCCCTCTTCCTCAGATACTGTGCGCTGCACCACGGCAGCCCACCTGGCGCTGCTTGTGCCCAAGAACATCGCCTTCTACCCCAGCAACCACGAGCGCTACCTGGAGGGCCACATTGATGTCTGGTGGATTGTGCATGACGGGGGCATGCTCATGCTTTTGCCCTTCCTGCTGCGCCAGCACAAGGTAGGCCAGGCGGATGGACCCACGCTGGAAGGGCTGCATGTGGAGGGGTGGGACATGACTAAAGCACCTGCCGCAGGTGTGGAGGAAGTGCCGGATGCGCATCTTCACTGTGGCCCAGATGGACGACAACAGCATCCAGATGAAGAAGGATCTGGCCGTCTTCCTGTACCACCTACGCCTTGAGGCAGAGGTGGAGGTGGTAGAGATGGTGAGTCACCTGCCCCTGTGGCCCTGTGGACACGCTGCCCCATGCAGCCCATTTCTCATGGTCCACCCTGTCCCCAGCATAACAGCGATATCTCGGCCTACACCTATGAGCGGACCCTGATGATGGAGCAGCGCTCCCAGATGCTGCGGCAGATGAGGCTGACGAAGACAGAGCGGGAGCGAGAGGTCAGTGGCCTGCTGCTTTGGGGCAGGGGCGGTGGCAGGTCACACTTCAGAGGCACCATGGGTTTGGGGAATCAGAATGACTTACTCAGTCTCACCCAAGTCAGTACCCATCTTCCCGAGGCCAAGTGATCATGTTGGGCCGACCGGGCTCCCCTTTTCTCATGGCACCGAGGCCACCTCTGGTTTGCCTTAGGCCCAGCTGGTCAAGGACCGGCACTCAGCCCTGCGGCTGGAGAGCCTGTACTCCGACGAGGAGGACGAGTCTGCAGCTGGGGCTGACAAAATCCAGATGACATGGACACGGGACAAGTACATGGCAGCTGAGCCCTGGGACCCCAGCCATGCCCCTGACAATTTTCGGGAGCTGGTGCATATTAAGCCGTGAGTGCAGCAAAAACGAACCCACCCACACTGGAGTCTGGGCGTGGAGGTGGGCTGGGGGTGGACAAGGTCTTTGGGTGGGCCAGACGTGGGGCCTGTGATCAGCTCCATTACCTGCAGGGACCAGTCCAATGTGCGGCGCATGCACACGGCTGTAAAGCTCAATGAAGTCATCGTCACACGCTCCCACGATGCCCGCCTGGTTCTACTGAACATGCCTGGCCCCCCCAAGAACAGTGAAGGTGATGAGAACTGTATCCTTTTGGGGAGGCAGTAGTGGGGAGGTGGACAATGCATGAGGTGCGCCTAGAGCTCCTCTCCTTAGATGCCCCCAGGGGGTGCCGGCTTACCCCAGGTTTGATTAATGGGCCCGATTTCCCTGGGTGCCCCTTGGTGCTGCCTCCTTGACCTGGTGCCCTACAGACATGGAGTTCCTGGAGGTGCTGACCGAGGGCCTCGAGCGTGTGCTATTGGTGCGTGGAGGCGGTCGTGAAGTGATCACCATCTACTCTTGAGCTGGCTATACGCTTACGGCTTAGAGTAGAGGTGTCCAGGGTACCAGCCCCCTCCCAACACCAAGCCGGTAGCCCTGCTTTGCCTGGACCTGTCCTAGACCCAGCTTTGCTAGGTTTCCTTGGAGACCCGGCCTGGGCTGGTAACAGAGATGGATCCAAGCTTCTGCAGGACCCTGAGAGGTGTGGGGACTTACCCCACCCAGCACCCCAGGAGGCCTGTCCTGGCTGGAGAAGACTGGGGGAGGGCTGATGCGGGATTTGAAGGCAGCCTGCCCAGGAACGCTATTTATTGCATATTTATTGTTCGGATGTCACCATCAGAGAGGAGGGGGAGGGCAACAAGGGACGGGGTCTGGCCCAGCCCACCTGCTGGAAGACCTGGCTCAGGCTGCTGTGGGCAGGGACCCCCATCAAGCCAGGCTGAATGGAACTGGCCAGCTGGGGCCTGACTTTTTTCAATAAAACATTGTGTACTTCTGGGCCTCCTGCTGCCCCAGCTCTGTTTCCCCTGGCACCAAGGGAGGAAGGCGGAACTGAAACCAGGCCCAGAGCTGGCTCCCTGAGGCTATGCCCCTTTGCAGCAATCTCTAGCCACCCCCATTGGCCAGGGTGTCCCTCCCACTGGCCTTAGAGCCCCTCCCACCTCCACTCTAGATAAGGCCAGCCCAGGACTGCTTCACTGGGCAATAGGCACTAGGGCTGGAATGGGGCCGCCGGGCTCCCCATGGCAGTGGGGGCTGCTGCTGCTGCTGCTCCCCCCTGCCACCCCCTTCTGGCTTTTCAATGTGCTCTTCCCCCCGCACACCACGCCCAAGGCTGAGCTCAGTAACCACACACGGCCCGTCATCCTCGGTAAGCCCCCGCCAGGCCCCTGAAGCGCCAGGCCAGACCTCAGGGAGCCTGGGTCCCAGCCCCCTGGTAGCAGACCTGCCAAGGCCCGTCTGCCCCTGCATCCGCCCTGATACCTGCTTCTGTGTTTGAGGGTCCAAATGCTTCTCCTGCAGAGAAATGAAGCCCTTCCCCCACTACACTGGTCAGGCGTGCCTGGGCCCTCTACCCAGGCGGGTGGAGTTGGGGGGGGTGTGCCTGAGGGCTCAGCCAGGGCATTACAGCCGCTCAGCCCCCACCCCAGCAAGGATAAGCCCAGCCCAGCAAAACAAGAGGCCCATCAAGGCCTGCCTCCTACTCCTAGGCCCAGGCCCTACTCCCCTATACCTATTTGTTCTCACCTTGGACTTCGGCATTAATTGGAGAGCCAGGCTAGATATTTGCCTTTTGGGGACAGGGGTCAGTGGCCTTGGCCCCTGCACCTTCCTTGCCTGAGGGGAACCTGGGCTCTGGGCTGCTGGGGGGAGAGGGTGCGGGGTTGTGATCGGAAAGGACCAAGTCCTTAGTTCCTGGAGGTGGAGGGTGTGGGAGATGAAGGGGTGGAGCCGGGCCTGGAGTGAGCAGCGGAGGGCGGGGTGGAATCCAAGGAATTCAGAATGAAGGCTAGTGCCCACAGTGCCTGGCTGCCTGGGGAATCAGCTGGAAGCCAAGCTGGATAAACCAGATGTGGTGAACTGGATGTGCTACCGCAAGACAGAGGAATTCTTCACCATCTGGCTGGATCTCAATATGTTCCTACCCCTTGGAGTGGACTGCTGGATCGATAACACCAGGTACCTGCCATCCCCTCTGCCTGGGCCCCCACACTGCCCCTGGGCTGCTGGCCGGCTGAATGGCCCCCTGCCCCCAGGGTTGTCTACAACCGCAGCTCTGGGCGTGTGTCCAATGCCCCTGGTGTAGAGATCCGCGTCCCTGGCTTTGGGAAGACCTACTCTGTCGAGTACCTGGATAACAACAAGCTGGCAGGTGAGTTCAGTGGGGGAAAGGGCGGGGCTCCAGCTGCCATTGGTGTCCCAGAGCCTCCCGTGCCGCTGCCTTCCCACAGGTTACATGCACACACTGGTGCAGAATCTGGTCAACAATGGGTACGTGCGGGACGAGACGGTGAGGGCCGCCCCCTACGACTGGCGGCTGGAGCCTAGTGAGTGTCTGCGGGAGTGGGCTTGGGGCAGGGCAGGTGGGCCCCCGACCACCATGGCCCTGACCCCACCCTGACCCTGCCTGTCCCATTGCAGGCCAGCAGGAGGAATACTACCGGAAGCTCGCTGGGCTGGTGGAGGAGATGCACGCTGCCTATGGGAAGCCTGTCTTCCTCATTGGTCACAGCCTCGGTTGCCTACACTTGCTCTATTTCTTGCTGCGCCAGCCTCAGGCCTGGAAGGACCACTTCATCGATGGGTTCATCTCTCTCGGGGCTCCCTGGGGGGGTTCCATCAAGCCCATGCTGGTCTTGGCCTCAGGTGAGAGGGCCTCAGACCACCTATGTCAATGAGAGGACTGGGGTTGGGGGAATGAAGCTGACCACGGGCCTGTCCTCACTCCTGCTTCTGCTTACGGTGCCAGGCTGAGGGTATTATTTACCATCCCTAAGGCATGGCCCCTGTCACTGGCCCCTGAGAGCCGTAAGCCCGGCCCGACCTGGTGACTCCTGCCAGAAATCTGTTTTGGTGACAAAAGGAAAGTAAACAGAGAGGAAATGAACCCAAGCAATCTGACACATGGGCCTAGGTCTGTTCCTTGTGGTCCCAGGGCCTGCCCACTTAGCTTTTAGCTGCCATCTACTTCCAGGAGCTTCTAGGTGTTTTCCAGGGATCTGCCTATGGAGGACAGATGTGCCCAAGCCAGGGCCAGATCCTAAAAGCCCCTTTGCCCTTCCCTGAGAAGTGGCACAGCTACCACCTGTTGAGCACTAAGTGTAGGCTGGGCAGAGCCAGACTCCACCTTCCTCCCAGGAGCGTACAGTCCCTGAGGGAAACACTCATCAGACTACATCAATAAATGCCAAACACAGACACAGTCTACCTTCATCCTTCCCAAGGACACAGCTCTGACCCCTGTCACATAGCTCTGGGTCACAGGGGCCAGCAGACACCTGGCTGAGGGAGAACCACCAGCACCATCTACACACACACACACACACACACACACACACAGCCATCTTCAGGAAACCAGCCCCTAGAGGCTCTTTAGCTCTGCTCCACAGACATGCCCTCAGGGCTTCCCATTTAATAAGCACACATTGAACACCTACTGAATGCCAGGCCTGCTCAGAGTCTGTGGCTTGTAATCAGTGTTTGGATTGCGCAGGGGCAAGCTTGAGCATCCAGCTGAGACTGGGGTGGGAGGCATGTTGTGGGCCAGAGGCAGCCAGACCTGGCTCCCTGACCCCCCTGCCTCTTGTTCACAGGTGACAACCAGGGCATCCCGATCATGTCCAGCATCAAGCTGAGAGAGGAACAGCGTATAACGACGACCTCCCCCTGGATGTTTCCTTCCAGAGAGGCATGGCCCGAAGACCATGTGTTCATTTCCACGCCCAGCTTCAACTACACAGGCCGTGACTTCCAGCGCTTCTTTGCAGACTTGCACTTTGAGGAAGGCTGGTACATGTGGCTACAGTCACGTGACCTACTGGCAGGACTCCCAGCACCCGGTGTGGAAGTGTACTGTCTATATGGCGTGGGCCTGCCCACACCCCGCACTTACATCTTTGATCATGGCTTTCCCTACACAGACCCCGTAGGGGTGCTCTATGAGGACGGTGATGACACCGTAGCCACACGCAGTACTGAGCTCTGTGCCCGCTGGCAGAGCCGCCAGCCACAGCCTGTGCACCTGCTGCCTCTGCATGGGACAGAGCACCTCAACATGGTCTTCAGTAACCAGACTTTAGAGCACATCAATGCCATCCTGTTGGGTACCTACCGACATAACACCCCTGTACCCCCAGCTGCCAGCCCAGGGCCTCTGCCCCCTGAATAAAGATCTTCTTTTGCTCTCTAAGCCTTGATGTGTATTGTGGGTTGGGGAGGAGGCACTAGAGTCCATATAGCAGGCCTCACTGAGCAGTAGCCATAGGCCTGGTGCTTTGTGGAATATAAAGGCAGGATGGACTTCGGTGAAGCCTGGGCTTGAACTGGGAACCCTGAGATGTCTAGCTTCCCACTCTCCTGGTTGAGCTGTTGATGTAGCCTGCCTCTGCTTGGGGGATGGGGGACTAGAGGTAGCTGCACAAACAGCTGTGGGATGGAGGCATTTGGAGCCAAAGTGCAGAGCAGGGAAGATGTGAGCTGTCCTGCCCACTCTCAAAAGGGCAAGTGGATTCCACCTCTAGACAGGGTCTTTTTTTTTTTTTTTTTTTTTAAGGTTTATTTATGAGGGGGCAGTGGAGGGCAAAGAAGATCTCAAGCAGACTCCCCACTGAGCTCAGAGCCCACCGCAGGGCTCGATCCCACAAACCATGAGCCAAAATCACAAGTCAGATGCTCACCTGAGCCACCCAGGAGCCCCCCTAGACAGGGCCTTTTGAGGGCTAAGTGGATATCAGAAGCACAAGAGTTTTTAGAATCTGAGGGAGAAACAGCCCCTAATCAGATCATTTCTCTAATGATGGTGTAATTAAGGGAACTAAGTGGTCTGAGAGAAAAGTTTAGGGAGCACCAAAGGGCTGAGTCTTGGGGGGTCAGGGAAGGCTGCCCAGAGGGGATGGTGCCTATTCTGAGATCAGACGGGATGAGAAAGGTCATGTGGGCCGCTATAACTTGGGTTTTTTTTTTTTTTTTTAAGATTTATTTATTTATTCATGATAGACATAGAGAAAGAGAGAGAGAGAGAGAGGCAGAGACACAGGAGGAGGGAGAAGCAGGTTCCATGCCGGGAGCCTGACGTGGGACTCGATCCCAGGACTCCAGGATTGCGCCCTGGACCAAAGGCAGGCACTAAACCGCTGAGCCACCCAGGGATCCCCTATAACTTCGGTTTGAACCTAAGAACAATAATGCAGTTGCTGAGGGGGTTAACCAGATTTTCAATCTAGGAGACCCTTCTCTGGAAGGTAAAGCTAGCCCGAGGCAGGGACTGAGGAGCGGGAAGCTTGGGGAAGCCAGGATAGGCAGTGCGGTATCCAGAGGGGACAGGATGCTCGCGGAGACTAACGCGGTAGTTAGGAGAAAGCTGCCAATAGATAAAGGGTCATTTGGGAGGTGAAATAAGGCTTGGCCATGGGTAGAGCCCAGCATGCCTCCAAGCCACGAGATGGGCAGCCCCACAGCACCCCTCTTGTGAGAGGGAAGATAGCACCCGAGACACGGAAGGTCACCATGTGTCACCACGGTGGATAGAGCCTTGGTGTTTCAGATTTCAGGGAGGAGGCAAAGGCAACAAAAGAGCTGAGGGAGAAAGGGCGCCATAGGACAAAAGGCAGCCATGCCTGATGCTGTCGGGAGGCCAGGACTAGACACCTGGCCAGTGTGACAGCCTCAGGATTGAGGGACTTGAAGTCAGAGCTGGGATCGGGATCCTCAAAGCTAGGGCTCAGGCTGGAAGGCGGAGGAGCTGCTAACATCCCCCGACCCAGGCCTGACCCAGATGGAGCTGTCTGTCCCTCTGTACAGACTGAGGACTAGGGAGCAGGATGGAAAGCCAAGCGAGGACATCTCCCCTTTGACAAGCTGCCTGGGACCAGAGGCAAAGGTGAAAGTGAAAGAAGATGCAGAAAGGGGCCAGCCAAGCTCAGGAAAGGTGAAAGCGAAACCAGGAAGCCCCGGACCAGCCAGGCGGGTGCGGGACAGAGGACCCGGCTTGGGCCTTTCTTGCTCCCCGCTGGTCGCACAGAGACCCCCAACCCCTGGACCACCCTGCCCACCTGGAGATGCTGAAGCTGGCGTCAGAGCCCCAACGGGGCTTCTCCTTCGAGAACTGCCAGAGGTGATGGGGGTGATGGTCTAGAGCTGAGCTGCTATGCTCTCCCCGAAGGCCTCGGGCACCGACACTCCAGGGCCTTTATTCCCGGTGGGGGCGGAGGGGCGGCAGGGTGTGCTGGGCGACTTGGGTTGCCAGGCTCCCGCCGCTAGACGCGGGCGAGGCTGGGACGTAGTTGGAGGATGTGATGCGGCCCCAGAACCCCAACCTGGGCCACTCCACTCCGTTTCCAGAAACGCATCCTTAGAACGCGTCCTCCCGGGGTTCCGGATCCCTCGTGCACACAAGACCGGAACCACCATCGCGGGCCTCGTGTTCCGAGTGAGCAGGGACTTGGGCCTGGGGGCTTGGAGGGGCTGCTGGGGGATCCAAAGCCACTGGGCCAGCGACCCTCTCCCACCAGGATGGAGTCATCCTGGGCGCGGATACGCGGGCCACTAACGACTCGGTCGTGATGGATAAGAACTGCGAGAAGATCCACTTCATCGCCCCCAAAATCTAGTGAGAAATCCCCAACCCCGACCCCCTACTCAAGACCAACCCTGCCGCCGGCCCCCCCGCCCCCCCGCCCCCGGCCCCTGCTTCTCCGGGCCCCACCCACACCGAGCCTCCACTCGTTCTCAGCTGCTGTGGGGCTGGAGTAGCCGCGGACGCCGAGATGACCACGCGGATGGCGGCGTCCAACATGGAGCTACACTCCCTGTCCACGGGCCGCGAGCCCCGCGTGACCACGGTCACGCGCCTTCTGCGCCAGACCCTCTTCCGGTGCTGGGGCCGGGCTCAGGCGGCCCCGGGGACGGGCGCGGCCGGGGGGCGGGACTGAGGGGAGCTGGGCCGGGCGGGGGCGGGGCGGCCAGAGCCGGGACCGGAAGGGGCCGCCCCAGGAGGAGCCGGGCGGCCGGAAGGAGCGGCGCTGCCCCGGTCGCCAGCACAGGAAGGGGCGGGGCCCGGGCCCGGAGGCGGGGCTGACCACGCCCACTCCCCCCAGGTACCGGGGCCACGTGGGCGCGTCGCTGCTGGTGGGCGGCGTAGACTTCTCGGGACCGCAGCTCTACAGCGTGCACCCGCACGGCTCCTACAGCCGGCTGCCCTTCACCGCCCTGGGTGAGCGCTTCTCCCCTTTCCCTGCGGCCCTGGCCTCGCGTTCGTCCCGCGACTGGGTGGCCACGACCGACCTCAGATGCCCCTCCTGCCCGCAGGTTCCGGCCAGGACGCCGCGCTGGCGGTCCTGGAGGATCGGTTCCAGCCGAACATGACGGTGAGCAACACCTGTCCCCCACGACGTGTTCACTGACGGGAAGCGCACGCGGGAGTTGGGGTAACACACAGGGATCCTAGTAGAGGTCAGGGAGGGCTTCTTGGAGGAGGTGACGACTGAGTGGAGGCCGAGGGGCCAGTGGAATCAGAATGAAGTAGTGCTATTCCAGGAGACGATCATCAGCGCCAGAGTTTGAACTGCCCGGAGAAGTCAAAGCTCAGGACCATGTGAAGCTGAGGGAGGAGGGAACGGCAAGTGGGGTCTGGAGTCCCGATTCTGTTTGAGGTGGGATGGAAGTGAATGACAGGTGTTGCTTCAGAGGCGCCTAAGGCCCGGAAGTGAAAGAGCAGTGAGCTGGTAGTTTGGGGACCGAGACGCATTGGTTGGGGGGACAATCCTGGAAGCAGAACCGTAAGTGTAAGAGAAGTTTGTGAACATGGGACAGTGAGACAGTCTCTGGAGAGAACGAGGCAGAGGCCAGGGCAAGGGAGTCTGGGCTGGCTGGGGGAATAGGGAATAGGGGTCTGGGTAGGAGCAAATGGTAAATAGTCTGGGCTTTGAGATGAGCAGAAACCTGTAGGCTGTAGGCTGAAGGGCGCCAGCAGGGTCCGGCAGGTCTCCCCCACACGTATCGTCACAGCTAGAGGCTGCGCAGGAGCTGCTAGTGGAAGCCATCACTGCTGGGATCCTGGGTGACCTCGGCTCCGGCGGCAGTGTGGATGCATGTGTGATAACGGGGACCGGCGCCAAACTTCTGAGAACATTAAGCTCCCCCACAAAGCCCACAGAAAGGTGGGAACTTGGGAAATGGGGAGACCACTGGGGAGGATGGGGCAGTAGCAGGGCAAATGGGGGACTGCAAGATGGACTATATGATGGGCCCAAATTGAGAGGCTGTCCTTCCCTTCTCCCAGACCCAGCCAGTACTACTTTGCCCCTGGGACAACAGCAGTCCAGTCCCAGACAGTGAAGCCACTGACCCTGGAGCTGCTGGAGGAAACTGTGCAGGCAATGGAGGTGGAGTGAAGTGGGATGATGCTTAGGGCTTGGAACAAGGAGGAATAAACATAGAAAATAGAAAAACACCTAAGCAGATGGCTGTGTCGTTCCTGGGTGGAGAGGGGACAAGCAGCCATCAGGACTCTGGCTAATGTACACCTGCAGGTGCCACTCCCTGCCGTGGCTCCAGTGCCTGGCCTAACAGGTGGCTTCACCCATCACCTCAGGCATCTACTCCTCCGGAACCCCAGCCCTAGCAAGCACGGCAGCTACAGGAGGGGAGCCCCCTGCCGACTCCACACTGCAGAGGTCCCCTGCTGCTCCAGTGCCTTGCTCTTGCCCTCTAGTCCACCGGGGAATGTTGTGAAGTCCAGAAGGCCCCCTGCACTGCCCCCGCCTTGAGTCTTTACCTGGCTCATCAGCGTCCCACAGCAAACCCCACACCCCTCGGTCAAGGACGGCCCCGTGGAGCTCACTGAGTCAGCCTTGAGTATTGGTAAAGGAGCTGCTCCCTGACTCCAAGGGCAAGTTCTCACAGAACACTCCTCCCCCCTGCAACACCTGTACCCGTGGAACCCCTCCCTTGACCAGGCACACCCTGAGGTGCTAACACCAAACAGGCCTTCTATTTGAACGTGCTGAGCTGTGACCGGGCGGGGGTGGGGGGGGGGTGGGGGACTCCTAAGTTTGCTGGGCTGACAGGAGTCCTAGAGCTCATGCAGAGAGAGATGACATGACACATTTATCCAGCAGACCTTTGCTGGGCACCCACTGAGGGCCAGCCTAGGTGCCATGTGCAGGCAGGAGCATCCTGCCTTCAGAACAGCTGTTTCCACCCGAGCCTCGGAACTGTTAGAATCTGCCCAAGCCCTGGGGAGCATCTCCTCTGAGCTGGACTTCCCCGGGCCACTGATTGTGCCCCCTCACACCCAGTATTTTATTATGATTTTTAAACATAGAAGCTGAAAGAACTGCATTGAACACATGTATACCCACAACTGACTTTACAATTATTGTTATATTTGCTTGATCACATTTCTATTCCTCCATCCCTCTGTTCAACCATTAACTCATCTTATTTTTTGAAGTTTGGAGTCCCTTGGTGCCCCACACCCCCTAGGAGCCCAGCCAACTTACCCACT
Source organism: Canis lupus baileyi (assembly GCF_048164855.1). Lineage (NCBI taxonomy): Eukaryota > Metazoa > Chordata > Mammalia > Carnivora > Canidae > Canis > Canis lupus. The sequence goes on along the minus strand of NC_132840.1, from coordinate 7,399,736 downwards.
GCAGCTTTGCACACAGGGCTGTCTTCTCTTCCTCAGTGCAGGCTCAGCCTTGAACTCTATAACAGATGGGCTGTGGACACCAAGAGCTTGCCCACAGGAGCCCGAAGGCCTGGAAGCTGCCAGAGATTTGGTGGCTGTCACCCTTGCACCCATAACCTCCATTCAGGGTCAGCCAGTCACCAAGGGCTCACACCTTACCCTCCTCTCAGGGTCCCTCTCAGGTGTCCTCTCATCAATAAGTGTGGGCTTCAGAGCTAGATGAAATTTTGGGTCCAGACACACTATGTGCTGGTAGGAGAGATACCATCTCTCTAGGAAAACTGACTCCTGTTCCAGGTTGGTGAGACATCACTGAAATGCTGTTAGGATTTGTGACCTGCTGGAACCCCTGTCCTGGCTGCATGGCCTTGGCCCTCCACAGCAGAGCTGGCACAGCTGGACATTCCCTCCACCCATCAGGAACACCCCTGGGCGCTGAGCAGGCTTCTCTGAGTCTGGTGCCCCAGCCAGCCCTGAGACACTTCCCTGATCCCAGCCACCAGGCAGTCCACACAAGTCCTTGCTACTTAGCACATACTTAGGGATGTGAGGTGGTTCAAGGAGCCAATCAGAGACCAGGTTTTGGGGGAGTGGAGATGAGAACCTCACACCTGGGCTCTGTCTGATAAAGCCCAGGCCTAGGTCCAGGACCTTGGCCTAGAGATCCTCCTCCTGACCAAGGCCTCAGGCCTGGGACTTTTGCCCAAGGACAAAGAGAACCATAAAAGCAGGCTCAGCTCTCAGCCTCATGCCTGCCACAATGCTGCTGCTCAGTCTGACCCTTAGCCTGGTCCTCCTCGGCTCCTCCTGGGGTGAGTGGGCCTGGACTAGCCCTGATGACCAGCCCTAAAGCAACCTGGCTCCCCAAACCAGCCCAGGCTTCCTGCCCAGGGGCTCAGGGCAGGGGCTGGGCTGGCTGGAAGGAACCAGGTGGACAGAGTGGGTACAGGAAAAAGGATATGCCAGGGCCGGGGCCCGGTGGGGGGTGTGTGTGTGCAAGAGGTGGGCAGGGGCTGGTTTCACAAATGAGACAGGAGATCAGGCCAGAGCTAGAAGCCAGGGATGGTTGAGAAAGCTGAGAAGTAGAGGTTGGACATGTAGTTTAGGGAGAAGCCTCTGGCTGTTGAGGCCTGGAGCAGGTGGCAAGGCCAGGAAGGAGACTATCCCAGGGGTCAGGGAGAAAAATGGTCTGAGTTGGAGGGTAGGAGTAAAGTTGAAGAATAATGGGACGTAAGGGTGGAGAGAGATGTGAGAGAATGGACAGAATTTGGGGGGTAGTTAGACACAGGTAAGGACATGGGAAACCAAGATACCTAGGGGTGCTCAGGGTGAGAAAGGGTAGTGACAAGCCCTCTCGATTCGGACCTCTCTGAGGGGCAGAGCCCAGGGGCACCCAGGAGGTGGGGAGAGGTGGGTGGGGGTGTAGAAAGCAGGTCCTCACCAGCCCAATGGCCAGGCTGCGGCATTCCTGCCATCAAGCCAGTCCTGAGCTTCAGCCAGAGGATTGTCAACGGGGAGAATGCAGTGCCCGGCTCCTGGCCCTGGCAGGTGTCCCTGCAGGTACGTGCACCCTGAACCCTGAGGGTGGGGCAGGGTCCCAGGTGCTTCATGTAGGTTTAGCCTGAGCCCACCCCTACTTCTGACCACTGACCCCAGGACAAAAGTGGCTTCCACTTCTGTGGTGGTTCCCTCATCAGCCAGTCCTGGGTGGTCACTGCTGCCCACTGCAATGTCATGTGAGTACTCCCACTCTACCCGCCCCCTCAGCCCACTTCTCCCCACCTCGTTCCCCTGGATGCCCCTCTTGTCACTCTGCCCTCCCTGTGGCTGCACAACCCCACTCTGACTGCAGCCCTGGCCGTCACGTTGTTGTCCTGGGAGAGTACGACCGATCATCCAATGCTGAGCCTTTGCAGGTTCTGTCCATCTCAAAGGTGAGTGTCTGGGCTACAGACATGGAAAGGAAGAGTGGACAGGGCAGGTGGGTGGGCTCTGGGGATGAGGAATTCAGGGCATGCCCTAGGCTAGCCCCTTCAACAACCATCAACCCTACGGGGCCTTCGCCCACCACCATCCTATATGGTCCCTTCCTGGTTCCACAGGCCATCACGTACCCTTCCTGGAACCCCACCACCTTAAACAATGACCTGACGCTACTGAAGCTCGCCTCCCCAGCCCGGTACACTCAACGCATCTCACCAGTCTGCCTGGCTTCCCCAGATGAGGAGCTGCCTGCAGGCCTCAAGTGTGCCACCACTGGCTGGGGACGCCTCAGCGGCGTGGGTAGGAATTTGGGCCAGAGATCTGGGTAATGTGGCTAAGATGGGAACAAGTCATCCAGGGCCGAACTACCCCCTTCTGGTCTACAGGCAATGTGACCCCAGCACGTCTACAGCAGGTGGCTCTGCCTCTGGTCACCGTGAATGAGTGCAGGCAGTACTGGGGTTCACGTATCACTGATGCCATGATCTGTGCAGGTGGCTCAGGGGCCTCCTCATGCCAGGTGAGCATCGGCACCCTGTCCTGCCCTCTCCACTGCCCTGTGGCACCCCCTAATCACCATGCTGACTTTTCTCCTCTCCCTCCCGCAGGGAGACTCTGGAGGCCCTCTTGTCTGCCAGAAGGGGAACACATGGGTGCTTATTGGCATTGTCTCCTGGGGCACCACCAATTGCAATGTGCGCCAGCCTGCCATATACACTCGGGTTAGTAAGTTCAGCACCTGGATCAGCCAGGTCATAGCCTACAACTGAGCCGACCACAGGCCCTCTCCCCATCTCAATCCAATAAAGACTCCATGCTCTGTCCTCTTGTGTATTCTTGTTTGTCCTTTCAAGGGAAAGGAGAGGCTCTCAGGAGCCCTGCTCCCCACTTGGGACTTTGACTTCTGGCATGGCAGGCATTGAGTCAGATTTTCCCAGAGTAGCCATGCCCAGCCCGGGCTCCCACATCTTTCTTCTTCCTAGGCAACCCCTCAGTCCACAGCATGGAGTCTGGGCTGTCAGAATGGATGAGCAGCCTTCCCTGGGGATGGCAGCCTGTTTATTGAGTACAGAGGATACATTTACAAACAGAGTACACAAAATAAATACCTGCACATTCTCCAGCCACGGTCCATGGTATAAAGGCCCAGGTGGGCCTATCAAAGGCCCATGTCTCCAAATGTCCTCTGTCCTACCCTTAGGACCACGCCTATTTTGGACAAGAGAGGAAATGAATGCCCAGGGCTTCAGGCCCCCGAGACACTTGGGGAAATGGGGGGAATTCTGAGGATTTGGCTCTCCGCTGCCTTGTGCCAGGAGCACTTGGGATGGGAGATGTATAAGGCACAGTCAACTTGGCCCAGAGCGGTCTCTTTGGCTTTGTTTCTCACTGGAGGTGGCACTTGCAGAAAGAAGGGGGCCTGGAGCAAGGCTACCCACTGAGAGAAACAGTGAGGGCCAATCCCTCCAGGCTGGGCCCCAGATCCTTCCCATTCACTAAAAGCAGCTGTGGAGGAAGGGGACTTGGGTTCCAGCCTGGTGGAGGGAGATGGGGGAGGTGCCATGACTGACATGGGGATGGTCTGGCTCAGGCCTCTGGGAAAGCAGCCACCCAATTCCACCCACCTCCTGCAGGGGGTCCCTCCAGCCTGAGATTCGGCAGAGCCCAAGCTGGAAGGGTAATGCTGTGAAAGGAAGCAGGGACAGGCTGGACCAGGCAAGGCCAGCTGTGGGAAGGCCAGGGCCCCTAGGCACTCAGGGTTCAGAGGCAGGTCACACAGTATGGCTAAGTTCCAACTGGAGCTGCACAGCAGCTCAGCAGAAGGGGAGGGCTGAGCAGCCTGGGGACCTTTCCTAAATACAGGAGGTCCTTCCTTCCTACTTTCTCTAGAGGATGAGGGAGGAGCACAGTGGTCAGTCCTAGGCTGCCCATAACTCATGTCAGACACTAGATGGCGCCTTCATGCCACTGCGAGGAGGGAACAGCAGCGCCTGAAGGGAAGGGGCAACCGGCAGTACCAAGGGTGGAACCGGACAGGGCTGACACTGGAATCTTAATGGGGGTCTCCCTGGAAAGCCCCTGGCCTCTGCCTTGACCCTGGTGCCCCCATTCCCCAGGTAGCAGCAGTGGGGTTCCCTTTAACCCCCACGGTTGGGAAGGAGGCACCTAGGGAATAGAATGGGCATCCAAGGGGGAGAGAGAGGTGATAGTGGGCTCTGTAAAGAAGGCACTCAAAACAGCGGCCTGGTGGGCAGGAGGTCTCTCATTGCAGAGAGAGAGGTTGGAGCCTGGAGCAAGCCTGCTACTAACATGGCCAACATAGTCCAGAAGGGCCAAGGACCATGCCATGGCCCTACCACTAGAGGTTCTAGCCAGTCCTGGGGCTAGGAGGGGTCCCTGGGGGCACCATGAAGGGACAAAGACCTTGGGTGAGAGGCGGGAGACTGTAGACTTAGCCAGGGGCTGAGAGTCCAGCCAAGGCACAAGCTTTGTGCTTCCTAGGCCTCTCACTGGGGCACAGATCAGGATGCAACAGAATGTGGGGAGGCCAGAGAAGATTCAGTGAAGAGGCTTTCAGAAGTAACTGTCCCAAAGAGTCCTGGGACCATAGGACGCCCTCCGCCTGGCACAACATACCCCCTTGGTCTCGGGGAAGAGTCAAGGGGTGAGGGAGCCTGAAGGCCAGGTCCTGCCCCTTCCCCAACTTGTAGCAGAGCAGTTGCCCAGGAGCACTGGTGCCAGGCCAGGCTTCCAGTTCACAGGGCTCACAGCCCCCTGGGCTCCCTTCACTCTGTCACACCAGACTCAGGCCCAGGATGAGGATAGGGGCTGCTGAAGGCACAGGGAAGGGGCTGGGGCCAGTCACCTGCCTCTGGCCATACAGGCCTATCTCTAGAGAGGGTGTCGGGCCCAAAGGGCACGGCAGTGCATGGCCAAGCTGGGACCGTGGCACGTCTGCACTGCAGCCAGGTGGCTCAGCCATTGTACTGCTGCTGGTAGCGCAGGTTGAGCTCCCGCAGTTCCCTCTCCCGTACACGGCGCGACTTGTTGGAGCGTGTGGAGCGGCTGGAACGCGTGGACTGGGCCGATTTGGTGCTCTGACAGCGTGAGGAAGCACGTTTGAGGAGGTTCTGGGAGATGGAGCGGTGCAGATTCTTCATGGATGAAGAGGCTGCCATGCTCACCACCCATGGGTGCCTCAGGGCCTGCAGTGCAGTCATACGGGCGCCGGGGTCCACCGTCAGCAGGCGGTCAATGAAGTCCTTGGCCAGGTTGGACACACTGGGCCAGGGCTAGAGGCCAAGGACAAGCATTAGCACGAGAGCACTGAACACGGCTCTCCCCATGCTGACGATGCCACCACCACAGCACTTAGAACTGTCCAGCATCCCTGCACTCTCCCCTCGAGAAAAGCAATGCCCGTCTCCTCCCAAGTACAGTCTTCTGGGCCTCCCCCGCCCACCCAGCGCTGGGCCAGGCCATGAAGCAGAGGCTCTTCTCTGAGTAAGGAGTCCATCTGAAAGCACAAGGACTGTACCTCTTCCCAAGCAGCAAACTTCTAAGGAGACCTGGACTCAAAGCCTGGCTCAGGAAGGTGGCCCCTGTCAAGAAGTCCCACCTGGCTGAATCCTTAGGTTCCCGGGGTAAAGGACGCTTCCTCAGAATTCCTCTTAGCCCCCAGAGCTAAGCGTTATTTCAGTGATCTCAGGTTCAGTGCTCGCTCCCATTAGATCATAGTGCTCTGGGTGAGCCCCCGTGCCTGGTGCCAGGCACACAGCGGCCCTGGAGCCCGGAGGAGGGAGGGCAGATGGTCCTGAGTCCCTGCATCTTCTGAGACACTCTGGCATGGGCTCTGACCCCCTCAAGGGGTGGGCAGCTACGGCCTTTGCTGAGCCTGCTGCAGAAGGTTCGGGTGGGATGTCAAGGGACCCCCACGCTTTTTTCTGACCAGTGAGGTCCGCCTGTTCCACCTAAGAGTGCTCTTCGCCCTGGGGTACCCCTGAACTCACTGTCTAGGGGGGTTCAGGAAGCCGCAGAGCCCACATTTGGGGCTGCTGCATGCCTATCTAGCAGATCCATATAACACTGACTATGGCTACCCTCACTTCAGCTTCCTTGACCTCCAATTCTTCCCCAAGGCTCTTCCCCACTTATATGGGGGGGGGGGGGGGGCAAGGAGAACACTCTTCTGGAATCCTGAAGAAGGGGTGGGGCTACTTGCAGTTGCTACCCTAACCTGCTTTACAAAAGGCAAATCCCAACTTGTACTAAACCGAACTGGTAGAAAATGACAGGCCACATTCCCAAACAGCCACCTCGTCACTAACGGGCCTGCTTCCAGTGACTCCCGGGGAGATAACGGCCCTCAGGATGCACGCACAGTCAGGGAAGCCCAGAACACCTTGCTAAGAGCACTGAGGGGGCACAGAGTCGCAGACAGCGCTCCCCCATACAGAGCCCGGTCCTAGTTTCCCTGCAGACCTGCACAGCTCGGGCTCCCGTAGTGAGGCTGACATATGCGTGAACGGACTGGGTGCCACAGTAGGTTTTGGCTCACAGTTCAAGAAAGCTTCAGTACTGGAGAAAGCAGCTTGCTGCTGCCACCTGAACATAAGAAGCCACCAGGAGGGGTCAGCCAGTCTAAACCACAGGTACTGCAGCCCCTGTCACTCACTGAAGACCTGGAAAGAAGCAGGCCTGATGGGCCCACTGATGGACACAGCAAAACCTAGGAGCTAAGCAGGCTGGGGCACAGGAATATTCACGCTGCCTGACTGGCTTTTCTGAGCTCCATGAGAAAGGGAAGTCATGCAAGAAGTTACTATGGCCGAGTTCAAAAAGGGTGTTGCCTGTGTTCTCCTCTAGGATTTTGATGGAATCTTGTCTCACATTTAGATCTTTCATCCATTTTGAGTTTATCTTTGTGTATGGTGAAAGAGAGTGGTCTAGTTTCATTCTTCTGCATGTGGATGTCCAATTTTCCCAGCACCATTTATTGAAGAGACTGTCTTTCTTCCAATGGATAGTCTTTCCTCCTTTATCGAATATTAGTTGCCCATAAAGTTCAGGGTCCACTTCTGGATTCTCTATTCTGTTCCATTGATCTATGTGTCTGTTTTTGTGCCAGTACCACACTGTCTTGATGACCACAGCTTTGTAGTACAACCTGAAATCTGGCATTGTGATGCCCCCAGATATGGTTTTCTTTTTTAAAATTCCCCTGGCTATTCGGGGTCTTTTCTGATTCCACACAAATCTTAAAATAATTTGTTCTAACTCTGAAGAAAGTCCATGGTATTTTGATAGGGATTGCATTAAACGTGTATATTGCCCTGGGTAACATTGACATTTTCACAATATTAATTCTGCCAATCCATGAGCATGGAATATTTTTCCATCTCTTTGTGTCTTCCTCGACCTTCTTACTGTATTGAAACTTCTATTCCATGAGCACAGTATGTCTCCCCATTTATTTAGGCCTTAAAAGTTTGTTTCATTAGCATTTTGTTATTTTCAGCATACAAATTCTGTGCAAATTTTGTTAAGTGCATTACAAAATCATTTCATCATTTGGGAATAACTATCAATAGTGTCATGTTTTTAATTTCACTTTCTGCATGTTCATTGTTAGTATATAGAAATGCAGTTGATTTCTGTGTGTTGATCTTGTGTCCTGTGACTTTGCTGAACCACCTTTTAGTTATAGAAGTTTTATTTTTTTTAGTTATAGAAGTTTCAAAAATAGATTCCCTTGTATTTCCTACTTAGACCATCATGTCACCTGCAAATAGGGACAGTTTTACTTCTTCCTTTCTAATCTGTAGGCCTTTTATTTCTTTTGCTTTCCTTAACACAATGGCTACAACTTCCAGTATTATGTTGGATGAGAATGGTGAGAGTATATATCCTTCCTTTGTTCTTGACCTTAGAGGGAAACATTCAGTTTGTCATCATAAAGTATCATGTTAGCTGTAGACTTTTTGTAAATGCTCTTTAGCACATACTCACATCATATCATGAGACATACTGTGTTGATGGATTAGAGAACTATCATTAGAAGAGTCAACATAAAAAAAAAAAGAAAAAAAAAAAAAAAGAAAAAGGGAAGTCACTGGGAAACACAGTGCAGGTCCTTCTGGCCTCTCAATGGCACAGCCTGAAGACAGAACTGGCAGGCCAGGCGAGCCAAACAGAGCTGGCACATGGATTCTGCGCTTACCCCTTGGTCCAGCCAAGATAGAGGAGGGGTAACTCCTCTGCAGACCACAGAATAGAAAGAGTGGCAAAGCTGGACTCAGAAGCCAGGAACCTAAACACGGATGGATCAGAGGTACCTCCCCACTTCACATCCACACCCAAAGGCCCCTGCAGCTCCAGACTAGTCCACTGTGGTCTTTGGCGGGCCTCTCACCAGACCCATCCTGGGGGCGTAAGCACTTCCATCTCCAGAGTGGCACAGGCTTACACCGGGCATCGACCCCTGCTGTTCCCCGAGCGGCCAGCCTGTTAGTGACAAACTGAGCCAGACTGATTTGCGCCTCCTGCTCCCCCCGAGATGCCTGCCTCTCCGATTACTGTGTACACACAGCTGTGTGCACAACGCCGATGAACTCATCTAAGGGCCAGGCCAGCCCTCTCCGGCAGGCCCTCGCCTTCCTCATTTTTGAAGAGCTGTGAACAGCTGGGCCAGGTGGGTCCCCCAAGCCAACGTGACTTGAGCCATCCTGACTTGAGAATCATGCTAGGCCAATGGCACCCAGCCTAACCCTCACACACTGAGCAGCAGGAAGTCAGGCGGGCCAAATCCAGGAAAGTGTCCTCAACCTAGCCCACTGACAGTGAGAAAGGGGCTCAGGCGGCCTTCCGAACAGTGGCCCCTGGAAGCCCCGCCAAGTCCTCCAACAGCACTCAGCAAGGAAAAGGCTTTCCACACTCACTCAGGGCCATGTCCAATTTAGTACCTCCTAGGAAAATATTCAACACCCACAGACCAACCCATCCGCCTCCCCAACACGCTTGGGCCTCTGGAGCCCCATGAGTATGTCTGTCAGCCTATGACTGACTGGCTGGGTAGCATTCTGGGTGAGACAAAGAATGATAAACAGTCATGCCTTTCCATTTCCATAGCTCTAGCTGCTGGCTCTGGGTAAACAGAACTCTCACCTCAGTAAACCTGGAGCCAAGTCAGGGACACATGTGAGGCACAAGTGGCTGACAGAAGCAACAGGCTCCAGGTACCACCTGACCAGTCTCCCAGAGGCTTCCACCTGTTTCTGGGCTGACATGGAGCACAGCATGTGGAAGGGAATGTTAATTATCAGTCTGCCTTGCCTCCAGACTCATATTTCCCTCTGCTGTAGGATCAGAGAACAACTTTGATACTCAGGGTGAGAGCCTACACCCTCCTTTCTATGACCCTCTTATGAGCTGTGTGGGTAAAGGGCTGGGCCCCATCCTGAGAGACAAGGACAGGTTGTGTGTGTGGGGGGGGGTGGGGGGGACATCATTTCCACCCTATTTCTGACCATCAAGCTGACTCTTTTCCCTAGTCTGTAGCCCCCAGAATACTTATCCCCTTGCAGTTATGGTACCTACTTTTTTTTTTTTTTTTTTTTTAACTAAGCCCCAGTGTGGGGCTTGAACTCATGACACTGTGATCAAGAGTTTTGTGTTCTACTGATTGAGTCATCCAGGCGCCCCTAAGGTACCTACTCTTGATTTTATAACAGCAGAGAAGCCAAAATGGGGTAGTCAACTCTTCCAGAGCACTTCCTTACCAACTTTACGCTCCTCATCCCCTGCTTCTCAGGGACCAGCAGAATCCAACCCTCCCTTCGAAGGGAGGCACTAAATCAGAAAGGGCTTTCCACTTCAGCTCAGAGGATGCATTTTCCTTCTCCCCACCCCTTTGCTTGTGCTTAATAGACTGAGCCACCCAGGCTTGATCTAAGAAGTACTTGATCTAAGAAGATCTCATTCTTAGATTCTCGCTTCTTCTTCTCTCGCTTTCTTCCTCACTTGGCTGCACATGAGGAACAAAAGCATAGCATCTGGGTCACCTGGGTGGCTCAGTTGGTTGGGCATCTGCCTTTGGCTCAGGTCATGATCCTAGGGTCCTGGGATCAAGCCCCGCATTGGGCTCCCTGCTCAGGGGGGAGCCTGCTTCTCCCTCTCTCTCTGCCTGTACTTTCTGTGCCAAATAAACAAATAAAATCTTTAAAAAAAGAAAAAAAAGAAAGCATAGCATCTAACATTTAAGTGGCCTGAACCTCCTGACCCCTATGGGTTCTTTTCTAGCCCATGAAGACTCTGGGGAATGTTCCCTGGCAGAGAAGTTAGCCCCACCAAAGAGCTGCTAGGGGAGAGAAGGGAGGAAAGAAGCCTGGGCTTTGCTCCCATGACTCAGTCTTCCCTCAGCTTTGTCTCAAGATATATTTTCAGACCCAGCATTCCCACCCTCAAGGGCCTCCTTCCTGTACTTATGTGGGCCTGAATGAGAACAGAGAAAAGAGCATGTTTCTGGGAAATGGAGCTTTGGGTTTACTCAGAAGAGCAGAACTATTAGTATGACAAGAACAGCATACTCTGATGTGGCCCACGAGGCAAAGGATTTTGAGAATTCAGCATAGCTGGAGACCGTGTGGCAGGGGAGCCAGCAGCCCCTTCCTCTGGTCAAGACACTTACCATTCTAGGATCTGGCAGGGGATGAGTGGGGGCTGAACGGCAGGAAAGAGGACCTCAGGGGAGAGAGCCTGAGGGGAGAAAATGAAGGAAGATAATAGAGTTTTAAAAAGGGGCAGAGAATGAAGATAAAAATAAAACAAGAAAAGGCATGACAACTTAAAGGTTAGTAAAGCTGCATTCGGAAACCTAAGATGAGAAATAAAATGAACTCATGCGCTCCCATCTGTCCCTGTCCAGAGTCCACAAAGTGAAGGACAGGGACAGGAGGGAGACAGGGCACAACTCAAGAGTCAGGAAGGATGCTGTGTGCTCGCTTTGGAATCAGGGGGATGTTGGCAACCTGTGCCAGCAACTAAGTAATGTCTGCTTTTAATGATGTCTTAAATCTTTTTTTTTTTTAATTTTTATTTATTTATGATAGTCACAGGGAGAGAGAGAGAGAGAGGCAGAGACAAAGGCAGAGGGAGAAGCAGGCTCCATGCACCGGGAGCCTGACGTGGGATTCGATCCCGGGTCTCCAGGATCGCGCCCTGGGCCAAAGGCAGGCGCTAAACCGCTGCGCCACCCAGGGATCCCTTAATGATGTCTTGAAGCAGCCCTGGATGGTTCTGGATTTCAGAGCCTGTTGCAGAGTGGTCTTTTATCTCCACTCACAGATTCTACTAAGGCCAACCTGGCTCTTAAAAGAAAAACTCAATGCCAAAAAACCTCCTCTCTTCTGGTTTCTGAAACAGTTAGAACCCTGGTGGCTATTGACTAGCATGTCATCCCCACTGAGGCCTGTGTCTCCGAACTCTTGGTACACAGGACTTGGCACAGGGCAGGTACTTGGTCCACGTGGAATGGCAGGAAGGAGACTTCTGCTCGAAGCTGGCCAGACCACACTGGAGCAAAGCTCAGGTCTGGGCACTATACTTACACGGGGAGACAAACTGAGGCCAGGCAGGCATGCCCCAGAAGGGGGACCTTGTGAGATAGGGCCGGTGGGGAGTGGCTGGATCAGGTCCCCTTTAACTACCCCATCCACCTGTGAGTGTGTTTTCCACTCAGTGGGGGCAGAGGGAATGAGTGTGGGAGGCTGTCAGCGGATTGAAAGAGGTCAGACTGTGGGAGACAACAGCTGTGGCAGCTCCCACAAGAACTCAAGAGCCTAGAAGCGACAGGGCCTGTGAGTGGGCCGAGCTACCTAGGTGGAGACAGACAATGAGAAGAGCAGGAGAGGGAGGGGACGGACAGCACACCAGGCACTGCTCTGAACACAACCCATGATACAGCCCTTTGATGGAGAGGCCTCGGCCAGGTGGGGGTGGGAGACAGCAGTGATGAAAGAGGCTCTGACCCTGGGTTAATGAGAAGCTGGAGGTGGTCAGGGCAAGGCATTTTGGTAGGAACGGCTGAATGCAGCAATGTGGGGAGAATGGGCATCTGTTTCTGCCACCACAGGAGAGTACTGCTCTTTGGGGACTGTGTAACCAGGGCAGCAGCGGCAGAGGGAAGCCTAGAAGATAGGGCTCCAGGGAGCTGAGTGGTACACCAGAGGTGGCACAAGAGGGGAAATAGTGCCCTTCTCTATGCAGAGCCTGCCTCCTGCCCCCAACCAAGAGGAAGCCACCCCTGCCTTCCTTTAAGAGGTCTCCAAGCACAGTGACCAGTGAGGATCCACCACCCACACCCAGTGGACCAGATCATGCCATCTATCAGAGACCAGTCAGGAATCTGGACTGCCAGCGTCTGCTGGCAATGAAGGAGGGAGACTGCTCTGTTCAATACCTACTGAGTACCAGGAGCTTTGGTGAAGTAGGGACAGCCCTTCCAGAAAGGTCCCTCCTGGACAAGTATGGGGGCATCTGCTTGTCCTCGTGGGATCCTGGCACTGAGCTAGTACCATCACCCAGCACTGACAGCAGACAGGCAAGTAGGAAGGGCTTAGGGATACCTCACAGGAAAGAATTCTAAATCAATTTGTGTTTCCGTGTGCTGTCAGCTTTTGCAACAGACACGGGAATCCATCCACTTACTCTGGGAGCAGGAGGAAGCAAGAGAAGAGTGATGAGCCGATGGTCCGTCACAGTCCCCATCCACCCTGGAGGTGGGAACGTGAGGCAGTTAAATGCACCAGCAGAATCTAAGCACAAGCCTGAAAACAGGCCACCTGCCTCTCTGCAGTCTGTGTGCTGCCTGCACATAACTTCCAGTCTCCAGCTCTCCCATATCCCAGGGGAAGTCCTCCCCATGGCTCTGGGTCAAGGTCCTAACCCCACTCGGCTGACCGTCCCTACCAGGGCATATGAACTAGGCTGTATGACCAGCCTCCTCATAGGGGCTGACCCGGTTCACCTAGAGAGCCACAGGACATGGTACATCCTCTGCACCTCCTTTTATCTTCAACATCCCAGGACAGAATGACAAGTGTTAGGGTCACTTTAAGGTGGGGAAGTAAATGTGAACTCTGGCTCTGGGTACTCATCCTACTGCAGGACTATCAGAACTACAAGATGGTCCCATTCACTGCCCCTGAGCGCTTACCCCTTGGCGTCAAGTGGATGGGTGGTCTGACTACAGCCCAGAGGCCCACCCTGGAAAGCCACCTCCCACCACCTTGATCCCCCAGGGGGTGACAGACTGGCCCTGCAGGTGGCCTTCCTCTCTCACCAAGATTCTGTCCCTTACTCTCCTGAACAAGCCACTGTGAGTACCTTTGTCCAAGCCCACCTGTGCTCAGGCTTGCCCACAGCTCAGAGACCACCCCAGTAGAGGGCGACAATTAAAGGCTGCTAAAGGCAGCAGACAACAAAGCTGCCGATGGCACCACTCTGCCATCAACCCACAAGAGCCTCTTCAACTATCCTGCCTCTAAGAATAGAACTCTTGACAAAAGCAATAACATTAGGCTGGCAACGTCACATTTCATGTGCAGTTAATGACAGCATCTCAAGTCAGCAGGACCATAACGAGCCTCCAGTATAGGTCTTACAGGTGATGACTCACCTTCTGTGTCACTTCTTTAGAAATAGCTGCTCCAGCCCTTCTGGAATCTCTCAGGACAAGAAGCTCCCTCTCTCAAGGTGGCTCTTTGTGTCTTCAGACTGCTCCCCCATTCATAAAGGTCTTCCTCACATCTGGCCGACACGGGTCTCTCTGTCACTTCTTTTTTTTTTTTTTTCTGTCACTTCTAACATGACCCTGGCTTGGCCCTCTCCATTCCAGCACCTCTGGTCATCAGGGAAAATGCAGATTTCTCTTCTCAAAATTATCTGTCTTAGCCTCCTCCTTCTCAGCACTCCCTCCTCTTCCAAGATTCCCATAGCTGCTTCTAAAGCAGGTCTGACCAGCAGACCACTAAACACCCCTCCAGCAGGCTCTCCACTTCTTCCTGGAGCCCAACCCCAAGAAGAGAATGCTTCCAAGTCATCAGAGCTACGCCCATCTGCCTGCCAGCCAGTCACTTTTGGGTCCTTTTCCAAGGCATCACCAACAACTGCTGGTGTTTCCCTCAGGAAAAGCCAGGAGAAAGTACTGGAAACCTATGTATTGATATACATGCTGTCCTCAAGGACCTTATAGGCTTGAGAAGAGAGATGTATACAGACAACAACCCAAGAAAGTACTGAACCAAAGACTCTGGCAACATGCTGAGGCATGTATGTCAGGGAACAGAGACTGCGGGGATGGAGAGGCCAAGAATTCTGACATCAAGATGGCTTGGATTCAAATTCCAGGCCTGCTATGCTCTAGCTGTGGAACCATGGACAGGTTACTTAACATCACAAGCCTCAGTTTTCTCATCTGTAAAATGCAGGCATTATACCCACTTGGCAGCACTGCTGTGGAGATTAAACATGTTGGATACAGTACCCTTAGCCCTGAGTCTGGTATTCAGGAGGCATTACACAGTGGTCACCACTATTCTTTTTTTTTTTTTTTTTATTCATGAGAGACAGAGAGAGAGAGAGAGAGAGAGAGAGAGGCAGGCAGAGGGAGAAGCAGGCTCCATGCAGGAAGCCCTATGTGGGACTCGATCTCGGAACCCCAGGATCATGCCCTGGGCCAAAGGCAGGCCCTAAACCGCTGAGTCACCCAGGGATCCCCGGTCACCACTATTCTTAATGGGAGCAATCTTTGAATTGAACCTTTCAGAGCTGGTCAAATTTCTAAGGTCAACACTCAGAGCACAGGGAAAAGCCTGACCAAAGCTTAGTATGGGGAGTGAATGAAGCAAACATCTAGGACCTACAGTGTGTAGGAAATGGGGCAGAATGGGGCCAGGGCTATGGGCTGGAGTATCTACAGTGTCAGGATTGTGTGGCAGGAGCCAGCCACTTGGTGTACTTCCCTCCACCACATCCCCCTAGGGATGTCAAGGCAGGAGCCTACACACTCTCTGGACCATGTAGACAGCAGCCTCCCAGGTGAGAGAACTCTCTCTCTTAAACACCCCCAAGATGCCAGGTTCTTCATCCCCAACTGGGAATACTGCAACAGTCCCTCCATCAATCTTCTTCCTGTTGAGTCTCCAACAATGCTTCCTGCTGCATTCCCCCTTCACTCTCAAGAACCCAGAGGGCTCCCTCCCACCTTATGCTTCCAATCTCCAAGTTGCCTCTGGCACCAAAGAGCAAACACCAACACCAAATACCAGGCCTGGCCCACCCTCATCAACCTGTCCTGCAGGTTGATTATTATTCCCAATTTCCTGTTTATTCTGAGCACAGTCAGCAATGACCCTTTCTCAAAGCCCACCTCCTGAGAGTTGACCCTTCTCAAACGCCCTCTATTCAAGTCCATGGAAACCACTGAGTCTGACAAGGGACTGCACAGACGGTAGGCCTCAGGGAACAAGCTCATTGGATAGGGCTTGGTATACAGAAGACATCACTATGAGAAGGTAGGGGGCAGGAAAAGTGCCCCTAGAAAGGCACTAACTGCCATGTACTTACTGTCAGGTGAGGAATGCACACTTCCAAACCTTGCTGGGCTCAAAGTGAGTGGTCCTTCATTTGCAGAGGAAGCTAGATCAAAACACCCTCCTTTCGGGGATCCCTGGGTGGCACAGCGGTTTGGTGCCTGCCTTTGGCCCAGGGCGCGATCTTGGAGACCCGGGATCGAATCCCACATCGGGCTCCCGGTGCATGGAGCCTGCTTCTCCCTCTGCCTGTGTCTCTGCCTCTCTCTCTCTCTCTCTCGAATAAATAAATAAAATATTAAAAAAAAAAAAAAAACACCCTCCTTTCAACATGATATGCTCTCAGACAGGTTTTCTGGCAGGGCCTTACTCACTTGGATGGCCTTCAGAAGAGCAAATGACTATCACACAGAAAACAGATGGCTGGACTGAGGGTGGAGGCAGGGCCCAGCCCCACGAAGGGGGATCAGCTCAGCCACCTGACCTGAGCCCCACAGCTCCTGTTTCAGAGTGCCCAGGCCCAGTGGCTAGTGGTGAGGCCTGCACTGGCAGGGTTTGTTCTGTGGCCATTTCCCACTCCTAGTCCTTTCTCCCCAGGCAATCTCAAGCTTCATGGGGATGGAAAACAGACCTTCATGTCTCTTTGCATCTACCCCAGGTGCATTTATGGGTAGGCAATGGTCAGCAGAACAGAAAGACAGATGCTTGGTCTCCACCTCCTCACCCAGGAAGCACCCCAGGCAAATCCCACCCAAATCAGATGGTGGTAGAACCTGTTGCTGGAGTCAGCAAAGCTCTTAGTAAGGGACAGATGCCCTCAGGGGAGGGCCAGGAATTTGGCTCTGGAACTGGGAACTAACTCTTGATTTCAGCTTCAGATAAATGGGGCGGGAGGCAAGGCTGGGCAGTGACCCCCATAACATTGGGAGCCCCAGACTGTGTTTCTAGCAGAACAGGAAACAGTCTCAGGATCCAGTCTTGTGGCTATAAGAGGAGCAGGGAGCCTGAGTCCATTCCTCACCCCATTCTCCTGTCATTCTCTCAGCCACAGATAATCAATAGCTGCTTAGCAAGATTGCAAGCCCCAATTAGATAGATAAACTGCTTGATCAACAACTGCCAGAATTAAGAACTCTTGGGCAAACCAATAGACTTTCAGAAAGTCTTCCCTTTGTCAGCACTCTTGGGAAACCTCCCTCTCTACTGTAGCTAAGCTCGATACTCCCTCTGCCAGCCAGACCCCCAACAGCCGGGCACCACACAGAGCTCATAGCACACAGCAGGCCAGGTGGGGCCTTGGTACAACACTGCCTCTGGGAGGTGGATCCTGGGTCTTCTGCCCTGTGATGAAATCTGGCCAGAGGATGGGAGAGGTGCCCTCTGTGACTATGCCATTCTAGCCTGAGCTAGATGCTAGCCAAATGCTTCCCAGCATTTGTTTTGCTGAATCCATGTGAATCTATGTGGAGCAAAGAAGATATGAAAACTTTAGGAGAGAGCTAGAGAACATTCTGCTTTCTCCTTCACCTGTGGCCAGCACAGAGCTGGCCTAACCATGAAGGCTTCCCTCCATTCCTTGCACCACTTGGACATGAGACCTGGAGATCCCCCTAAGGAATGCCAGTCACCATCCTCCCAGGGAGTCCTTGACTGACCCCACGATCACGTCTGAAAGCTGACAGGGAGTCTGGTGGGGCATGGGACCTCAAGCACTGAAGACAAAGTGGCAAGAGGCTTTGGGGTGACTCCTACTGGAAATGCTGCTCTGGGCCAGTTGGCTGGGGCCAGAGAGGGCCCAGTCCAAAACCCCTGGAAGGAGGTTTCAGAAGGCAGTTGGTTCCTCCCCTCCATATGGGTTGTTTGTGGAAGCCCACACCTGGGAGCGCTCTGCAGGGGGCACCTGGGGAGGGGCCCTCGCTGCCTTGACAGCATCCTGCAAAGCTTAGTTTACCTCCCATTTAAACTGCTGCACATTCTGTTATTTGCCACCCTCCCAAGCCCACCATTATGCTTACAGCACCTGCTCTTGCTAAGGTCAGCCTCATGTCCCCCACAGTTAGCATCCTGCCTAAGGACCAACCAGCTCACTCCTTCTGTGTGCCTTCCTTCAGTTCGCAGCAGTGCTGAAACCTAACAATTTTTTTCACATATCAAGACAATCAGTGGATCCAAAGACACACACATCATGATGGTCTACTGGTTGAATCTGGCCTGCAGGTTAGTATTTGTTGCCACACAAGGTAGTATTTAAATACATAAATGGAATTCCAACATTTTAAGATCAAATTTTCTGGCTTCTCTTTAAAAAACTGGAGCATCTGGGGACACAGAATCTTCTGGGCTGTGTGGCAAAATTGGGCAGAGATGAGCAGCAGGGGCTCCTTTTGACAGGGCACGGTCACTGTAGCTTGTCCCAGTCCCCGTGGAACAGATACAGTGGCCACTGTGGCTCACACGCTCCAGCCGCCTTCTGAGTTCGCCTACGGCTACAATGCCCCTGTGCAGGCAGACAGCTCCCCAGATGCCGGTACCTGTGTTCCCCGCTTCTCAGCCTAAAGACTTCCTCCAGCACTAGCCAGCATTCAGGATAGCCTGGAAGGGTTTGACACCCTTCCCTACAAAGAAATCCTTAACTCTTATAGGAGTCAGTGGGTTAAAACCCACCTTCTAGTCCCTTGGTGATACAACTCTGAGGCATGCACCACGTGATTATTCACCAGGTCCCAGTGGAAGTTCCAATGGCCCACAGTGGCAGTTGGCTCCTCCACAGCCCATTTATTGGCTTCCTTCCTTTCTGCCTCACTTTTCCACCCTTCTGCCTGTGTTTACTGGACTCAAATCCCAATTACACTACCTGCTCCCAAGTCTACGGGCTCACTTTCAGGGAAATCCAAACTAAGATACCCTACTCATCTCACTTCATCATTTTTACATTACTTATCTGAACCCATGAGCAGAGCCCTCAGGGCACATGCCCTGATCAAGAGCTGCCGGATACACCCCCTCTTCCAGGGCCTCCCACCATCCCCGGACAGGGTAGACTCACCTCCCCAGAGTAACTGTACTTGCCCCTGAGGATTTGCCGGTACAGTCTGGTACGGTTGTCATCCTCAAAGGGCATGGTGCCACTGAGCAGGATGTAGGCAATGACACCCAGTGCCCACATGTCAACTGAATTGGTGTAGGGCTTGCGGACCAGGACCTCAGGAGCAATGTACTCGGGTGTGCCGCAGGTGGTCTTCATCAGGCAGTCGTCACCCTTCTTGCGGGCGCTGGCCAGGCCAAAGTCAGTGATGATGATCTTGGAGTCAGTGCCTGGGTGGTAGTAGAGCAGGTTTTCAGGCTTGAGGTCTCGGTGTGTAATGCCCAGTGCATGCAGATATCGGACACCATCCAGCACCATCTGCAGCACTCTTGTGGCATCACGTTCAGTGAAAGAACCCTTGGCGATGATCCGGTCAAAGAGCTCTCCACCGGTGGCCAGCTCCATCACCATGTACACACGCTCCTGCGTCTCAAACACCTCCACCAGCTGGATGATGTTGGCATGACGCACCCGGCGCAGCACACGCAGCTCTGACTCACATACCTCTCGCCCTTCCCGGTACTTGGTCTCAATCATCTTGATGGCATATGGCTGCCGGGTTGCCCGGTGCTCCA
Organism: Canis lupus baileyi; assembly: GCF_048164855.1. NCBI lineage: Eukaryota > Metazoa > Chordata > Mammalia > Carnivora > Canidae > Canis > Canis lupus. The sequence continues at coordinate 7,380,465 of NC_132840.1, read as the reverse complement.
CACGTACCACTCGGCTGAAGCTGCCTCGGCCAATCAGAGCTTTGATGTCATACTTGGCTGTCACACGTGGGTCAAACTTAGCCCTGTACTTAGCCACCCTGGCCCTGCGTGGTGGTTCTGAAGGAGGCTCTGTGTGGCTGGTAATGGGGGCACTGGGGCAGGGGTTTGCACACTGACTGGCTGCTGGGAACCCAGCTTTAAGATCACTGTTCACCTCTGTGATGAAGTGCTTGTGCACATCCTTCTCAGTGCCACTGGAGGGCTCCACCTTCTTGACGAGATCCAGCTGGACATCCTTTGGCGGCTCAGGAAGGACCTTGCTTGTCCCACAGCCCATCACGGACACGGGGGCATCCTCTCCAGGGAGGTTGGCAGGACCTGCTCTGCAGGCAATGCCCTGTCTACACCTATGCACACAGAAGAAAGGGCAAGTCAGTATAGCCAGGAGTACCACGGAAAGGATACTAGTCACCCTCATCCCCTCTCTCTTGCTCCTCAATAAATGTAGCCTGAAGACCTGACTCTAATATGGTTCTCTAGAAGGAAGGACGGCCTTGGTCCCTGAGTGCTCAATGGAAGGTCCGGATGAAAGGCTGGGCCTGAGCTTCATGGTCTTGACTTAATCTCCCTGGATCTGATTCTCATGCTGCTTTCCAACCCCAAGTGCAGGGCAAGAACATGCACCAGGCTTAGCTGTCACTGCCCCCACCCTCCTCCCTACTCTGCCTGGGTCCCTTATCCTAGTCAAAGTTCAAAGTTTTTTTTAAATGTTAAAATCATTCCTCTTATTATTCTGACTCATCTTTTCTGAAATGGGGGTGTGGAATGTTGGGAGGCCTGCTCTCCAACGCTATCACCTACGATGGCTCAGAAAGCCACTTCCCCAAGGCACCCCTTAAGGATAGCTTTCCAGGCCCTCTAGGCCTCCTGCAGGCATTGATTCCCTCCTACAACTGCTGCCAACACTACCAGCCCTGTCCTGGTTCTTTGCCCTAACCTTACTCTTTCCTAGATGGTTCCCATTAAAGCATCATCTTCATCTGGCAGTCTAACACTCTGTTCCAGGGTCTTCCACTTTCAGTTCACCACATGGATGGCTGAAATCCCAAAGCTAGCTGAAATCAACCCCAGTAAACTTAGGACCACAAACCTTAGCACACTGCCACCAGGTAGCTACCGAACTATCCTGGGCTTCATTCAAGAGACAAAGGGAACCTTGAGCTCAGAAAGGACACTAACAGTTTCATCTTGATGTGACTCAGGCTGTGGATCAGGGTACTCTGCTTCCTTGGGATGAGGATCCAAGAGTTTTTCCATGTGCTTCTTAGAGATGTTCTAACCATAAAACCTATGGTTGTTGGGGCCTTGATAAGGTGAAGTTTCCAGAGGTTACCTCTACCCTGGCTGTCCTTCTTTAAGTCTATTGAAGAGCTCCACAGGTCAAAGAGGGCAGCTGAGAATTTCCTATTGACTATGACATACAGAATTAGGGGTAAAATTATCAATTCAGGTCAAACATTTACAAAACATTGTGAAGGAAAAAAAAAACAGCTCTTTTCCTTTCTATGTTAGGAAATAAAGAGTTCTTTCGTACTGTGTATTTCTTCACTGCATGTGTCTCTTTTACCTTCACAGAGAACACTTCACTTCTTTTCTTTCTAAAATTTTACTTTTTAAATTTTTTTTAAAGATTTTATTTATTCATGAGAGATACAGAGAGATACAGAGAGAGAGAGAGAGAGAGAGAGAGGCAGAGACACAGGCAGAGGGAGAAACAGGCTCCATGCGGGGAGCCAGACATGGGATTCAATTCTAGGTCTCCAGGATCACACCCTGGGCTGAAGGCGGCGCCAAACTGCTGAGCCACCAGGGCTGCCCAGATTTTTTTTTTTTTTAAAGTAACCTCTATACCCAACATGGGGCTCGAACTCGCAACCCCAAGATGAAGAGTCGCACACTCCACCGACTGGAGTCAGCCAGTGCCCCTAGAACACTTCACTGCTGACACCTTTGATCACATGTGTGGAGTCCCTACACCAAGCAATTCGGTAACGTCAGCCAGATGTCCGACAATTTAACTACATTGTCTACTGTCTACTTAAAGATAGCGTCAGCTCCCACAGGTTAAGGGCTCAGTCCCCTAAGACTGTTCTCTCCCTCACACACATTTCAGATGCCATTCAGAAGCCTGGGTTATTACCTGTTCTTCTGATCAACTGGCCATAGATCAGGTTGGGTCTCAACAACTCCCTCAAGTTTAATTAATTTGCTAGAGAGACTCCCAGAACTCAGGGAAACACTTACATTTAGCAGTTTATTAAAGGATATGATAAGAGATACAGGTGAACATCCAGATGGAAGAGATGGTGAGCAAGGCATGTGGGAAGGGGTGCAGAGCTTTTATGCTCTCTCTGGGTGCACCACTCTCTCAGTATTTCCATGTGCTCAACAAGCCAGAAGTCCCTCAAGCACTCTACTATTGGAATTTTATGGAGAGTTCATCCCATAGGCATGATTATCATTAACTCCATCTTCAGCCCTACTCCCTTCTCAAGAGAATAAGAGGCAGGGCTGAAAATTCCAATCTTCTAATCATGGCTTGAGTCTTTCTGGTGACCAGTTCCCATCTAGGAGTCACCTAGGAGCCCACTCAGAGTCACCTCATTAGAACAAAAGACACTCCTATCAGCCAAGAAATTGCAAGGGTTTCAGGAGCCTGTATCAAGAACTAAGTTCAAAGGCCAAATATTAGAACAGAGATGCTCCTCATGCTCATATCACTTTGAAATTACGAGGGTTTCAGGAACCCTGTGCCAGGAACTGGGGGTAGAGATCCATATATATTTTAGTTTATCTCACAAATATCTACCAGGTGCTTAGGGATATGGGAATGAATAAGACATGGTCCAATGTAGATTACATTTTAACACACACACAGATACAAAAGCAAAACACGGTCACCAAAGTCACAGTGTAAGATGAAAAAAACATAGGAAGAGATCATTTCAAAACAGCAATAGTAAGTATTAGGCTTAAGAAATAACAACATAGGGTGGCCCCAGTGGCGCAGCGGCTTAGTGCCGCCTGCAGCCTGAGGCGTGGTCCTGGAGACCTGGGAGTCACTCCCTGCATGGAACCTGCTTCTCCCTCTGCCTGTGTTTCTGCCTCTCTTTCTCTCTGAGTCTCTCATGAATAAATAAATAAAAATCTTTGAAAAGAAAGAAAGAAAAGAAAGAAAGAAAGAAAGAAAGAAAGAAAGAGAGAGAGAGAGAGAGAAAGGAAGGAAGGAAGGAAGAAAGAAGAAAGAAAGAAAGAAAGAAAGAAAGAAAGAAAGAGAAAGAAAGAAAGAAAGAAAGAAAGAAAGAAAGAAAGAAAGAAAGAAAGAAAGAAAGAAAAGAAAAGAAAGAAAAAAGAAAAATAACAACATACATGTAGAGTGACACAGGTCTCAGGGAAAGCTTCCCGGAGGTGACCCCCACAATGAATTTATTTATTTATTTATTTTAAGATTTATTTATTTATTTATGATAGACTGAGGGGGGGGGGCAGAGAGACACAGGAGGAGGGAGAAGCAGGCTCCATGCCCAGAGCCCGATGTGGGACTCGAGCCCGGGATTCCAGGATCGTGCCCTGGGCCAAAGGCAGGCACTAAACCGCTGAGCCACCCAGGGATCCCCTCCCACACTGAATTTAAGTTTAAAGTAAGAAGGAGTCAGTTGAGGAGAGGTGGGAATGGTGTTTCAGACAGAGAGCACAACATACTCAAAGATTACCCTGGGCCTAGGACCAGGCACGTTGGTGGTATGAAGACAGCCCTGGGGGCAGGCTGGGTTGAAGTTCTGGAAGCAGCAGGAACCAAGCTGCAGACAACACAAATTAGGGTGAGGAACCAGGACCTTCCAGGGAGTTGACCCGAGCTACAAAGGGTTTACAAAGACGGCAATCAATCTGTGTTTAGAAAGAAGTGTGAGGCAGAACTGGAGGAGGGTCAAAGTCTATTAAAAGGGCGGGTGAGGAGGGTGGTGGCCCAGATAGCAGGGTGGAAAGATGTCAGCGGGGAAAACTGACAAGGACTGAAGGGGAGACCTAAGGGGTGAAAGGAAGGAGAGAGGGCAGCTCTAGTCCCTTGCCTGGGCTCCTAGGCAGACGGGTCAGCAGCGCAGCAGGAGGGACAGATCTGGGAAGCATCAGGGAGAGATCAGTTTTGGGTATGCTGCAGTGCATGTGCAACATCCATATGACACAAAGGTAGAATCTGACATTTGAAGAGGCTGACCAAGGGTGGTGCTTGGGGCCAAGGGGGCAATACCTAAACCTCCCACTCCCAGCCACTGAGAAGCCAGCAAACGATCCCATCAAAGGCAGCAGAGGAAGACCCAGGCAGGTTTTGCTAAGGCAATTTGGGGGTCACAGAGAACCCACAGAGGCCACCAAATTCCAGTGAGTCAAGGGCCAGATTCTAAGGTGGTGATACCGATCGGTGTAGTGTGGCTAACTCTTTCAAGGAACAAGCTCATTAATGAAACATATCCGAGCCCTCAATTAGATAAAAAGGAGGAATCTGGAGACCACAGACTAAGGGCTCAGATTTTAATCAGTATGTCAATATGACTCTCAGCAGAATGAGGGATCTTTCTCTCATGACGGGGAAGGATTCCTCCACCAACATAAGGAAGAGCCCAGGAGATCCTACATAGTAGCACAGGAAATCATGTTAAACAAAGACACTTAGAAACAAGGTTTGTTTTCACAGAGGCTCAAGATTAGAACTGTGGACTAGAATTTTGCAGACTCATCTCTTCTTTCATGGAAAACACAAAACTCTCAATGCTATAAAGGGCTGAAGCTCAGGAACAAGACAGTTCCTAGGTCAGGATTCCTGAGGCAGAACAGAGGCCCCTGACCTCCAGGATCACCGGTAAGCAATGTCTACCACCATTCAGAGAGAAAACAAACTGCATGGGTGACCCAGCATAGCTGCTCGGAGGTCTTCTCCCAAGATCTGCAAAATAAGTAATTGTTTCCAGGCGTGTGCACTGGGTCTTTTGTTTAAATGTGCACATCTAGTCTGGTTCTGATGAGAAAAACTAAGGTTTACAAAAGAAAAGGCCTGACTTCTCACTTTAAACAAAGCCTGCATAGGGATTTCAAGTCAGCAGTAAGAGAGCCAAAAATTATCCCTCTCTGACCTTCCTTCTTCCTTCCTGGGACATAGTTTCTCCCACATTTGTTCCAATTAGAAAGTCTTCCAAGATAAGCTGACGCTTGGACTCCACCTTCCCAACTAGATGAAGAGTGAAGGAGAGAGGCTGCTAGCTCTGGGAAGGGGCAACAGCCAACAGCATCCAGGTTACCACAGCTGCTCCACACAACCAATCACATCTGTTAAATTCCCATTGCTCAGAGATCAGGTGAAAAGGCAAAGATAGGAACAGGGAAGGAGTCTGACAAAACTTCTGGGAATAAGGGCAGATTGTCTTCCTGCCCCCAGCCCTCCTGTGTATGTCCCTAGCACAGTGACCAGGGTGTGAGAAAGGACTAAGGAGGTCACATTATGCCAGCTATCACAAGTCACTGTTCCTCTTCATGATACCAGTCCTAACACATCTTGCAGAAGGAACTGAAGAAATCTCTAGAGTCAGCCTCCACACCCTCAACTCCCAGCCTGATTCCGAGGACTCCCCGAGGAGTGCAAGCATGTTACAGTGTGGTAGTGGGCATGAGCATTCAGCACTACTGTTCTCACTGAGGAATGACAGGACCAGGAAAGTAGAAATTTGCCCACAGCCACTTTAAGTAGTGACAGCCAAGCACGGACCCAAATCTCCTAGTTCTCCATTCACAGTTCCTTCCATCACAAGGGAGACTCCAAAGAGTCTGGGGCTCAGCCTCACCAGGTCAAGGCCTCTATCCTTCTTCAGAACATTCAGCTGATGAAACAACCGGCCTTTACTGAGGACCTTTTCTGAAGGGCCTATATTATGAAACTACCATTCCAAGTATAATCTGGGTCACACTGCTCACTGCTGCACTCTAGATCGCTTTAGAACACTATTTTTCAGCCTCTTGAAGGAAGAAGCCACTTCTCAGGTTTCTAGAACTCTCTGGCACCCAGTGAAGTGCTGAGCTCAGAGCATGCATTCATGTTTGTTAACAATGAATGAAAGGTGGTCTGGCTCTTGGATTTCTACTTGCTGCAAGGCAACAGTCCCAGAACCTCAAACATTTTCAAGTGGCAGGAAGAAGCCAGACTGGTGATTAAACCAGAGCCCTGCTCCTTTGGTACCTGTGTAAATGTCCTCAACAACAAAGGAAGCTGGAGCTCTCAGGCCTGTTTTTCTTAGATTGTTAACTGAACTCCAAAGCAAGTTTGTCCACAAGCTGTCAGACTTGACCCCATGGGAAAGAGAGGAGAAGGGCCTAAGATGGATCCCGAAACAATTTCCTGGCCACAGAAGCCGAGACTGTGGCTATGTCCCTGGCAGGGGCCCATAGGCAACCCGCCCTCTCCAGTAACACCCCCTAAGATTGTCCTCCACAGAAAAGCTTTGCAACCTTTCACCTGCGAAGATCTCTATATCATGCTGTTTTGAAAAGACTGTTTTGAAAATCTATCAAATGAAGTAGGCAGTAATCTCCCAGTAATCCCTGAAATAAGTAACTGCTAAACAACACTTCTAACCATCATGAGGCAAGCAGAGACACCAGGCAAAAGAACTTGTCACTTTAGATGAAAACCCCTTGAACAAGGACCTCAGCAACCTTAAGGGGAGCTACGTGCATCTGCTTTCTGAAACAAAAGGGACACTGCACCTAGCAATTCCATTCTCAAAAATAATTCTATAAAACCACTTCTGCGAGTCTGCAGATATAGTTGCACAAACAAGTTCATGAAAATGTTCTTTGGGGCAGCCTGGGTGGCTCAGCGGTTTAGCGCCGCCTTCAGCCCAGGCAGGGCGTGATCCTGGAGACCCGGGATCGAGTCCCACGTCCAGCTCCCTGCATGGAGCCTCTTCTCCCTCTGCCTGTGTCTCTGCCTCTCTCTCTGTGTCGTTCATGAATAAATAAAATCTTAAAAAAAAAAAGAAAATGTTCTTTGTAATAATGAAAAAATGGAAATTACCCAAATATCCATCAATAAGGGAATAATTACATACATTAACATCTATTCATATAATGGAAGGCTGTGAAGCTGTTGAAATGAATGAGGTAAATCCATATATACTAACAAAGAAAGTTACTAGCCAATTTTATTGAATGGCTTCATGCCAGGATCCATATCTGTGATGTAATATGTAGTTTAAAATAGTATCTGAAGCATATGTCCAATGATGGATTTAAAAAAAGATACAGGGATCCCTGGGTGGCGCAGCGGTTTAGCGCCTGCCTTTGGCCCAGGGCGCGATCCTGGAGATCCAGGATCGAGTCCCACGTCAGGCTCCCAGTGCATGGAGCCTGCTTCTCCCTCTGCCTATGTCTCTGCCTCTCTCTCTCTCTCTGTGTGACTATCATAAATTAAAAAAATAGGGATCCCTGGGTGGCGCAGCGGTTTGGCGCCTGCCTTTGGCCCAGGGCGCGATCCTGGAGACCCCGGATCGAATCCCACGTCAGGCTCCCGGTGCATGGAGCCTGCTTCTCCCTCTGCCTATGTCTCTGCCTCTCTCTCTCTCTCTCTATGTGACTATCATAAATAAATAAAATTAAAAAAAAAATTTTTTTAAAAATTAAAAAAAATAAAAATAAAAATAAATAAATAAAAAATAAAAAAATAAAAAAAGATACAGGGCAGCCGGGTTGCTCAGTGGTTTAGCGCCGCCTTCAGCCCAGGGTGCGATCCTGGAGACCCAGGACAGAGTCCGGGAGTCGGGCTCCCTGCATGGAGCCTGCTTCTCCCTCTGCCTGTGTCTGCCTCTCTCTTTCTCTCTCTGTTTCTCATGAAAAAATAAATAAAATCTTTAAAAAAAAAAAGATACAGACACATATATGGAAAAATATCCTCGAAAGGAAAAAGAAAAACTGTTGACAGGGATTGCTTCTAGGGTGTGTAAATGTGAAGGGAACAGGAGGAAGGAAGGAAGGAAGGAAGGAAGGAAGGAAGGAAGGAAGGAAGGAAGGAAGGAAGGAAGGAAGGAAGGAGGGAGGGAGGGAGGGAAGGAAGGAAGGAAGGAAGGAAGGAAGGAAATAAGTGAGCGGAGGGAGAAGGACTTTCACTTATAGCTTTACATATTCCTGTGCTGTTGTTATTTCTTAAAATCATCACCAAATATTATATTTTTAAAGTTAAAAAATATATATTTTGTAGAAATGTACAGTCTGGGGATCCCTGGGTGGCTCAGTGGTTTAGCGCCTGCCTTTGGCCCAGGGCGCAATCCTGGAATCCCGGGATCAAGTCCCGCATCGGGCTCCCAGTGCTTCTCCCTCTGCCTGTCTCTCTGCCTCTCTTTCTTTGTGTATATCATGAATAAATAAATAAAATCTTAAAAAAAAAAAGAAATGTACAGCCTATTATATGAATTTTTTAAAGTGCCAGAAGAATACATACCAAATTATTGCAGTGTTTGAGTCTAAAGATATTTTAACTTTTTTAAAAAAGATTTTATTGGGATCCCTGGGTGGCGCAGCGGTTTGGTGCCTGCCTTTGGCCCGGGGCGTGATCCTGGAGACCCGGGATCGAATCCCACGTTGGGCTCCCTGCATGGAGCCTGCTTCTCCCTCTGCCTGTGTCTCTGCCTCTCTGTCTCTCTGTGTGACTATCATGAATAAATAAATAAAATCTTTAAAAAAAAAAGATTCTATTTTATTTATTCATAAGAAACACAAAGAACGAGGCAAAGACATAGGCAGAGGGAGAAGCAGGCTCCCCGTAGGGAGCCTGATATAGAACTCGATCCCAGGGTCCTGGGATCACAACCTGAGCCAAAGGCAGACGCTCAACCCCTGAGCTACCCCAGTGCCCAAGATGATTTAACCTTTAATATTTCATAATAAAAATTGTTATGACTTCTTCTTAGAATACAGTAACTCAGGACACCAGTTCTCAAGACTCCAGTTAGGCACCAAGCTTTACATGGTAATAACTGGTGGACAGACTCCAGCCTTGGGGCTGAGAGGGAAAAAGTTCAAAAGTCTACTGTGTCCTCATTTTATCATGACCCCAGCTCCATCTAAGACATCCCACCCACTGGCCATCTGATCATCAGAACTACAGACTCTGGCAATGTACCTGGGGTTCTTCTTCCAAAATCCCAAGGTTCAACCCACAAATATTTACTGAGCTCCTGCTGTGGGCCAGGAACTCAGCCAGGGACTGTGACAGACAAAAAGAAGGCTGCCATAATCTCTGCTCTCAAGGAACTTACAGCACAGATGATTCTACACAAGAATCTCTCTAATGATGCATGGTGAGGCCACTTCAAGACTGCCAGTCTGGAAGGGGACCCTCTGCGATAATCTTCCCCTACAAAATGAAAACACTACATTTTTTACTTTAGCATCATATCAGATACCACAGCAACAGAAAGCTGTCCCAAGAATTAGCTCAGTGATGACCTAGCCAACACAAATCCACATAATAGTCACTGAGTAAGATTCTTGGAAGGAAAAGGAGTTCAAATAAATAAGTCTCTAGCTCTCACAAGCAGAATTGCTTCCGTTCCTCTAGGGCTGTACTTCTCAAAATTTTCTCTGTGTATCCTAGGGTTGAGAGAGATGGCTGTTCTTGGCTATCGATTCAATTCTTTGGCACACTTATAGCCCATTCATATCACACAGTCAGGAAGCTCTGAAGAGGACAGAATTGTCCATACAACATGCTAACACTTGTAAGACAGAAAGCCAAACCAAAGTCTCACTCGTTTAACTGTGAACTGCGACCAACAGAGATCCCCAGTATCTATTTCAAATTCCACAGACAGTAGGATCTGCAGGGATGTTCCATTCCAGGTCAGGTGCAACTCTAGCTCAGTGTCAGAGGCAAACAGGTTTCCTGAAAGCTGCACTTTCTCTAGCTCATTTATACAAGTCAACAAGCACAGCCACTGCAATTAGACAGGGACAAAGTGCTTATGCAACAAACCTACCCTCTGGTAAATCCGCATTCCAAGCCTCTTCTAGGGAAATGACCAACTATAACTGCCCTGAGTAGAAGCACAGTTTTGTCAGAGCTTTCCCTGATAAGCAGAAATCACCTCAAGGAAATCCTATAAGGCACCTTCCTACATGAGGCTGTCTGAAGAGCAAACAAGCTACCTGAGTTCTCCTTTTGACAAGGGACACACTCTGGGAAAAGCAGCATTAGTAATAACAATGGCTTCCATTTCCTGAATTCCAACTATATTAAGCATCTCGTAGGAACTCTCATTCCTCCGTGCAACCACACACAGTAGGCACGATTACTGCTATTTTGGAATGAGCAAGATAGGACTCAAAAGACCTCAAGATCTCACAAAAACCAAAAACTGAATCCAAGTCTTTCTGACTCCAAAGTCCATACTACTAACCAGCAAATCATACTGCCTCCCTCAGTATGGGCAACAAGGCTATAACAGGAGTCCACATGTCACAGCTAGCCCTTCCTACAGGACAAAGAAGACACAGCAGATTCCTAGTGCAATGACAAAGATGTTCAACCAGGGAGCAAAGTCCTCTGAGATGTGTTTTGTTTTGTTTTGTTTTTTCAAAATACAGATTTCTACCAGGCTCCAGATCTTCTGAATCCAAATATCAGAGAGAGACTCTTGAATCTGTATCTTGAAAAACTACCCCAAGGGATCTTAGACCATGGAAGTTGACAAGGCTGCACCACCTACCACAGGAATATGTGTGCATGTGCAAACGGGAGATATACATTTGCTCTCCTTATGTCAGATCCTGGCCTCTGATAAGGCCTCAATAATACAGTGAATCTATTTCTAGTTTTTTTTTTAATTCTTTTTTAATATCATCAATCTTGATCGCTGGGTTTTTTTTTTAATTTTTATTTATTTATGATAGTCAGAGAGAGAGAGAGAGAGAGAGAGAGAGAGAGAGAGAGGCAGAGACATAGGCAGAGGGAGAAGCAGGCTCCAAGCACCGGGAGCCTGATGTGGGATTAGATCCCGGGTCTCCAGGATGGCGCCCTGGGCCAAAGGCAGGCGCCAAACCGCTGCGCCAAACTGCGTCCCTATTTCTAGTTTTAGACCAGCAACCTATCCCAGTCCATTCAGCAACTACTTTATGCCAGGCATAGAGCCAGACACTCAGACAGGAGACCCAGACCCACCATCGCGTGATACCACATGATATACTCAACTGTAGTCACATGAATAAAATACATAGGAGCCAACGGTTACCTGTGAGGCAAGGGAGCCTTCTCCCTTGGAAAAGGAAATGAAATCTAAGGTGGATTTTAAAGGACAGATGTAAATTTTCCATTCTGGTGGTTAGGGGTGGGGGTAAAAGAATATTACAAAATGCGTATCTAAAGTACAAGGGTATTAAAACACTGAACACAGCGGGCTCACGTGTCCCAACGACCAACTGTAAACAGAAGGGAGAAGTGCCCAGGTGTTAACTTCCGGTTAGGCCTCTACCAGATTACGAAGAGCCCTGAGCGCCTTGCTGCGAAGCTTGGACTTCATCCTGTAGGCACCAGGGATCCCGTTTCAGGCAGTGAAGCACTTACTCAAATTTTCAGGTGGGACCGATCGCTTCAGCAGCTTCGTGGAGGGGGAATGAGCGTGGGGCGCTGGGCTTCCCCTCGTAAGCTGAAGGCTATTGGCTTGCGGGGCAGGCAACCCGGCCAGGCTCAAGCCTGCTTTTCCCCGCCTGAACACGGAAGCGACCGGCTGCCCGACAGCTGCTAGCGTTCAGTCGCAAAGGAGGGGCGTGCGGTAGGTGGCGGGCACGAGAAAGCAGGGAGGACAACCTGCTTAGTTCACCCTGCCCGACGCCGGCTGGCTGAACAGCAGGCAGGGAAGCTGAGCACGTCGACCAGGCCCACGCGGCCCCAGAGCCGGGCTCCCCGGCACAGCAGCACGGTTGAGGCCCGTCCAGCCTCCAACACCAGGCATCCCGAGCAGCCCTCGCCTGGCCTGCGCCCCAGTCCCGGAGGCCCCGGCGCACGGGGCTCCGGCCGGGCGAGGATAGGCCCAGGGCACCAGGAAGCGACCATGGCCGCAGGTCGCCAGCCCCTCCCGCCCGTCGGGCAGTCGCCCTGGGCCGGGCCGCCTCACCTCGCGCGGGCGGCGGGGTCGTCGGCGTCTCGGCGGCTGCGCTGACCCTCTCCAGACTGCGGACAGGGTCGCCGCCGCCACCGCCGCCGCCATCCTCGGGCGTCAGCGTCCTGACGTCATCACAGCGCGCGCTTTACGCCAAAACAAACCCAGGCCGCCCCTGGGGCGGTGACGGGGCGGACTCCGGAGGGCCCGGCCACGCGTTCAGCGCCCTCGCAGCGTGGCCTGCCCATCGACGCCTTCGGGGCGGAGACTTTCTCTGTCTCCGGGGTGAGTCGAAGTCACCCTCCAAGTAGCTGAGCCTTGGGCCCGGGGCGGGAGCGCGGGAGGTCGGGAGAAGGTGTCAGATTTCTGGGTAGGGCGGCCGGACGCCCCGTAGTGCGAAGTTGGGGACGTAGTGTGTTTCGACAGAGGTTTCTGGAAGTGCCCCTGGAACTCTGCAAAGGATCGATTTAAATTTTATTAACAAATCAGTTTTTGAAACTGCAATTAAAATAATTCAGGGACTCAGACGTTAAATTTGGCCTTCCTCACAGTGGAGTTGCAAATGGTTAACCTGAGGATCTGTGAAAGTGAAGTTAGTCTTGGGCTAACTTCGGAGTAACGGGGTTTTTTTAAGATTTTTTTTTTTTAAAGATTTTATTTATTCACTCATGAGAGACAGAGAGGCAGAGGCACAGGCAGAGGGAGAAGCAGGCTCCTCGTGGAAAGCTCGATGCAGGACTCGATCCCAGGACCCCGGGATCACGACCTGAGCCAAAGACAGATGCTCACTGAGCAACCCAGGTGCCCCTAATTTTTGTTATTGTTGTTATTGAATTTAAGTTTCAATAACAACTTGGGACTGCAAATCAAGTAGATTAAAAAAAAAAAGTTGTTTCCGTTAAGACTTCTCTATATAAGATCAGAATTATCTCCGGACACCTGGGTGGCTCAGCTGTTGAGCATTTCCCTTACGCCCAGGGTGTGATCCTGGAGTCTAGGGATGGAGTCCCACATCCGGCTCCCTGCATGGAGTCTACTCCTCCCTCTGCCTGACTCTGCCTCTCTCTCATGAATTAATAAATAAAGTCTTAAAAAAAATTATCTCACTACTTTACAATAAATCCACATTGCAGGGAGGAAAAGTAGATGCTGGGGGTAATAAGGGCATTGTTAACCTCCTTCCATCTACCTCATTTCAGTCTGTTCATTTGTTAAAATATTATTTACTACATACATCAAATGGTCTTAAATTGTATAAGCTAATGTTATGCTTTAAACCTAAAAGTAAGGGATCCCTGGGTGGTGCAGCGGTTTGGGGCCTGCCTTTGGCACAGGGCGCAATCCTGGAGACCCGGGATCAAATCCCACGTTGGGCTCCCGGTGCATGGAGCCTGTTTCTCCCTCTGCCTGTGTCTCTGCCTCTCTCTCTCTCTCTCTCTGTGTGACTATCATAAATAAAAATAAATAAACCTAAAAATAAATACCAATAAAACATCATGGTCTGTTTTATGTAGCAGAGTTTCATAAAAGATTTTATTAAAAAAAAAAAAACAAACCTTTAAGAATCACTCCTCCCCCACCTCCAAAAAAAAAAAAAATCACTTCCAAAAGTCTAGTGTGATGATTAAGGGCATGAACTTTGGGGTCAAACAAACCTGGGATCATATCCCAAGTTCTGACACTTTCACAGCTGTGTAACCTTAGGCAAGACATCTCCCCTCCTTAAGCCTCATTTTTCTTATGTTTTATGGGAGTCTAATCCTGACCCCACAGAGTTGTTGTGAAGGATAAAAGCAGTATGGAATTCTAGGGTTGGTGGGGCTTAGAAATCCACACAACACCCCAATTTTACAGACACTCAGCAAATTAATCCAACAAGTATCTATTAAGTCCAGCTACTGGCAGCTGCTGGTCTGGGTTCTGGTAAAAAAACACAAGGCCCTGAGATGAAGAGGTAGGTTGATACAGAGGGACTGAGTTCAGGACATATGGCCCCCAGGCTGTCCGCTAAGCAATAAGGTATTCCATGTCTACAGAGATGTAAATGTGAGACACACCATCACCATTACGCTCTGGCCTGGGCAGATGTGTCCAGGGCCCAGTCTGGCAATCAGCCCACCCCTCTCCTCCAGCTCTGGGATAAAACATACAAAGCTCTTAAGCCCCTGGCCAGAAAGCAGATCTGTCCCCACCCCCATGCACACATTACAAGTCACTAGATTCCAGGGAAGAGCAGGGACTTAGGGTGCAAAAACCAGGGTAAAGTAGGTCACAGCAGGAATATGGTAATCCCCCTGAAGGCTGGTCAAAACAGTTGGGCCTCTGCTCCTGGAAGCAGGCTGCTCCTGGCCACCCACCAAGAGTGGCTCTGAGAAGACTTTCAGGGTCTGGATTCCCAGCATCATCCTTCCCAAAATATGCCCAGGCCAGGTAAGGGGGCTGCCCCAAATGACACATCCTCCATGCTGAGGACTGATGCTCCAGTCTGATCTCTTACTAATTCTAACACTTCCTATGCTGGGCTTAAGAGATTGTCTTTGATTCCACACACTTCTGCAAGGGTACTCTTTATACCCAACCCCTAAGTTGGGTGCTAGAGACATACAGAGGGGCATTGCGGAGTCCACAGTGCAGAATTCTGACCCGGACCCAGACAGTAACAAGCCTGTGTTATCAGTACTGAGACAGAAGACAACCGGGGAGCTGTATGGACCTGTAGGAAGCTTCTGATTCAGGTTCAAAGTCAGGATTAGGAAGGTGATACTGAACAAGAACAGGAGTTCACCAGGAGGATATGGGGAAGGGCATTCTGAGTACAGATAATAAATATACAAAGAACCAAGGAGATAAAAGCCTGGTCTTTCCTTCTGGAAAATTCTGGTGGTCAAAGTGGAGCAGACGTGAGAGGGATTTTCTTCTGAACTTTCTCCTTCAGGTGATGTGAGATGGATAACTAACTGGTTGGGAGATAGAAGTGAAGATAAAGGTACAGGTGAATGAGGCAGAGGAGCAAAGGTAAGGCAGAGAGAGCTGATTGAGTATCTGAGCTAACTGGAATGGGAAGGGGCTTGGGAAGAATGGATAAAGTAGGGCTTCTATACACGAGGATGAAAGTCTCTGGAGGCACCTGTCACCTACCAAACAAAGGTCACTTAAGGCACCTGCCCCCCAGCATGGGCTTTAGTGTAAATCTAGTCTGCCAAACTCTAGATTCCTACACTGATTTCCTTGGGCTTCTCTTGTAAAGCCCTCTCCAACTCAGCCCCATCTCTCTTCCACTACCTGCAAGTCTCACAGACCGACCTCCTCTATCACCCCTGTCACATGCCTTCCCCAAAGCCTCTCCTGATGCCAAGGACTTGTATGTCCATCCTGCTCCAAGCTCAGACAGAGGGGAGTCTCAGGAGGGGACTGAATCAACTATGGGCGGAGCTGGCTTATGCTGCCCCATAGAGTAAAGCAGAGGGAGTGAGAGCAGAGCACCACCCAAGTCATGGGGTGGTGGCTTGGAGTAAGGTCCTAGAGGCGGAGGCAGAAGACCGATTGAGAGAGGGTCTCACCCTCTCTGAGGACTCCTTCCCTCAGGGTTCTGCCACACAGATTCTTGCTTTTCTCCACCAGGATGAACAGGGTCTCCTTACACACCACACCCTCATTCCATGCTTCCAGCAAGTCTTCTGGGATTGCAGCTGCAGGTGACCTCAGGGACTTGAATATAGACCCCAACAGGGATTCTCCACCTTCTGGAAGAGGCTCCCCTCAGGTAGACCAGGACCCCAGAAAGGGAGAGGACAGAGCGCTTAATCTGTTTTGCAGGCTAAGGTGGTAGTTAGCAGAGCTGGCAGGAACGTGGAGGCTGGAACGAACATGGGGATGGGGGTGAACTGGCTTGAGGGGTGAGGGGGCGGTACACTTCTCCCCCTCACAGGGCCCACAGGGGTCAGAATAGGAGGAGCAGGCAGGGGTAGAAATGTCAGCCCCGGGGGAGGGGAGCAGAGGAAGGCTGTGCATCCACCAGAGCTCCTGGAACCTACACACAATGGAAAACTCTGCACAGCCAGCGCTTGGAAATGAGTGTCTGTAAGTAGAGAGACGGAGTCCCCTGTGGTGGCCACAGCCCCGCCCTTCCAGTCATGGGGATTAGCTTCTGGAGGTTCTGCCCCAGCCAAGCAGCGCTCAGGCCAGAAGAAAGGAAGGAGCTTAGTACAAATATAAATACCTTTAATGAAAGCCAAGGGCACTCTGCAGAGCTCCGACAGCAGCCACCAGAGCAGGGTAGGAGGCAGGTGCTGCTATTTCACCAGACTGGCTAGGCCAGAGGGCCTAGGAGGCAGGCGAACGCCAGAGCAGCCGCCAGCAGTGGGGGTGTCGGGGCTGGGGTGGGTGCAGCTGCTCTTGCCTGCAGCGTCTCCTGGTTGGTCTCAGGGCCTGTGCCATGCTCCCTAACACTCACAGGGGTGCTGCACAGAGCATGCAAGTTATCTGGGTGTGGAGCCCGGCGAGCTTCTTGCTGTAGTGACTCCCACACAGCGGCAGCCTCTTCTGGGCAACGCAAAAGGACTCGGGAGGCACAGATGTGGAAGTCATTCCAAGACCTGTTAAAGGCTCAGGGTTAGGGTAATTAGGTGGGGCAAAAAGGCTTTTGTAATAGGAAGGAAAAGGTTCAGGCCTCAAGGGTGGTGGGAGGGATCAGCAGTTAGGCGGCTGTCTTCACATCTGCCCTTACCTGCAGACAGTTTCCAGCTCGCCTCCAAGGCCCATGCTGTCCCCCAAGCGGATGAGACACTCGGCGAAGCCCTGGTATATGGTGTCACAGCCCCCTGTGCCTGGTGCAGCTGCTGCCAGGGGAGATCCAAGGACCAGGGGTGGGGGTGGAGAATAGTTGATAGGATGATCCACCCCGCCTCCACTTCACAGTCAAGCCCCCAGAGCCTTGTTTACCTGAGTGTGCTCTGGGGACGTGACTCAGCGTGAAACAGAGGTACCCAAGGGAACTAAGGGGCACATCTAGGGATCCACCTGCATTGACTCCCCTCTAGACGCAACCTGGACAGGATATGTGGAGGGGGGAGTGTCCCATCCCAAGGGGTTGGCTCTTCCTCTAAGTTTCTAGGACCACAGGTCAGGTGAGGATGGTCCAGGTGAAGGAGTCAGGACATAGAGAAAAGGGGCAGGGTCCAGGGCTACAGGCTCCCTGAGCTATCCTGGAGGCTGGACAAGCTTCGCTAGGCCATCCCACACCATTCCCAAAGACAGGTATTCTCAGTCAGTAGAGCAGGACAGGCAGCGTCAGGATCCAGATCAGACTCAAAGAGAGGGCCTCAGGGGTTCCACGGTAGTCTGGGGGTCCCATGAGAGCCTAAGTCTCCCTTTGCCGGAATGGGCAATGTGGAATTTTAGGGTCCTTCCCTGGTGACTAGGTGTCAGCTCATGCCCATTTTGCATCCTGAAACCACTGGCACTCATTATCCCCTCCCCGGAGCCGTCACACCTCCTCTCCAGCCTGGTTCCCAGGGCTCAGGAAGGCTGTACCTCAGCTCTCACATGCCCTATACCTAGACTGGGAGTGTGCTGCCCAGCCGTTAAGCTGGGTCCAGCACTCCCACACTCACCGAGTGGTAGCAACAGCAGCAACAGCCCCAGCACGGCAGAAGGTCGGGGCAGTGGCTGGCGGTGGTGACAGGAGCAGTATCTGCGCATCATCCCCGCATCATCCCCTGCTGGGAGCCTAGTGCTGGAGCTAGCAGCTTGGAAGCGCAGCCCTTCGGCCCAGCCCCCGTAAGAAAGGATTGTGATTGGATGGGAGCCGGGGGCGGGGCCCAAAGCCAGCTGGTGGCCCCGCCCCAGTACCCAGAGAGGAGGAGGGGAGGGACCCCAGAGAGAAGAGCTGGGCATCCGGGCAGTTGCAGAGCTGACCCTAGGGCCCCTGTCTCAGAGGTGGAGCGGGAATCTGGGAAGGCGGCTGTGCAGATGAGGGTGGGTGTTCAGGCACCTGGGTTAGCCTGGACAGAGCTCCACACAGGAAAAAGAGGAGAGAGAGATCAGAGGCCCTTATCAAAGTCACCCCAAAAGCACACACATACTCCATTTTATTCCAAAAGCATTTAATTGAATTTCTCAATATTTTTCAAAAACAAAAAGATCCAAATTGGAGGTAAAAAGGAACATGGAAAATTCAACTCCAGTGGTGTCACGATCTCAGGGGTCATGCTCCAGGCATAGAAGAACCCAAGAAGGCACAATGCCCACCCTGGGCCCAGCCTGAACCTGCTGGCTACCACAACCTATAGACCACAGCCGTGCTCTCCCCTCACACGCCTCAGAGGTGGGAGCCTGAGCAGATAAAAGAATAGACATGACCCTGCTTTGGCCTAGGCCTGTCTGCTGGCCTTCAGTGCCTCCCCACCCCTGGGCAAGGCAGGCTTAGCTAAGGGAGGCTAGGGGTTACGAGGCCGTGCAGCATGAGGCTGAGACGCCGGGCCACTTTGCCAAGTGAGTTGTGTGGCTCAGCCTGCAGGAACTGGAAGAGCTTCTGGCGCACCTGGGCCATGACGGAGCCCATGTGGTCCCGAGTGATGGGGTCACTGTGGTCCAGGTGCATCACAGCCTCTTCCAAGTAACTGGTGGAAGAAAGGGATGGGATACAGGTGGGCTCCAGCAGATGGAAGCGCCCCCTGGTGGCAATGAGGCCCAAGGGGCTGCAGACAAGGGGGAGGGGGCTTAAAGCCTGAGATGGGAGGGGAAAAAGGGGATGGGTGGAGAAAATCAGGAAGCAGGGTCAAGCAGGAGTCTGCTTTGAACTGTTCCTCACCTTCACCCAGGCTGTCTCCTGATCCCTGAGTCCACTCACCTGAGCTTGAGGTCAGTTCGAGTACCAAGGTCAGAGGCCAGCTGCTGGATGAGGGAAAGGAGCACAGGCTGGGAGAGTGGGCAGGGTGGCTGCCCAAAAACCTGCCCTGGGTCCACAGTTTCACACACATACAGCACCAGGTTCAGGTCAGCAGCAGTCAGGGCCTAGAGAGAGAACAGTGTTTAGAGCTAATGTCAGAAAGGAATACCTGCTTGTCTGGCTGTGTGGCTGGGATGAGGATGACCAGAGTAGGGTACTGGGAGCTCCAGAGGGGGATGCTCAGGGGCCTAGAGGCAGTAACACAGAGCTGCGTTGTTACTCTAGAAGGGTGGTCATGAAGCAAGGTATGTGGAGGTAGAAAGAAATGGGTCTAGGGTCCAGGCAGAGGGGAAGCCAAAGAGAATCAAAACAGTCTACTGGGGCTGGAGTAAGGTAGAGTATGGTGTGTGGGCCCTGTCAGGGGACACCTGCCCCTTACCTGGACCTAATGGCTGGCGTACCTGCTGGAAGGCCTGATTGAGGTGGCCCTGCTGCAGCAGCTGCAGGATATGGGCTTGCTGGGCCTGGCAGTCGAGGTGGGCAGCAGGGACAGGTGTGCCAGCGGCTGAACGCATGGCCTGCATGATGCTAGACGTGACGGCAGCCTGTTGCTCCTTGAGTGCTACACTCACTTCACCCTTAACAATGCGCTGTACCTGCGCTAAAATTGACTCCTGCAGGCTGCAAAGGGAAGTGAGAGAAATGAAGTAGACAAGAAATCTGGTCTGGCGCTTTCCAAACCCAGCACCTTGCCCAATACCCTGCCCACACACCTGCCCACAGCCACGTGCAGCTGGTGCTGCACCTCAGCTCGAACGCTGCTGGACACAGTGGCTGCCATCTGCTCAGTGGCACCCTGCAGTGTGCTGACCAGGCCCCGCAGCTGGGCCAACACAGGCTCCCGTGCCTCCTGTTCTCGTGCCTTCCGGCTCTTCATGTGACTCTCTAGCTGCTGCAAGTCTGAGAAGTGACCACAGGAGCTATGAGAGGGATGGTAGGGGACAGGGGGACAGCCTCTCGCACCTTGAGGCATATAACTCCACTCACATTCTTGCGTGCCCAGTCGGAAGCTATCATTGATCTGCTGAAACATGGCCTGGCAGCTCTTCTCAAAGGCTGGCAGCACCACACTCTGGAAGGCTTCACGGTAGGCAGCCTGCATTGGCCCCTGTAATGTGTCTGCAGCTGCTCGGGCAATGGCATCTGTCAAGTTCTGGGGGTAGAGGGAGGGCTGAGTTGAAAGGCTAAGCCCAAGCTGGCATGACCAGGCCCACCAACCACTAACCTCCCTCATCTTGGGCCCTACAGAACCTTGGACTTGAGCAGTTTGGAGATATTCTCTTTCATGCTACCCTCCACGGCTGTGAGCTTGGTGGCCACTGAGTTGCTCAGCTGGCCTGCCACTGGCTCCAGACTCCTGGAGACACCTGGGGCAGGACAAGGAGGAACAGGTGGAGTCACGAGAGGCAGCCTGACAGACAGGCTGGCCCACCCAGAAGTCTCCATACAAAACTCACATGGAGGCACCGTCTTCTTGATCTCATCCCGTATGCTGCGCTCTAGCCGCCCAGCTATGGCCGAAGACAGCGCCTGGGACAGCTGTTGCGTCAGCTGCTCCTGCAGCTGCCCACCCCGTTGCTGCCCCTCAGCTAGTGCCCGCTCCAGCCGCCGCTCTGCACTGAAGCTAAGGAAAAGACCTGGGGCAGGTCCCACAGCCCTTCCTGGGCTTCGAACGCTGCTGTCCCTGCCCCTATGCCACACCAGGCCATGACCTCTAAGGATACGCTCCTGCTCGTGCCGTGACTCTAGAGCGCGTTCTACGTGGCCTGTGACAGTGCTCTGCAGGCCTTCGAGCTGGGTGCAAAGACGCTGCAGCAACTCCTCCTGGCTGTGACGCAGCTCCGCCAGCTCGCGCTGCTGTTGCCAAATCAGTGCTAGCCAGTCCTCAGGAGGTTCTGGCCCCTGCCAAGAGCACCAACAGTCAGGTGACATCTACCTCAGACATCGCCAACACGCCAGACCAGGGAATGGCTCCGCACTCTTCCCCATCCTCACAGGGAGGAGCCCCAGAATCAGAAAGGCGGTTACTTCACTAACCTGGTGCTCCATGAGCCGGGACCCCACGGCCGAATCCCTGCCATGGACAAGCAGCACTTCAGGCCATGTCAGCTGGGGTAGCCTGGGGACCACCCCTCTCCCTGGCCACAGGACCCTACCCCCTACCCGTCATCTTTCTTGCCCTTTCTCTTAAGCTTGGGTGAGGCTCGAGGAGAACCCTTGGTCTTCCAGTCCTTGGCCGGTAGCCGGGGAGTGGGAACTTTGGTGCCAAAGCCCCCTGCAGCAGAGGCAAGGCTAGCCACCTCATCATCATGGTCACTGTAGGAAGGGAAGGGACAAAGATCAATACCTACCCACTGGCTGGCCCTCCCTCACGAGAACAGTGGAGGGTGGCACCTACCTTTGCTCAGCACTGGCATCCTGGCTGTCATGTTGCTGCAGCAGATGATAAGGTGGTCGGTGGAAGGCCAGGCTCTTGTGCTTCTCCTGGAGACCGTTCCTGGGACTGAAGGACAGGTCAACTCAACAGCAGTGACTCTATCTGAAACCCCCACCACCAGCACACTTTCCCCACCCAGGTTCCTCACCTCTCCGCCAGGCTGCTGCAGGTCTCACGAGTAATGTCTGGTGCCGTAGGCCAGACCTGATTGTCAGGGGCTGTGGCCTCCTGGGTCAATGCTGCCTCCAAAAGGGAAGGGGTACTATGCCGATCCCCATCCCCAGGGCCTCCATCCAGGCCAAGCTGGGAGCCAAGTTCGGGCCCTGGCCGGGGCCGTGGGGACAGCAGGTGTAGTGCTGAGGCAGCTGAGGCCATACTGTCTGGTTCAAGGCCCTCAGGGGCAGAGGAGACAAAACCACGGGACAGGGCCTCAGATGCAATCTCAGGGATGTCCTGGGACAGGGCAGTGGAAGCTGAGGATATAACATCAGGGGAACGGGTACGGCTAGGAGAAGCCTGGGGTAGCCCCAGGGGCTCCACTTCTTGCAGCTCCAGTGATAATGCAGAGGCAGCAGTAGGTACCTGGGGTGGAGCAAAGATGGGACTTAGGTCATGGGATGTGGGGATGGGAGAGATAGAGATGAGGCCTGATGTCTGTAGAGATGGGTCAGTGGAGAAGGGGGATCCAGGTCAAAAATCCCACAAACCAGGAGGATAGGAGGCGGGGATGGACCCAGGCTGAGAAGCTGCCCTCCAGGGAACAGGGGAGGCTGGGACCACCTCATGGAAAGACTTCACGTGCTCTGAGAGGAAACTGCCACCAAGCTTCCCACTATCACATACCTGCCACCCTACACTTCATACACACCCACACACACACCTGCCCAGGTACTTTGGGAGTCAGTTTGTCAGCTGGACCTGGAAGTAGGCTGGGCAATAGGCTGCGTGGGCTTGCTTGTAGGCTGCTACTGCCGCTCATTGTCAGACTACCATCCAGCTGCAGCTTGGGGCTCAAGGTCAGCTCCTCAGGCGGCCTGGTGACAGGAAGGCTGAGGTATAACAGCCAGAGCCCAGCATCACCTGGCACCAGCCCCTGCCATCCCCCAACTCTGACCCTCACTTCACCTGGGCAAGGAGGGGTCCACAGCTGAGGTACTGCTCATGGCAGACACGGCTGTGAGAGAGGAGGAGCTGGAGCTGGAGCTGGAGCTGCTACTGCTGCTGCTGGGGGAAGCAGCGATCTGGGGAGACGCAGGGGATCAGGGCTGTGGCCTGCCGGTGGAGCATTCCTGGGTACCCCCTGCCCTCAGCCCCACACTCCTCTCCCAGCACACCTGCTGCAGGGAGGTGCTAGGTGTCATGAAGGCGTCAGGTGTCATCAGCTTGGGCTTGGTCTCATTGCTCAGACTGAGGAAGTCAGCAGGTGCAGGCAACTCCACAATGCGTCGGAGGTCAGGCTGGGAGCCCTGGGGAGCTGACCCCAGGCCCTCAGAGCCCAGTTCAGGCCGAGACTCTCCAAATGCTGTGGGGAAAGCTGCCACTTGAGTCAGATCTCTGACCCCGGTCAGTCTAACCTGCCTCTCTCTCTTACACGACACTCACCAAAGTCCTCATGGGTGGTGTGGGTGGGGAGCGGGGCCACCACATCAGGGTTCGACTGTGGCTGGAAACGGATCTGCACATCCTGCAAAGCCCTATAGGCAGAGAAGGCTGAGAATAAGAGAGAGCTCATGGAGGCCAGTATTAGTGGGCGGGGAGCAGTACAGACAAGGCACAGGTCAGACTCCCCAACATACTCACTTAGTATGTACACAAAAGAGTTTGATGAGCACACCAGCTGCAGACTCCATGGCACCAGCTCCGTGGGTCCCATCTACAAAGACAGTGTGAGCGACTAAGCCCTGGCCCTCCATACCTCCACGTTTCCCTACATACCCTGAGAGCAACTCACCAGCCCCTAGGCTGTCATTCTCCTCCTCGGCAGGCAGCACCTCAGTGTGCCGCAGCCGGCAGCGACTCACAACCTGGATACCGAAGCTCAGCACAGGATGGGTGAGCAGGAACTCAGAGATGGAGCTGAAGCAGGCACGGCCCTCCTCCTGGTTCTGCAGCAGCTCCATCACGTAGAGAACCTGCACAGATAGTGCACTCATAGCTGGGCTCAGAGGCCACGAGTGCTGTGGAGGGTGCCCAACACCCCTGCCTCCCTGACGATACCAGCTCTGCCTGGGGTGCCCCACTAGAGCCTACCTTCCGTTGCACATCACTGAGAATAAGGTATTCTGCCGAGAGGTCCAGGCAAACCTTGAGGCTGGGGGGCACACTCACTGAGCTGAAGATATCTGGGGAGAACCTGTGGGGCCGGGGAGGCGGGATTAATGAGACAAAGGGTGGAAAGAACCCACAGCTATAAGCCGGCTGCTCCTGCGCAGCCTCTACCTACCGAATGGTCTGCAGGCAGGTCCAGGACACTGTGCACCACATCTTCAGTTCCCGATTCTGGTCAGCGCCAGTAATAAGGAACCTCCAGAAAGGGACTCTGCAGAGAGGCACTGAATAGCTGGCTGGGCCCCCTACTACAGAACCAAGGTCCAGCCCACCACCCACCTGCCTGCCCACTCACTCACTCAGGATCCTGTTTCTTGTGGTTATCACAGAACAGGAGGCAGGAAAGGGACCGCCCATCATGAGGCTTCCATTCATGCAGACACCTGCAAGGAGGCAGATGAGGTGCCTGGGTGAATGATCTGGTCCTTGTCTTAGGGAAGGGGGTGTCTCAGTCCCTCAGGCCCTGCCTTACCTTGGCTCATCCTGCCCCTCAATGTAGATCTGCCAAAACTTGACAAAGCCATCATGGCTTGCAGTAGCCAGGACAGTCCCATCAGGTGAGAGGGCCCCTTCACTTAGGCACTGGAAGAACCCAAAGAGCCTTGCTTTGCCACCTGACTAGTGGTGGGAGCAAGCCCTCCTCAGGTGAGGATGGTAGCAAGCTGAGCTGGGCCACAGTAGATGTGGACGTCTGTATCAAAGACTCACTAAGTAGGGGGGCTGTACAGAAGACCAGACCCCCAGGGTCCAGCCATATTAGGTGTGCACTCCGCAGGTAAGGGTCACTTGGGCAGAGTGCCAGTAAAGCTGCAGAGAAGAGAGGAGGAACACAAAGAAGGGAAGGCAGGGAGGAGGCTTACAGTGCTGTGGCCTTTCACCACGATGAAGCCTTGCTTGATTTGGCTGACACGCACAGGCCAAGTGCTGTGGTTGGAGCGGAGCATGTCCAGATCCCACACCTCAGCCTGGAGGGTACAGAGTGAGTGTTCAGTCCATGCCCACCGCATGGCTGCTCTGTCCCCTTTTCTCCTCCTATACCGGTTCCCTCACCCGATCCTCATGCAACAAGGCCACTGTTGGGCTGCCCTCCTCACAGCAGTCCTCATTCTCCTCAGGGATGAAGGGGCACCAGATGATCCTGCGGAAGTGGTTCAGTGGCGTGCCCTCTGGCTGCTGGATATGGACCAAGATCTCTTCTCTGAGCGCGGTGTTAAGGGCTAAACAGGTGGATGATGAGATCTGTCTAGTAGCCCCACCCACCTTTCTTCAGTCCCCCATCCCATCCCAGGGAAAGGATACTGAATTTTGCCATTAACCAGAGCCAAGCGCCACACAAACAGGTTGCCCGCCTCATCCAGGCAGGCCAGCTGTGAGGAATTGAGGTGTGCAAAGGCCAGATCAGCCACACTGCCTGTGAAGCCCTTGAGCAGGGTCCGCTCTGAAGTGCTGACACTGATTACCCGCACCATCGCCGAGCCATTGTTGGCAGCTGAAATCAGAAAAGCAGTAGACCATAAGGAAGCATCCAGGCCCAGGCACCAACAAAGAAGCCTTGCCCTTGCCACTACCATTCGCAAGCTCAGCTTTCCCACGCAGCTCCCCAAGGCCTATTAGAGATGGGGGCAGCAGAGACAAGCCTTCTATTGTACCCTACAGGCTGAGTGGGCTGAGTAGCCCGACACTGGATCTGCATTTCTGGAGTTTCTAGCAGAAAACCTCCCTCTCTCTTGCCCCTACTCACCCCGAATGGCATAGGCCAAAAAGGAGTTGGACACAGCAATCAGGTTGCCATAGTAGTATTTCTGCTCCCAGTCATACTTGGCCACAGGCTGGATTTTCACCTGAGAAAAAAGAGTAAAGAAGGCTGTAGAAGCTGAGGGCTAGGGTAGCTTTGCCCAAGCCCAGTTGGTCCTCAGTATCTCTGGGGACAGGAAAGGCCACATGTGTAAGCCCAGCTACCCATTCACAACTCTTGGGGCCAGATTCCCATAGAGATTTGGCAGCTAACCCTGGCTTCCTGAGACTGAGGCACACTACCTGTCAAGGTGGTCCTCATAGTAACTGGCAGGATGGAATAGGGGAGGGAGAGGCTGAATGTGCCCACATCTACCATGTATGCCCCAAAATCGTGGTGCCCACCTTGTTGCTGCCCCGTGCTTTGCTTGAGATGCTAGAGTCACTGCTGGCCACAATCTCCACCTCCTTGGCCAAAATCCCGATGCATGTAGAGCTGTCATCTCCTGTGAGGCAGCTGGGGGAGGGGTGCACAAGCTTGACTCCTAGTCCCCGAAAAGTCTCAATGGGCAGGGTTGAGAGGGGAAGAGAACACAACTACTCTGGTGAAGATGTCAAGTCCCAGATGCTCAGCTCTGCCTGGTCCACTGGTCCCCACACCCACAGCTCCCTTTCCTCACCTTCCTCCTTGGTAATGGGCCTATTTCCACTCTAAAATGGAAGCCCAAACTTTGGATCCAGGCCAAGCTCTTGAGCTTGTCCTTGAGCCTCATCCTAACACAAATATGTGATTAAGTGCACCACCCCAAAGACCCCAATACCATCATTGCCATTTCCCAGACACTCACATGACCTGCTTTTCCTGAAGGTTAATAGGTGGCATGGCCCGGAGACCAGGCTTGTTTGTTGAAGTACCATCACCTGAGCAGAGGGGGTCTGGGACAAGAAGCCCATTGAGATCCCCATTGTAGGCATTAGATGACCGCTGGCTCTCTGCACTGGGACCTGGGGATAGAAAGGTCTACTCTGATGAGGCTGTTCCACCTGCCCATTGGCCTTTCCTCTTGCCGAACTTCATTCAAAAGCCATGAGGTGCTCTGGGAACATTCAACTGAGGGAGCCATGTCTGAGGGGAGGAGGACTCTTGGTTCATCTTTTGTTCCATCAATACTGATAGTTATCCCAATGCCTGCCAGGACCAAAGACATGCATGTGGCTCTTCTGCCTGAGGGAGGAGTAAAGCCATCAAGAATCCCATGCAGCCAATTAATATTTAGGCCTGGGTCAGTACAAAGGGACTCTGTACTCAAGAGAAGGCATGGAAAGGGTCAGGACAGACTTCATAAAGGAGGTACATCAGAGCCAGTAAGGCTGGCACACACAAGTATAGGAAAGATGGAGGGAAGACAAGCCATAGAGGTCTCAGATATGAAGCTTAGGTGCTTAAATTTTCCCTGTAGCGCAGAGAGCCACACAGAGTTTTAAATGGAAAGGTGACATGGTCTGCTATGGCCAAAAGAATGACTGCTCTAAAGCAGCATGTAGGATATAATTTAAGAACCTAGACCAAGATAGTGGTAGATGATATAGAAAGGAAGATGGGCTTCTAAGGCATGAAAGAACACTGATAAGATGTGGGAATAAGAAAGAAAGAAACCTGCCCCTCAAAGAAATGGTTCAGAAGAAGCCACCTTGGGCAGGTAAACTCAGAAGGAATGGACACAAAGGGGTTGGACAAAGTGGAGAGCAACTCTAGGATAGGGTGTGTAGTCAGGAAAGAAAGGATTTCAGTTGTTTGCCACTGGCTATTTCAAGCACCCTTATAGGCTCAGATACCACCCTAAAACTCCCAGATGACAAGGAGACTAGGCCCCCACACTGGCATCTAACATGGTCCTCCAGTGCCTCCAGAGGAGACAAGCAAGAGCTAATTGGTAAATGGGGCAATTAAATACCAATCAATACGTAAGATATTAAGTGGAAAGCCTCCAAGCCACTTCACTTGGATCAGAGCCACTTTAGCTGCTCAGGAGTAAGCTGGCCACTCTCCTTCCAAGGTAGGCTACCATAAGGACAAAGAAACAAGCTGCAAAATATTGGCCATGCC
This sequence comes from Canis lupus baileyi, assembly GCF_048164855.1. NCBI lineage: Eukaryota > Metazoa > Chordata > Mammalia > Carnivora > Canidae > Canis > Canis lupus. The sequence goes on along the minus strand of NC_132840.1, from coordinate 7,352,713 downwards.
AGCCTCTACCAAATCTTTGTGCAGTCTAGTCTGCCCAGTGCTGATGACCATGAGCGGTCCAAGCCAACCAAGCTCACGAGTAAACCGAGCACACACTCCAGGTTTGGGGCAAAGTACTTAGTGGTTTCACGCAGCAGATGGATTTTCCTAAGGGGACCAGGGGTAGCTAAACCCACCCAGTGTGAGCACCAATGCCTGCTTCTAAAAGCAGCCAGTTTGGGCCTCCCAGCAAGTTTAAGAACAGAGTCTGAAGAAACACCAATTCTCAGCTGTGGCCCCTGCACACCCCACACCACCATCACCAGCCAGTCTTTCAACCACTGCTTTTCACAGGTCCCTAACCTACCAGGAAACTTTGGCAGTGCTTTCATACATGCTATTTCTTCTTTGTAGAATGCCATTCCTGACACTGAATCACCTGGTCATATCATACTATTAACACCTAGCCTAAACACTGTCTTCTCAGATCTGTTCTCAGGCACTATCCAGCCCTAACCTCCTACCCTGTCTTCATCACAGTACCAAAATACGCCCCCCCCCCCACCCCCAATGACAACAGCATTAGTTCTCTAAGTCCTGGGAGCTCTTTAAGGGTAGGAGCAACTCTGAGGTTATCACTGCAAGTCAAGTTTAAATGAATGGAAATAAACTAGGGCTTGCAGATGTTTGTAGCCTAATCCAATCAGGGCCATGCAATCTGTGATTTGCTTTAATCTCAGAAAGGACACATCCTGGGGCTGGTCACCTGTCTCCTAAGAATCAGTTTTAGAACAGCAGGCCTGGAGTCTATTCCAGAGTGAAGGGCAAGTTGCAGAGGGTGACCAGTGGTTCCTCAGCAAAATGCTTAGGTCTAGACCCAAAACTAGCATACAGAGCCCTGATCAGGCCTCTGAACTACATGGCACCATGATACGGATCGAGCCCTAGGAACGCTTCTACCTTGGGGCCAGGACACCAAGGGGGCCCTGCGGATTCAGAGAAGGAACCTCACCTTCAGCAGAGACGCTGAAGGGCGAGGCAGAACGGCCCGGCCCCGGGATAGGAAGGGATCTGCACCCTTGCGGGGCACGCTCAGGAATTTACGGCTCCAACCCTCGTCTTGCCTCACCAGCCAGGAAGATGCGGCACGGGTCCTGAGGGACCTGCGGACACTGAGGACGGCCCAGGCCCGCGCCGCCCTAAGGCCCGCTCGCCGAAGGCCCACCCCCGCTGTCCCGGCTCACCCCCCGCGGGCCGGTCCAGCTTGAGGATGTCCCGCAGGTGCTGCGTGGCGTCCTCGATGTCGATGCTCGCGCAGGAGGAGGCCATGGGCCCAGCCGCGGGCGCCTCTCCCGCGCCGCGTTCGTTTCGCCGCCGCCGCGCACAGTGCAGCCGCGCACAGCCCTGCCGGGACCAGACGGCAGGACACGGGTCGCTAGATTCGGCCCGCCCGCTGCCCGCAAACCGCCGCCCGCGCCGCGTCCCTGTACCCCACCAGCCCCACCAACCGCCTCCACTTCCGGCCCGCCGGAGCTCCGGCTCCCGGAACCTAAGCAGTACGGAGAAGAAAGGTTCCGGGCTGGGGGCGGAAGCTTCGCCCCTCCGGGACCCCTAGGTCAGTGGGCGTTCCTCAGGGCAATTGGGCGCGTATAGGACCGCCGAAAACCCTATTCAGCTCAGGACATCCTGTCCAGCCTGTGTTCATTCCCAGAACACGGAAACATGATAGGCCTGGAACTGGATCAACTCCTTAAGACCCTCCCAAGGAGAAAGCTAAATTGGTAGGAGCCTAGTTTCCCCTTGGGGAAATACGGTAGGGCAACCCAGGCCTCAGGGGAATCTTAAGCCCAGGAATTGCTAGGGGAGCTTGTCAGACCAGAACGTCACATTGTTAATGTCCCCCAGCATCCTTTACCCACCCAGGCTTGACACCCTCAGGCAGGAATAAAGAAACCAGAGTTTACAAACACCTCTTTATTGCAGAAATTTCAGGCACAGGTACATGGAAGAAGCTGTATTGCAGATTTTACACAGGGTGGTTTAAGAGGCATCAGGCATCCACCTCTCTCCCAACCCCCACTCCCCACCCCCAGCCTCCTAAATCAGTCCCCCTGAAATCCGAATTTGTGGTCTCCTAAAAACAATCCATCATCCAGGCCTGTGCTCAGTGTAGCCAGGCAACCTGTGGGGGGTCTGAAGAAGTCCTTGGCCTCCATCTGTAGTGCAGGAGGGAAGGGGGAGTGCAGGTCAGGCCTAATTGTGGTACCCTCCTCAATCCTGAAACCCCTAACAGGGCACCAGCCTGACCCCTGGGTTTGGTTCTAGCTTCTGGTTGCTTCCTTGACACCAGGCTTATTTATACCACTAGAGGTCTCAGGGCTAAAGGGCAAGTTCTGCAGTGAGCAGAAGGCCTCTGTCCCCCAAAATGAAAAGCATTAACTGCCCCAAGAGTTAAGATTTCCTGGAACTTGAAGACAATGTGAAAGTATGTGTGTGGTGAGGGAGGAAGCAGGAGGCCTAGAGATGCCTTGCAGAGGTCTGAGGGGTGAGAAATCCCAGAGCACAAATCCCTCAAACTCAGATTGCCTACTTTCAATAGCTCTAAACTGGGCCTGGCTCTGTGGGCAAGGATATCCAAAGCAGGTAGTACAAAACCTGAGCTGCCCTCTGCTTGGCTTGGGGTTTATGGGGTACCCTGGATGTGATCCTGACTGTTCTGGGGTAGAACAGGACCCTCTCCCTCAAACTTTTGCTCATTTTATACATGGTAGTTTTGCTGAGCCCTCAGTCTGGAGCACCTGAACCTGATGAGTCCCTTTCAATGGGATTCTAGATCATCTCTACTACCAGAGCCCTGATCCTACCCCACGTAGGAGTCATCAGAACTGACTAGAGAGTGCAAGGGAAGCCTCAGGCTTGGCCTTGAGCTCTGTCTGCAGCTCGGTTTTCCAAAACCAGGGGGCTGAGGTGGGGAATACTATGCCCTAGGGCTTCTGGGAGGAGCTAGCTGGGAGTGCTACTTCAGCAGTTTTCTCTTTGCAACAGGTATTGCTCAGTTGGGGAAGAGGTGGGACGGTGGGACATGAGAGAGCCAATGGGGCAGGGTGGTTACTGATGCCCAGCCAACTATTAAACTAATTAAAACAATTTAAACTGTTAAGAAAATTTTTGTGGTTTTATTATATCATGAGCCATTGAAACATCCGAACAAATCAATATCTGGGCGGTCAATATCTGGGCGGTGAGGCAGCTGCTTTCTCCTTCACTTCTTTGGGTTACTAGAGCAACTTGTCAGTAGATTAAAAAAAAAAAAAAAAAAAAAAAGACAACCTTTTGCATTACTTAAGTCTTTCCAAGGCATGCGCTGGTACAACACAAACTTCTCCTGTCAGATGCAACTATTCTAGCATCCAAACATCATGCACAACACCTCGGTAGTAGCAGCGCACTGCGCCCGCTCCCACCGTGGCCCTGCTCATTTGTGTATGATATTTGGAGCATCTGGAGGAGTGTGAATAGTTATCAGGAAGAGGAGGGAGGAGGAAACAGCATGAGTGCCTGGCTGGGAAGAGGTCAGCCGAAGTTGTGCAGGGCAAGCCTGAACATGTCATTGGTGCAAACCCAAGCATCATTGATGTTCTTTAATAGGAACATCTGGTGGAACCCCATGATGGGGTCTTCATCAGCCTGTGAAGAGAAAGAAAATGATTCAGTTAGTGGGCCAAGGAATAGGAAGGTAGTCCAGTGACAGGGGGACAGGACAAACAATACTGACTTGGGGATCAGACTCTACTGTCTTGGACTCCAATTCCAATATGGCGAAGGGATACTTGTGAATGTGAACTGATACAATGTACTGGACACAGAGGGGCTATGGATGGCAGCTCGCACTGCTGCATACACTTAAGCCGCAGAACAGGTCACCAGTTAGCTACTACAACAGAGCAGAGAACACACCTGCTCTGAGCCCATGTCTCTAGGCACAGTGATCAATTTAAAAGACTTCTGCACTGCTCACCACATAACAGTATCTAAAAACGAAACAATCTTAGTGTCTGATTATGCCAGTTACCCAATTAGGAGAAACTACTGCTAATACTGACTGTGACCAGGAAGGTGAGAAAAGGCTCAAAACGGAGTTCACACTGTGATCACAGCTCTATAGAACAAAAACAAAGCAATATCACTAGTTGATGTTTCCTGTCACGTCATATATAACATTTGCAATGAGAATAAAAGGCAAGACATCCTCAGCCAAACTGCAAAAGACCAGGATGAAGCCTAGTTAGGGGAGGAGCCCAGTTAACCAGCACTGTCTCTAACATGGCTGGGTTTTCTGGGCATCATCAGCAAGAAGGCAAATCAATCTTTTGGGGATTCTATGTTGGACAGAAACACCAGAATGAGCCTGAAGCCAGGTACGAATGGGCAATGATGACTGACGCTAGCCTGAAAGTGGGTATTGAGTCCCCTGGAAGAGACCTCTTCACTCTCAAGGGCCTGAGTACCAACTCTGGGCAGGGCATGTTGGACAGGCAGGAAAAACTGACAAGAAAGTCCAGGCCAGAAGGCAGGTCCTCTGGGTCCATGGCAGAGACCTAAGGGCCCCCCTCTTTCTGCCCTTGTACTTGACTCAGGAGACCTCACCTAGCCTAGGGAGCCTTCAGAGCCCCACCATGACACGGGCCCAGGAGATGAGGACCTTGTCAAAGGGCAACCAATTTGTCCCAGTTTGGGAATGCGGAGAGACTTATTTGGAAACTAAGAATCTGGCTTCAGTCTGCTGGAGCACAACAGGTGGGAGTTCCTGGGAGAGTTCTTGAGGAACTGAACTGAAGGCTTTGAAGAGGACATCTCTTGAGAAGAAGAAAGGAAAATGCAAAGAGAAGCAGAAGTTCCAGGAATCTGCTTTGCTTAGCAGGTGGAGGAGCCAGCAGCCAGCTCAGGGAGTGGCAGCATGGACTCCCACAGGTGACTGCGACTCAGTACCCAGCTGGCCAATCCAGGGCCAGCTGCCTGCAAAAAGCCCACCTACACCTCAGGGCAATACAAAGGCCCAGTAGCTTGGCACCACAGCTCCAGCCTGCTCCTTTATCTCTTGTCCCTTTTCCAAAAAGGCTCTAGACCAGGGGATCCCTGGGTGGCGCAGCGGTTTGGCGCCTGCCTTTGGCCCAGGGCGCGATCCTGGAGACCCGGGATCGAATCCCACATCGGGCTCCCGGTGCACGGAGCATGCTTCTCCCTCTGCCTATGTCTCTGCCTCTCTCTCTCTCTCACTGTGTGCCTATCATAAATAAATAAAATAGGGATCCCTGGGTGGCGCAGCGGTTTGGCGCCTGCCTTTGGCCCAGGGCGCGATCCTGGAAACCCGGGATCGAATCCCACATCAGGCTCCCGGTGCATGGAGCCTGCTTCTCCCTCTGCCTGTGTCTCTGCCTCTCTCTCTCTTTCTCTCTCTCTCTCTGTGACTATCATAAAAATAAATAAATAAATAAATAAATAAATAAATAAATAAATAAATAAATAAAAATAAATAAAAAATAAAATTAAAAAAAGGCTCTAGACCAGTACTTTGCAATAGTACTTTCTGTAATAACAGAAATAGTCTATGTCTGGGGGCACCTGGGTGGCTTAGTCGGTTAAGTGTCCAACTCGTGACTTCTGCTCAGGTCATGATCTCAGGGTTATGATATAGAGCCCTGTGTCAGGCTCTGTGCTCAGTGGGGAGTATGCTCAAGATTCTCTCTCTTCCTCTGCCCATCCCCCCACCTGCACATGCTCATGCTCTCAAATAAATAAATCTTAAAAAAAAAATTCTATGTCTGCGCTGTCCAATAGGCAGCCACAAGGACAGACTATGAGGACTTGAAACATGGCTAGTTCAACTGAGAAACTCCATTTTAACTTTATTTCATTGTTATTAATATAATTTAAAAATCACCATTAAAATTAAAACATTTAAAAAATATGACTAGGGATCCCTGGGTGGCGCAGCGGTTTGGCGCCTGCCTTTGGCCCAGGGCGCGATCCTGGAGACCCGGGATCGAATCCCACGTCGGGCTCCCGGTGCATGCAGCCTGCTTCTCCCTCTGCCTGTGTCTCTGCCTCTCTCTCTCTCTCTGTGTGACTATCATAAATAAAAATTAAAAAAAAAAAAAAAAAAAGCATACGGGAGAAAATCTTTCTTTAAAATAAAATAAATAAAAAAAATAAAAAATATGACTAGCAGTTATTGTATTGAATTGCACAGCTCTAGATGCTTTGATAAGCAGGTCACATCACAGAAAAGGCAGGGGTGCAGGGTTCTCCTCTGCCTGCCCATTCCTCCCTACCACCACTATTTTTTTTTTTTAATTTTCCATCTTTACCGTTTTTTAAAAAGATTTATTTATTTATTTAATCAGAGGGAGAGAGAGACGCAGAGACACAGGCAGAGGGAGAAGCACCTACCACCACTATTAAGAGGCAGCAGTACTATTACCTTGAGCTGGCCCACTACCATGCTGATGATGCAGCTATCTGGCGTGGGCTGATGGTCCTGTGCCGTGATGCTGTGCTGGATTTTCTGGAACGGAAGGCTCTGCAAAAAAAAAGAATGGGTTATGCTGTGGCCAGTAGGGCAGGGAAGAAGCTACTTAAACATGGCCCTGGCCCTTACTTACAGACAACTTCTCCACAATGGCAGCTTTCCCCTGGAACTGCTGTCCTTCCCACGTAAGGCATGATGCATCAATCTGAAAACCAGAAAACACAGGGGCAGGGCCTTGTTTCAGAAAAATGAGTTCAAACTTTAGTTTCCTTGCCTGTAAAGAAGGGAACTCAAAGCAGCTTCCATACTCTGCACTATTAACATCCTCTTTAATTATACCCTATCTTCCCCAAAATACAAGAGGGGTAGAACTCAAAGTGCTTCTGCTACTTACCAGCTTAACATTTGGCAAGTTACTTATTTTTCTGAGTCTGTTTCCTGATCATTATTTATTTATTTACTTATATTATTTTTTTCTTTTAAAGATTTATTTATTCATGAGAGATACACAGACAGAGAGAGGCAGAGACACAGGCAGAGGGAGAAGCAGGCTCTACACAGGGAGCACAACGTGGGACTCGATCCCAGGTTTCAAGGATCACACCCTGGGCTGAAGGTGGCGCTAAACCGCTGAGCCACCCAGGCTGCCCTTACTTGTATTATTTTTAAAGATTTTATTTATTTATTTGAGAAAGAGATAGAGTTCAAGCACGAGCAGGGGGGAGGGACAGAGGGAGAGGGAGAAGCAGGTCTCTCGCTGAGCAGGGAGCCTGATGCAGGGCTCAATTCCCAAACCACAAGATCATGACCCAACCAGAAGGCAGACACTTAATTGAGCCATCCAGGCACCCACTTCTTGATCTTTAAAAAGGGATATGTAAGGTGCCTGGGTAGCTCATTCCAATGGGCATCCAACTCTTGATTTCGGCTCAGGTTACAGTCTTGGGGTTGTGGGATTGAGCCCCACATCAGGCTCGGAGCTCAGCATGGACTCTGCTTGGGATTCTCTGTCTCCCTCTCCCCCAACTCTGCCTCTCAAATAAATAAATAAATCTTTAAAAAGGGAGTGGGGGGCAGGGGACATGTGCTGAGGATTATATGAAATGACATAAAGCACACTTTTAGGACCTTGCTAATAACTCCCTTCTCTAGGTCAGGACTGCTTTAATTGATTTTAAGAAGCAATGAGACAGACGTATCAAGATCCTAGAGTCAGGATCCCTGGGTGGCTCAGCAGTTGAGTGCCTGCCTTCGGCCCGGGGCGTGATCCTGGGGTCCTGGGATTGAGTCCCGTGTCGGCTCCCTGCAAGGAGCCTGCTTCTCCCTCTGCCTGTGTCTCTGCTTCTCTCTCTGTGTCTCTCACGAATAAATAGAATCTTAAAAAAAAAAAAAAAAAAAGATCCTAGAGTCAGATCAGTTGAAGTTTTTAAAATTCTCTATGATGACAACCAAATAATTCATGTGCTGAATTTAGTTTTCCACTGGTAAGATCCTTTTCTTTTCTTCAGACTTGACCCTGACTTTTTGGAGAGACACACAGGGCTTTGCCCACAGTCAGGCTCTGAGGCTATGTTGGATCGCTCCTATCACTTCCATTCTGGGCAGACCTGGTAGGCATGTCCCAATTGATCACATTTCTGTGATTGAATCTTGGGCAGGGTCAGATACAAATAATTCCTGATGTATATGAACATCATTAAAATAGCACCAAATAATGCCTGCCTAAAAGGATTTCTTAAAAGACACACCAGCCTTCCTGGGGTACTTGAGTGGCTCAGTTGGCTAAGTGTCTGCCTTCAGCTCAGGTCATGATCTCATTCATGCATGCGTGCACTCTCTCAAATAATAAATAAAATCTTAAAACAACAATTACAACAACAACAACAACAAGACATACCAGCCCCCCTGGGCTAACCCCATTTGTTTACCATGAGCATCCAGGGGCTTTTGGTCCCCAAAAGGAAGCTGGGCCTAGGGCCTCCAAGGAGTGCTCAGCTTTGTACTGATGATGCTCACAGCTGCTGCCTCCACAGAGCACCACAAGCCCCAGCATCTGCCTGCTCTGGCCCACTCTGGAATCAGAGGCACTCCCAGGACAATGGAATGGCAAGCCTAGAACACCCTGCCAAGGACACCAGGATCCCTACTCTTACAGAAGATGACAGAAGGGAACATGTATGTAGACCAGGTAGTTGGGCTAGGCCTCAGGTAACCTGTCCCATGGACAGAAACTCAGAAAGATATAGTCAAGGGGCACCAGGGTGGCTCAGCAGTTGAGTGTCTACCTTGGACTCAGGTTGTGATCCCAGGGTCCTGGGATTGAGTCCCCCATCAGGTTCCTCGCAGGAAGCCTGCATCTCCCTCTGCCTATATCTCTACCTCCCTCTCTGTGTCTCTCATGAATAAATTTAAAAAATCATATAATATATATATATGTATATAAAAGGATATAGTCAAATCCCGTAAGGGCTGCTAGAATTTGTGAACTGACACCCTAGCCCAATTATCTGAATTGATCCCCTGGGGTCCCATTCAGGCCCTAGAGCTGAAGACTTACATAAATTGCGCCTAGTTGGGTTCTGTCGTTATCAAATAACTGGTAGTAATGCTGAATGAAGCTGGATCCAATCTGCTCCCAAATTGGCTTGTCTCCCATTCTGGAGTGTCACCCGGCCTTGTTGAGACCTGCAAGATCAGCAAAACAGAGAGGCAAGTGTTGGTACCAAAGGAGCAGGAGGTGGCCAGTTTCTGTTTCTTCACCAACCCTACCCTTCTTGGCCTCCTGGAGCAGAGAGAGTCCTTGGCTGAAGTGTGTTCTCCCAGGGAACATACAGAGGCCCAGGTTAACTGGTAGGAGGCCCCTTCCAATACAGACCAGTGCAGGGAGCCCAGAGGTAGACCAGACTGAGCTTCTCCTTTGAGGAGCTCTGAATGATGAAATGAAGGGGTGCCAGAGATGTGAAGCACACAGGATGGGAGCTGAGGGTGGAGCCAAGACAAAGGAAAGTCATAGCAAGTCCTTCAATGCCCAATGGCAGGGTGTGGCCTTCAAGGAGGAACTCACACCACTCTCCCACATCTTTTCATTTGATCCTCTCAACAACCTGCAAGGCCAGAGTTACTACTATTCTTCCCATTTTAGAGGTCAGAAACTACAGATATCTGTATGTGAAGTATCTTCTATTGCAGTCCTCAGCCCCATCAATACTGTCCCAGGGCTGTACTGGCAGGTGGAAGAAGATCCAGCGAGGGAGTGGGAGATGGCTCCTCAATGCCTCACTGGAAATAAAAGAGTAAGTGACTCTTTATTTTAGTCCTTTATTTGACCTTCCGTTTTAGTCTTAAGGGAGCAGTTTACTTCTTTGAGCACAGGTAACATCTCTTCATTTCTTCATTCCTACTCACTTCAGAGCTGAGGACACAGGAGTTCCAAATATCAGAGAGTAATACTGAGGGGTACAGGGAAGACAAACGGAGGCTATGAGGAGGAAATATGTCATCTCTTCACACCCCTCATCCCAGCACTGCCTCTATTGGAAGGGGCTGCCCCTCTCTGGTCTCTGAGGGGGGAAAGGAGACACCCTACCAGCTAGAAACATCACAGCTCCAAGGGTGTAAACTGGGGCAAACTCAAGCCCCAGATGAGAGCCACTCTGGCTTTGTTAACCACCCTCCCTCCCCCTAGGAAGCCCACATCTCACTGAAGGATTCCATGACAGCAGAATATCGTATATGGTTCTGCAGTTGGGTCTGACTACCTCCCCATCTCCTGATAACAGGACTCTGAACCAAAGCGGTGAGGAGCTGGGTTCAACCCTGGCAGACAACCATTAACAGTGGTGGAATCTGATGCAAGTCACTGCCCTAAGAAGGGCCTCAGCTTCCTCCTCTGCAAAGGGGTGGAACCCTGATGTTGCCAGTGGTTGTAAAGCCTCACGAAAGGAACCTGCTAGTTCACTCCAGTCCCTATGACCTCACCCAAGGCCAGAGGAGCCAGCTGGGATGGATAGTGTAGGGGGGCAGTGGCTTATCCCCAATCCAGCCAATCTCCTAGCCTATGACCTATACTCCAGCCAATGAAGGGCCAGGAAGATGAGCCAGCTTTATTTTAGGTCCCATAGGAGGTGGTGGCACTAAAAATAGGAGCTCAGTACTGGGATGACTAAGAAATGTCCAAGAAAAGTCTAAAACAAGCAGAAGAGAAAGCCTGGACCTGGTCACGCCTGCTACACAGGAACACAAGGTGTGTCCCAGTTTATACTCTGCCAAGAAACAAATCAACAAGTGGGAAAAGCATAGAATCAACAGCTAGGCTCAGCTGCTGTCTTGGTCACATTTCCAAGGGGTCAGACTGTGGCTATAGTCATTCCCCATCTCTGCCCCTTCCACCCTAGTAGTATTCACTCTGTTTGGCTCACTCACTGTGGCCCAGCCCTACAGTACCTTACCCCAAGATGTCTTGCTCAGCCCCCAAGAGCTCTGGGGCAAGGGGAAAGCTGGAGGAATGGACAAGGGCCATCTCTCCCTCTGTCCTCAGCAAGATTGGGCAGCCCTCAGGGAAGGTCTTAGAAAAAGAGTATGCCGATTAGAAAAAACAAGCCAGTGTTTGGGTGCATGAAAAGAGATAAGGGCAGGAAACCAGAAAGCTGAAGATGGAGGGTGACAGGAAAAAAGGCTAAATAAAAGCTGATTCAAAGACAAGAAAAGTGGGGTGCCTGGGTGGCTCAGTGGTTGAGCATCTGCCTTTGGCTAAGGTCATGGTCCTAGGGTCCTGGGATTGAGTCATCAGGCTCCCCACAGGAGCCTGCTCCTCCCTCTGCCTATGTTTCTGCCTCTCTCTGTGTCTCTCATGAATAAATAAAATCTTAAAAAACAAAACAAAACACCAAAGACAAGAAAAGTGGTGCCATGTTGTAGGGCAGTGACGCAGAGGAAATGCGGGAGTGTTTTTTTTCCCTTTTTCAATATTGTTCTTAAGGTGTGATAACTTGCCAATATTAAAACTACTTGGCAGAAGTAGCGGTAGAGTGAAGAGGGTGGAGGGATAAAGGGACAGAAGAGCACTCTAGTTTAGTGGAGCAGGGTAGGGCAAAGTCAGCTTTCCTAAGGAATGAGATTGCTCAGGGGCTCCCAGAAAGTTGTAAGTAGGAATCTTCAAAACTATTTGGGTTGAGGTCTTTTCCAAGAAGTGTCCCTGAAGCCAATACCAACCTTGTTGGCCTGCTTGACTCTGATGTGTTTACTGCCACGTAGTCATCATAATAACCATGTGGTCAGATCCCACTGTCATCCCACTTCACAGGTGGGAAAACTAAGGTTCAGCAATTTGTCTTGACCCAAGTCCAGTGGCAAGTAAGTACACCAGGACTGATACTAGGTCTCCTGATCAAAGCCAATGCTTTCTTTCTGCTAACTTTGTCCCTCTGTTCTAAATGACAAAGCTGGCCATTTCCCTTCTCTACAACGGCCTCACTTCTGGATTAAACCCTGAAGCTCCACAGGTGGCCAACCACACCTGTCCATGTGTCCCTACCACTCTCTCCTACCTTCATCCAGCTCCACATACAAACAGACCAGAACTTGCTGAGGGCTTGCTCACTGGTTTTCACCCCACTCCTACCCCATGAATCGCCCTGCTGGTATGTCCTCCCTCTCATCTGCCTGGTCAGTTCCTAATCTTCTCTCAAGTCACTGTTCAGACTCCATCTATTTGGGTCCTCCTTCCCAAACTCAAATGTTGACCCCAACCCCACATACAAAACTGTATCAATAGAGCCAGGGCCAGCTCCTCTGCCTAAACACGGTAGCTCTGGGCTAGGAGGGTTCCAGCCTGTTTCTTGCTATACCCACTCCACCCCACCCAATCCCTGAGCACAGAGCATGGCTCAGCTAACCACAGGATTTACAGTTTCTAACTCCAAACCTCCTACAAAGCTTTCAACTCATGGCGGGGAGGCAGCATTCCTGTATCCAGAAAAAGAAGAGGGGAGCAAAGTGCTCCCCTATCCCCATGCAACACAGGGAGGGGTCTGGGCCAGCCTGGGAGGATGTTCCCCAGGATGGCTAGCAAGCCCTGACCTTGTTTCTAATACATATACTATAGAAAGAACAATCTGAAAAGAAAAATGCCAAGGCTCAGAAGCAGCCTCACATCAGATTGGGGACTGACCTTCATGACAGCGTCTCCTACAGTTCTTCCAAGAGGGCTGCTGACCACACCATCTCCTGCTTCACCCCAACAGTCCACAGGCTGACTGAGGCCAGGCTCCTCGAGGAGCAGAAATGACCTTAATGACCTCTTGCCCACTGAGCATCAGCCTTCACTGACCTTTAGGTCTCTGTGGGTGCAAAGACCCTCTAAGAATGTCTCAAAACCTGGAGCCTTCTCCCAATAAATCTACACAGAGGTAGAGATGCCCCAGCCTTGTGAATAATTTCAAGTTGTTCACACTCTCTGAGGTTCAGTCATAGACCCCAAGTTAAAACCTCTCGCCCAGTAGATGCCATTAGACAACAGAAAAATTTCATTTTTATCCTCAAATTCTGGGTCATTGTTTCCAGTGACCAAACTTAAATAGCAGTGTCTAGCTGATAACATATCATTTTCACTAATGTGTATTAGACACAGAAATGTGCTAAGAGCTTTATGTGCATTTGCTCCTAACACCCCATGAGTCAACTCCCACAATATACTTAAGCAAAATGAAGCTCAGAAAGGTTAGCTAACTCACTCAAGGCCATGAGCCTAGTGGATGGTGGAACTAGATGGAACCAAGTTTAGCGGACTACTCCAGGGCCAAGCCCCCCAGAGACAGTAGGTCAGAATTTAAAAATGAGCATATCACACCAGTGACAGAGGTGCTTCTGGGCATGAACAACTGAAGCCCTGACCTCTAAACTCCACTTCCTCAGAGGGGCAAGACAGGCCTGAACCACGGCCTCTGTCTCTAAACAAAGGCACCAGGCAAATTCCCACACCAAACCTAACAATAGGGATTTTCATGGGGGATGATCTCACAGTTTTCCCAAACCTGCAAAGTCACAGCTCAGTCCTACCATCTCAGCAAATCAGAAATAGATCCTGGCTTAGCTAGGCCTGGGGCAGGGATGGGGGGGGGGGGGGGGGGCAAGGGTAATGGGGAACAAGATGCTACAAACTCCAGGGATGCCCGGGTGGCTCAATGGTTGGGCACCTGCCTTCAGCTCAGGGAGTGATCCCAGAGTCCCAGGATCAAGTCCCGCATCGGGCTCCTTGCATGGAGCTTGCTTCTCCTTCTGCCTCTGTCTCTGCCTCTCTCTTTCTCTGTGTCTCTCATGAATAAATAAATAAAATCTTAAAAGGAAAAAAAAAAGGTGCTACAAACTCCAGAATGATAGACAGAAAGACTCATACTTGTCTTTTTTGGGGCACCTATCATCAAGGCCTGCAGCGAATGTCAAGCAGATATGCCAAGCTCTAGTAGGATCCTTGAAATCAGTATCAACCATGGCCATTAATTACCCTAACATGCCCTATGGCCCTCCAGTGACTTCTCTTCCCATTCCCACTAACAAAGTTTCAATCACTTAGCCTGCCTTCAAGGCCCCTGGGTGACCTGCACTCCTGGCTGTCCAACTTCATCTCCTGCCACCCTGTCCCCCGTCCTCTACAGCCGGTCAGGGCATTTCCCTGTTTCTGGAACATGCTGAGCCTATTCTCACCCAGGGGCTTTGTAACTGTTTATCCTTCTACTTGGATCACTATTCTCCCTAGATCTTCATGTATCTGGCTCCTTGTCACATATGTGTCCGCTCAAATGTCACCTCCTCACAGACACTGACCACTCAGTCTAAAGGAACTGCTCAGCTACTCATTTCATCATCTTGTTGTGTTTTTTTATTATTTTATTTATTTATTTATTTATTTATGATAGTCACAGAGAGAGAGAGAGAGAGAGAAGCAGAGACACAGGCAGACGGAGGAGCAGGCTCCATGCACCGGGAGCCCGACGTGGGATTCGATCCCGGGTATCCAGGAACCGCTGGATACCGCTGCGCCACCCAGGGATCCCCTTTGTTTTGTTTTCTTAGCGCTTATTGCTGCATGAAATAGTCACACTTCACTTATTTATGATCTGCCTCCCTGACCTAAGCAGCCTGTTCCCATAGTCCCTGGCCTAGCCCTTCTCTGGAGGAGTGAATTCTGGGCAAACCCTGCTAAATTTAAGTGGCCAAGTGACCCACTTCCCCTCCACCTCCACCTTCTGTCCAAGTCATCAGGAGACAACCCTTTTTCATCAGTCATGTCTGTCTGAGGGTGTGGCAAGTGAGGCTTGGCCCAACCCCCACTCTTTCCTCAAAGTTCTGGTCACCTGAGGGGCAGCTATGGCTCAACAGCAGGCACACAACCACACCCTCAAGGTCTGGCCTCTAGCCTACTCCTCCTTTCCCTCATTGTATGACCCCCTGACCCCGTCTCCTAGGAGTCAGGTCCAAAGTGAAGCCCCAGGTCAAGAACTAGAAAAAGGGTGGTTACCTCAGCCTCCTGCAAGGATATCACATCAGGGAGCAGCCTCCACCCAGGACTGGCAACCGCCTAGACCACCAATCTCCTGCCTCAAGTCTAGAGAGCAAGCAGCCGAGGCCTGGTGCCTGAATGGCTGCCCAGGACAGAATCTCTTCCTGGGTCAGACCTGAGATTTAGGTGCCCCCAGCACCCTGAGGGCCCTTTCCTCCTCTTCTGCCTGGAGGAAGGATCCAGAGCTTTCAGGGTACCCTGGCTGGCTCAGGAGTTGAATCCTGAGACCTGCATTCTGGTCTCTCTGATCTATACTCGGTCCCTGAGGAGCCCCCCTTTCCCAAATCACTCAGAAATCTCTGGGGCCCCATCCCAGCCAGCTCCCATCCATGAACTGAATCCTGGGCTATGAAATCGCTGATGGGGTATATATGAACTTGGCTCCCCAGTTGGGCCTGAAGCCCCTAAGTGACCACCTCCATGGTCTGCTATGACCATGCCTGCCTGGCCAATACCATCATGAGACTCTGAGACTGAGGTGAGCAGAAAAAAGGGATGAATCCGTACAGAGTCCCCAGGGTGCTGAATGGAATGCCTTCTTCTGTGACCCAAACAGTTACATGTGTTCTCTCATTTAAGCCTCACAGCTGTAAAGTTAGTATGATTATCATCATTTTCTAGATGAGGAAACCAAAATTCCATGAGTGTAAGAAAGAATTCAAGACCACATATGGCCACTGGCATAGGCATTATAATGTCCACTAAACTGGGCTAAACTGGAACAGCTGAGAGCCAATGTCAAATAGTGGGAAGTGTAGAGGTAACAAATGAGGTGGCGAGGAAAGGAGCCTAGGCCTTTTCTTGCTCTCCAAAATGAGCAAGTTCTGTCCCTCTCAGGACAGAAAGCCCCTGAGTGCATGCTCAGCTGGTCAAAGCAGGACTACACCATAGAGACAAGTGAGAACTCGCATTCACCTAGGTCTAAAACCACTTCTGGGAGTGGAACCAACGTCTCCTCACAGAGACATAACTCCAGGGGGCAGCAGTCTCTGCCCTGGTGAGACCCACTGGCTCTGACGAAGTATCAGAGATTCTAAGAAGCAATCATTCCAGAATATCCCCAGTTTACTGAAGCAAGCAGTCATGAGTTCCCAGATACCTCAAACACACCCTTCTCATGAGAAGGAGGTTCTCCTTCTCTGGGGTAGGCCCCTCTCTAGTCTCAGGGCTTAGAACAGAACAGGTACCAGCAACATATAAGGAGTAAGGCCCAAGGCAGTAAAAGAAATTTCTCAGCCATAGCAGGTCAGCTGGTGGTGGAAGCCCTGGGGCCAGTGAGCACAGCCACCTCCCAGTTCTCTAGTGTTCTTCCTGGGCAACCAAGACCCTTCCACAGTCATAGCCAGACCTGAACAAAGGATTCTTCCCAGAAGACACATTCCAGCTGTTAGGGAGGTAAAGGGGAAGGTGCTACATGGACCTGGTATCTGGGATGCTGACCAAAACAATCGTATCACATGGGCCTGGAAGTCACTCCAGATGTAACCTACACACTGCTGCCTCTCTCAGGGAGGGAATCAAGAATTCCTGTCACATTTGGTCAAGGCAAGAAGTCTCAAAGCTGGGAAAGGGGTAGCCAGTTCAAACCCAACTCCAAACACAAAATCTCAAATGGCGCATCAGAAAAAAATTAAATAAGGCATCTGGTGGCTCAGTCGGTTAAGCACCTGCCTTCAGCTCAGGTCATGATCCCAGGGTCCTAGGCTCAAGAACCCCCACCCCCCAATCGGGCTCCCTGGTCAGTGGGGAGCCTACTTCTCCCTGTCTCTCTCTGCCTCTCACTGCTTGTTCTTGCTCACTCTTCTTCTTTCTCAGTCAATTAAAAAAAAAAATTTAAGATTGATTGATTGATTGATTTATGATAGACAGAGAGAGAGAGAGAGAGAAAGAGGGGCAGAGACACTGGAGGAGGGAGGAGCAGGCTCCATGCAGGGAGCCCGACGTGGGACTCGATCCCGGGACTCCAGGATCGCGCCCTAGGCCAAAGGCAGGTGCTAAACCGCTGAGCCATCCAGGGATCCCCAATAAATAAATATTTTTTTAAAAAAAGAAGAAATTGGGCATCCTTGGTGCCCTGTGTCTGTGTCTGCCTGTGTCTCTGCCTCTCTCTCTGGGTCTCTCGTGAATAAATAAATCTTTAAAATAAACAAATAAGGGATCCCTGGGTGGCTCAGCGGTTTAGCATCTGCGTTCAGCCCAGGGCATGATCTTGGAATTCTGGGATTGAGTCCCACATCGGGCTCCCTGCATGGAGCCTGCTTCTCCCTCTGCCTGTGTCTCTACCTCTCTCTGTCATGAATAAATAAATAAAATCTTTAAAAAAAAATAAAATAAACAAATAATAAAAAAATTTAAAAAGAATAAATTAAATGTAAAAAAAGCAAAAAAAAAAAAAAAACCCCATGAGGAGGTTCAGCTCAACAACACCAGGCCATGAGAAATCCTGCTCAACTTTCAATGTCCATCCTGTGGAAAAGATTTTGGATCCACTCCCCTCTCTCTGAAAGGACTATTCCCTTTCATCTCTGGGGGAGAGCAGCTCTGTGTCTCACTCTGGGAAGATGTCCTGATAGGTACCACACTTGAATAAAGGTGACCTGAGAGGGTCTCAGTGAAAGGGGCAGAAGCCACCGACTATACAACGCTGGTGAGATTCCCAGACACTGGGAGCATACCCAGCAGGGACCCCCGGGAGACTAAGAGCAAGCTGTAGATGACAGCAGCTAGACTCAACAGCCACAGCAATTTGGAATGGTGACAGCACTGCTCCGAAAACCCCAGACCTTCCTGTGCCCACTACGGGAAGTATACCTTGCTCTATAGTTCCTGGCAGGAAGTGGAGAGGAGAGTGAGCTCATTAATAGCCTTTCTTCTTCAGTGCTCTCATCATTCCAAAGCCCCCTTTTCTGCACAGTGCCAAGAGCCCCAATAGGTCCCTTCAACTCAGGCCTAGGTACATAATAGCAACGTTACCTCCTTTCCCCAGCACCAGGACTGGGTAGGATTCATTCTTCTACCTTCAGCCTCAGTCCAGAACCTGACACACAGAAAAGGCCAAAGAATGGTTGCTGAAAAATAATCATTGTTGGGAAAGGAAAAGAAAAAAATCCAAGCAAGATACTAATCCTCCAGTAAAGGAATCCCATAATTTTTAAATGCAAGGGTCTTCTAGTTCTAAAATTTGACAAACTGTGTCACTCTTAAATCATTCATGCCACCCCAACCCAACTGCAAAGAGAGCAGAATAAAGATGTGGCTTGGAGAGAAGTACATTCCAGGTCACTAAAGGACCTAATTTTGAGCTTTTTGAGAACCCAGGCACCCTCACACTCTGCCATGCTTATGCAGCTACATCTTGACTACCCCATGCCAGACCCCACTTCCTAGTCAGCCCTACATGAATAGACTGCAGACAGATTCTAAAGAAACTCAAGATTCTCCTCTTATCTCCGAGATAGATGGCCTGCCAAGTTCCAGAAAGGTCAAGGACTTCTCAGGGTCAGGATGCCTACCAATAGCTAGCTAAACCCAGACACAGAAGTTATAGAAAACTTCTAGGGTTGGAATGAGAGAGAGAGAGAGAGAGACCTGAATGCCTCCTACTCCTGACACTGCAGGCAGTGGTGAAGACACAGTATGGAGAAGGAACAGTATCTTTTTGACCTTGAAGGGAAATCATTGTCATTAAGTCACCTAAGGCCTTGGAATGTGCAAACTAATCCACAACTATAAGCCTAGTTCACCCAAAACCTGTGTCCTAGACAGAGCCAATCCTGACAATCTAGAGAGGGTCCTGAAACAACTGCTTCTACTACTAAGAGATTCCCTCACAGTAATCCTACGTGTGTCCTGTGGGTAGTCCCTCCTTGTTGCCCATCTCCACTAGCAAGTCAGATCCTCCTGAATCTGCTAAATGAACGTGACTTCCATGTGCTTATGGGCCAGAATGTGGACTAGGACATTTGAGCTCAGAGAGAAGGGAAGTGCTGGTTAGAAGATATAGACAGATCTTCACTTGTCCTCCTTAACCAGGGAGAATAACTAGAAAGAGCAGGAAAACTTCCACGGCTAGAGCCCAATGACTAGAGAAACATTACCTGGGGAAATACTCAAGGAGAAAAAAAAAGTCCAAGAATGGCAGCTTTCTGCATCATGGGCCTAACTCAACTTTCCTAGGAGACATGCTTGCTGCTGAAGCCAGGACTGCAGAAACTTAGCTGCTTCTTTAATCCTTGCAAGTACTATGGCTCAGAAGTTGTACTGGGTCAGAGGAATCAAGACTAGACAAGCTGTTTCTTCCCCAAATCCCTTTGTCGTCTCTGGACTGGTCCCTTAATCAATAGTCAATCAGAAATGCCTTTACAAAGCCTGTCAGAGAACTACTCTAAGGTTAGATACTCTTCTCCCAGGACTCAAAGGGGTCACTGGAGCCTTCACTGAAGGCAATTTCCCAAGGTACATTCAGTCTCCTGCCTGTACATAGGTTACTGTAGCTGTGGGAAGTGAGCAAGTAAGTGAGAGAAGCCTGACTTTCTGCAGCTTTTAGCTCTAGTTCTCCTACCCAGGCCAGGGTTCAGAAGGGCCCCACAAAGTCTGAATCTGAGCCCCACAGCCCAAATGTGCCTCCCCACCAATGTGGCTTCAAACTCAGTCTCTTGTTTGGCACTGGCTTCATGGACCTCAGACCTGGATTCTACTTTCCCCTCCACTAAATCCCACCTTATCACCACCATTCTCCTGGAATCATTCTCTGTAGGAAGAGGGCAGATGACTCTGGCAAGGGCAGATGTGAGGATTAGGCTGTGATGGAGAAGGTCTAATAAAGCGTTGGGGGCTCACACATCCAACTTCACCTCCTTGGCTTCCTTTCTCCCCTCCTCCACTAACAGGGCCGGCCAACCCACCCACAGCTGGGGCCTGGTCCCCGATAGAAGGGCGGGGTCTGAGCCTACCAGTCCGGAGCCGCTTCATCGCATCAGGCCAGATCCTCCAGGCTGGCGGGGGATGAAGTCCCATGTGGAACCCCCTCCCGCCCGAGATTCCCTGACCCTGCCCTCCACGCAGGAACCTACGCATCAGTTCCAGAGTGGGAGATTGGGAGATAGGTTTTGTGCACTCCCGATGGGCAGACAAGCAGGGGAGAATTCACCTACATCCTAGCCTGGCTATGGTCGGGAACCGGGTTGAGAGTCCTATAATCCCGGGCTGCGGCAGGAAAGCGCCCTTACCCAATGCTGATTCCAGAACGGGCCGGGTGGCGCTTGCCCATCCCCGGATCCATCGCTGGCGGGTGGCAGGACGTGGGGCTGGGGTCGTCCCGCTAGCCTGCCTGCAGAGCTTGCGGGACTCGGGCAGGCCGGGCTAGGCCAGACGGGGCGGGGCCCGGAGAGCCCCATCCGGGTGGTCTGGACCAGAGAGTAAAAGGCCCGGCCACCGCGCAGTCCGGTGCACCCGCCATGGACACGATGGGGCCAGAGAGGCGCCTGGCTGTCTCTCTGTGTTCCCCCCGGCCGCCGCCTCAGAGGACCGGCGGGAGGCGGAGCCGCGCGCGACACATGGCCCCGTCCCCGCGCGGCTTCGGGCCGCCGGTGGGGGGGGGGGGGGCGCCCGGAGACTGGCAGCGGAGGCACGAGCGGCCCAGAGCGCGGCTCCAGCGGCCCAGCTCCCGCCCCGGCGCGCTCGCCCCGACACTCACCCGAGGGGCTGGCACGATGGCGGCAGCGGCGGCGGCGGCAACCCAGCGCGGTCTGCGACCGACTGTCCCTTCCCCCCTGCCTTCCCTCGCCACCCCGCTGCACTCTGGGAAACGCAGTCCCCCCCGAGTTCCTTCCTGGCATAGGTGCGCCAGGAGAAAACTACAGTTCCCGTTGTGCTATGCGCCGAGGACCAGCCACGGCCCGCAGCGCGGGAGGTGAGGCTAAGCCGGGGAGGGAGGCTGCCAGGGCGAGCCCCTGAGAATTGTGGTCTAGCGGAAGCCTCTGGAACACCCGAGATTGGCGCCAGACAAGGGTCAGGGCTCAATTGTCGCCAGGTCTCAGCTGGTCTGGCCCCACCCAGGTCGCGCGGTGGTTTGGAGCAGGCCCCGCCTCCGTGGGAGTCCGGCTTGGCCCCAAGCAGGCCCAGCCGCCCCTCCCTGGGCCCCTAGGCTGTTTCCGCTCCCGAATCCTCCTCCCCTTTGGTGCTCTAGCTGCCACCCGCCACCCCCCCCCACACACACTTTGGAACGGTGCTCTAAAGCCAGCCAGGGCGGAACCCAAAGTTTTGCTGTCCCAACATTCACGAGCCTTGTGAGGCTCAAAGCAGGTTTCGAGCAGTCGAGGCTTTCCTTTCCGCTGGAGATTCAAATGCTCAAGTGGGACTCTGCTGGATTACTCTTACACTTGTACAGTTGGGGTCTCCAAAACATTCTCATAAGTTTTTTGTTGTTTTTATTTTTGCCCCAGTCAGGGTAGCCAAGAATTTCATAAAAGAGAACTGGCTAACCTAAACTTTTCCCGTGATTTAAGTGACCAGATTGTCAATAATCTCTGTCCCATCCTTGTCCTTTCATCACCCGTTTTAGTTGTTTCCTGGGCAATGCAAACATTTGAGGTAAGGCCTGTGTCTAAGTTAGGCCTGTTGGGGAAATGCTCTGCAGCTAACTCATGTGGACCACAGGTAAAGGAAATATCCTGGCAGCTCCATGCTTTCCCTCCTGGACAGAGATCCCAGTATTCCTCTTCTTCCATAAATCTTGCTCCTTCACCAATATGCACACACACATTCACTTGCTGGGCATGGCTGGTAAGACCAGGCCAAGTTTCTGTTTGTTAAATCCCAGGTCTGCACTACTTTGCCTGACTAGATTCTTATTTCTTAGAACTCTCCACTGTCCTATTTGTGGTGAATTTGAGCCTTCCCTTGTTCTAAACTGTCATCCCACCACCACTACCCCCACCCCCAAGAAGCCAAGACACTGGATATGTTGTATACACATACCCTCCAGAGCCCTGGCCAGAGCTTGGCCCTCACCTGTCCTGCAAATGCTGCTAAGAGGTCCAAGTGAGCCATAGCACAAACAGTGAGCCTTCAACAAGGAGCTAGGATACACTAAACAGCATAGACTGAGCCTGAGAAAGCTCTCACTCCCTAGTGGAGAGTGGGGGACATGTGAGAGACTGGCTTGTTAGCTGCTCACAATGGGCTTCAGTCCCCACTAGTCTGGAAGGGCAATGCTGCCCTTCCACCACCTTATTTATGATTAGCCAGAACTAATGCTAGGAACAGAGGTCCAATCCCTTCTCCAACTACGCACCTGTACAACCTCTACTCTACCCCTCTCCCCCACCAGAGACTTGATTCTCAAGGCAGTGCCAAGGGGCCAAGAGGAAAGCAGAGATTAGAGAAACATTTGTCATTTCAGTTCACAGATAAAAGGAAAGCCCCCAGGGAAGTGGCTTTTCCTAAGGTAACAGAGAAGGGAGTCATGTTTTATGGAGTCCAAGAAGTGTCCATTTGTGCCTGAACACCCATCGTAAATAGGGCTGGCTTTAAAGGTAGCCTTTCCTCATTGGCTTTGAGCTAAATTACTTGAATCTACAGATAAAAATGTCACCACACCCCTACAATATCTAATCTACATAATAGAAACAGGCAAGAAAATGAGTCAAGAGATCACAAATCCCAACTCCTCCACAATACAAATGTACCAAGGCCAAGGTATCTATAATTCTTATGCATGCAGGAGGCATGGCTGGCTCCAGCTGTGGTCTTCACTAATTTAAGTAACTGCAAGCCCATGTATGCCACTGTACTAGGCTTAAAATGGTAAGTGAAATTCAACCACAGCTGAAAATACCTGAGGAATTCAAAATCCTCAAAAGAAGTAGCAGTCACAATTCAGTTTAGTTCTCAGTTGTCCCTTCCCCTAACCCACAAACTGGGACGGTTTGGGGCAGTTTCCAAACTCTTTGGAGTCCGCTGGGCCAAGAACTCTGTAAGAACCTTGTATGAGGCCAGGGTCCATGTGCTCAGGGCCCCTTTATGAACAACATGGTCACTGAAGCATTTCTACCCTCAGGATCAGCCTGGTCCTTGAGACCTAAAGCAGAGGCCTGTTGGGAGGCCTATCTTCCCAAGTTTCGGGAATATGGAAATGAGTCTTTATAAAAATAAAATAGCAAAACCCAAATTAAAACCTTACTTTCTGTTTAATTCGTTTTGCCAAACAAACACAGTGAAAACTTTAGTCTGACTAATTGTACAGAAAATAGAATTTTTAACCAGTAGCAAACATAACAGGATAAACCTAAGTCTCTGGCAAGCTGGATCTTAATCAGCAGGTCACCTATATCCCCTTGTAGATGGCCTCCTGGGGAAGGAGGTCCTTGTAGGCAGAAGCACAGATCTGCCAGTCCCCATCAGAATCACAGGCTGCACCTGGGAAGGAAAAGCACGAAAAGGAGGAGAACTGATGTTACTTGTATCTCTTATCACTACACACAGAAGAGTTGTCTCAATGCTGGCCAACCTCAACGTGTTGTCTTCCCAAACCCATAGTCTTGGACATCCGACCTACATCCTGAGTGGGTAATTTTCAGGTTCAGTGGTTCTGAAGCCTCTGCTTAACCAGAACCTGCAACATAAACTGGGGATCAGGTGGGGAGTGGGGGGACAAAGTCGTAACTGCTGGTGTCACCTGTGCAGAGTCTGAGGTACCAGACTTCAGGACCTTGCTTTATGAGAAAACAAGAGAGGGTGCCAGGTCACCAGCCAAAAAGTCCAGCTGCCCTAAGCTTCAGTACTGTCAACCAATGCCCCCAGGAGTATAGGGGAGTTCAATAGCTGCGGCCTAAGGTCCCTCCAGGCTGACAGGGCTCCAGGAGTCCAGCAAGCCGAAAGGGAACCCGTTCACATTCCGTGCTTCTTTCGGATGACCGCCATGGCCAGCAGCCGATCCTTCTCACGGAGTTCTTCTCGTAGCTTGGCCTCGGTGAGACGCAGGTGGCGGATGCTGCCTTTCATCTCCTTCATCTTCACCTCCATCAGCGCCAGGATGTCCCGCTGCTCGTTCAACTTGCGCAGGAGCTCCTCCTCCGTGGTGCCTGACGACAACGAGTATGAGTGATCGGAGCCAGTATCAGGGAAGCCCTCTTCCCCCACCACCACCAACTGGGGGCCCATAGGGCACTCTGCGGCCTCCAGCCCTGCTGTAGCAGCCTCTAGCTCCGACGCGGCGGCTGCAGCGGCTGCGCCCTCTGCAGCGGCGAACTCCACTTGCACGGTCAGGTCGATAGGTTTCACGTCTTCGCCGGAGGGAGTGGTGGGCGCTGGGGTCACGGACCCCGGAGCCTGACTGCTGTCTACAGCGGCCTGAAGGGTGAGGAGCACAGCAGCAGAAGCAGATACCAGGTTCGGCTGCAGCTGGGAGGCCTGGGCAGTGGATGCTGATGGCGACGGCTGCTGCTGCTGCTGCTGTTGTTGTTGCTGCTGCTGCTGCTGCTGCTGTTGTTGTTGTTGTTGCTGCTGCTGCTGCTGCCTGCGGCGGGCGGCTGCAGCCCCCGCGGGTCTTCGTGCTACTTTGCGCTCGTTGACGCCGCGCAGCGGGAAGATGGTGGGGACGCGCACCGTGTAGGTCTTGCGGCCGCCCTGGAAGTGGACGCTGCAGAGACGGTGGCCCGTGGTGGGCTGGAAGGTGGAGAAGCACCCACTGACGCCAGCACGGGACACGTTCTTGAGCCACAGGCGCCGCAGTTCAGCGTCCTTGGGAAACGTGTAGAAGTGCAGCGCCTTGTCCCGGTGCGAGTTGTTGTAGCAGCCCGGCACGCAGCACGTAAAGCCTGGCATGGCTGCGCCGCGCGGCTTGGCCCGGCCCGGCCCACCGGCCTCCTGAGCCCTTCGACGGCCCGGTCGGTCAGCCGCCGCCCGCCCCTCGACGGGCGGCGCCGCGCGGGGCCTTAGGCGGCTTCCCACTACTGCCGCCCGGCGCGGCCGGCCTGGCCCGGCGCCCCGTGCCCAGAATACGCTTCCCGCCGGCCCGCGCTGCGCCGGCCGCCCGCCTGCGCTCCGGAGTCGGCCCCGGGGACGCCGCGAAGGACCGCCTGGAAAGGAGGACTACGCCCCCCACAATGCACCGCGCCAGAAGCTGCTCACTTCCGGAGCGGGGGTGTGATTATTCCGGGCGCTTTCCAGGGCACCGTGACGGCCCACGCAGAACAGATTCTTACCCCCACCCGGCTTATCCCCGGCCGACTATAGAAGCGTATTCGGTTGGAACGCTGTGGCCTGGACCGCCCTTCACAAGGACCCGGAATCCTGATGGGAGGGGGGCGAGCGGCGGGCGGCGGGCAGCGCGCGCCTCTACAGTGCGCAAGCGCCTTGGGCCTTTGCCCACGGAAACTACAAATCCCTCAATGCCTTGCGCTGAACTCAGCGGCTGCGGCCTGGAGCGCCGCCTAAGGGAGAGGTGGGATTACAGGAGCCTAGGATTTGGGTGAGGTTGTGTGTCCCCCGGAAGCGTTTCCCCAGTCCTGCGGGCTGTGCATGGATGGCATTCCTGCGGCGACTGGATGGGAGACCAGGGCTTCAGTGCCCAGAAAGACCTCAGGAGCCCCTTTTTCTGCGTTGAGGACCCCCTCTAATTCAGCCGCTACTTGAGTTGACTGATTTAAACAGTCATCAGTAGGTACCTACTGTGTGGAGGGTACGGTGCAGTGAGCTGGGAACCTTGCAGAAGTTCCACTGACCAGGCCTGACTACCTAGAGGGACGAGGGTCCGATTTTTGGGTAATAGATGTGAATATACCCGAATGGATGTTTAAACACAGACATAAGTGCTATGAACTAATGAACAGGACAAAGGAAAAAATTGGAGGCAGAGGCCAAGGAAGAAAAAATGGTGAAAAACTTGAGTGGGGAGTATGTGGTCCTCAGGAAAGAACTAGGCTCTTTCCTTAAAAAGCCTGGAAAAGGGCAGGTGGGGTAGCTGAAGCAATGAAAGATACCAACCTGGGCTAAATTAAAAGATTGGGGTTTTAATTCTGGGAGACGAGACTGGGAGCTGTTGAATTGTTGAACCCGAGAATGGACAAAATTTGTATTGTAACAAGATACCTCCCATTCCCCACTTCCGTGGAGAAAATGTTCTAAAGGGCAAGAAAAGCTGTGGAAAAACTCGGGGAAGGCCAGGCAGTTCTGGGGAATTACCTGCAAGCTAGCCCTTCTTTACTGAGTTCCCCCTTTCTCCCACTGCTTGCCTTCCTCCACCCTTTCTCCAGACCCCTCCTCATTTTTTTTTCTCCTGATTACAGGCCATGGGTATGATATTAAGCCTAGAATATAGTATTTCTAATTGTTTACTATTTTAAAAAGACCCGTCTATGTAAAAGCTTTAAAAGAAAAAAAATAATACCCCAAGTTAATTTATTTAAAAAAGAAAAAAAAAGCTTTATTATAAAAGGAACCAATACTTAAAATTTTTGGAGAAATACAGGACAATAGGAAATGAACAGTTTGTCTGGTCCCAACATCCAAACATTACTATTGCATTTTTTTTAAAGACTTTATTTATTTATTCATGAGAGACAGAGGGGGGGGGGCAGAGACACAGGCAGAAGGAGAAGCAGGCTCCATGCAAGGAGCCCAACGCGGGACCCGATCCTGGGTCTCCAGGATCACGCCCTGGGCCAAAGGCAGGCGCTAAACCACTGAGCCACCCGGGGATCCCTACCATCACATTTTGTATTTACAATTAATGTGCTCCATGGTATGGGTTTCACAGACTCATAACAGGAAAAAGTCCCGTTCCTCCTGGCCTATGCCACTGAGGTCTGCAGCTTGCTTGAACCCCTTCAAACACAGAATTGCAGCCCATGGTGAAAGATGTGCATTCATTTGGGTGAATATATAACAGTAAAAACATGAATACACACTTTGTTATATGATTAAACGTTTAGAAATGTGTGTAGTAGAGACAAAATTAAGCAAAAGAGCATGTTATGTTTTTTTTTTTTTAAGATTTTATTTATTTTTTCATGAGAGACACAGAGGGAGAGGCAGAGACACAGGCAGAGGGAGAAACAGGCTCCATGCAGGGAGCCCAATGTGGGACTCGATTGGGTCTCCAGGATCACGCCCTGGGCCTAAGGTGGCGCTAAACTGCTGAGCCACCCAGGCTGCCTGTTATGTATTTTCATTGTCATATTATTACTGATAGAGTACTGTTCCTACCTGTCTTTTTTTATTATTATTATTTTTTAAATTTTTATTTATTTATGATAGTCACACACAGAGAGAGAGAGAGAGAGGCAGAGACACAGACAGAGGGAGAAGCAGGCTCCATGCACCGGGAGCCCGACGTGGGATTTGATCCTGGGTCTCCAGGATCGCGCCCTGGGCCAAAGGCAGGCGCCAAACCGCTGCGCCACCCAGGGATCCCTGTTCCTACCTGTCTTAAGACCTACCTTACTCAAAAAATATTGAGAGGTCAAATTCATATCATGCACAGAATTCATTATTCATGCACAGACAGTGAAGATTATGCTTAATAAAATTCTATGGGACACCTGGGTGGCTCAGTGGTTGATTATCTGCCTTTGGCTCAGGGCATCATCCTGGAGACCCAGGATTGAGTCCCACTTTGGGCTCCCTGCATGGGGCCTGCTTCTCCCTTTGCCTATATCTCTGCCTCTCTCTCTCTCATGAATAAATAAATAAAATCTTTTTTTAAAAATAAAATCTTTAAAAAAAATCACACGTTTGGAAATTGTAACATTTCTGCTGGATCACAAACAGCCCACTAGCCTTTGGGTCTACAAACTTTCTGCCTCTTCTAAGGCAGAATGGTCTTCACAAATGCAAATCTGACCAGGTCGCCTATAGAATAAAATTATTTTTTCCTATTTAAGTGTCTTTCCTTGACTCTAGAGGGAGATGGGAATGCGACATTTTAATAATAATGATTTATTGAGGACCTGTCTTACTATGTTAAACATTATCTCATTGAGGGGTGCCTGGTTGGCTCAGTCTGTAGAGCAGAGGACTCTTGATCTCAGGGTAGGAGTTCTAGCCCCACCTTGGGTGTAGAGACTATTTAAATAAATGAACTTTAAAAAATTATCTCATTGAATCGGTACAAGCCCCTTATTAGATGGGTATCACCTTCAACCTACAGATGAAGAAACCAAGGCTTCGAATGGTTGCACACGTGCACTCCCAGGTAAAAAGTGCCTCCAAATCCAGAGCTTGCAACGACCACTACACGCTCCCCCTCGCCTCTGGGCAATAGGGTTAGAACTGCAACTCCCGTGAGGCAGTGCGGCAGCCTCGCGAGAGTTGGCTTAAATGCGGCGGCGGGAAGGCGGCGGCCGAGGCAGCTTCAGCGCTTGGAAGGCGGACTGCTGAGGCGATGGCGGATACCTACAACAGCGACAGCGAGCCTACGACGCGCACGCTTTTGCGGCGCGTGCTGGATACTGCGGACACGCGCACCCCACGGCGACGCCGAAGTGCTCGAATTGGGTATGTGACAGCGCTGCCGAGGGGGTCAGGTCTCAGCGGGATCCAGTACTGACCCTATTTGGAGAGGGAAACTGAGTCTCGCAGAGCCGCAGGGCCCAGGGTTCTGAGAACTGACTCCACCTTCTACCGGGCTCCGGTCAGTTAGTTGTGCCCCCATCCCTGGGAATCCAGACTGCCAGGTCTCGGGACCACAGAGGTCAACTCTGCTCACGTCTTTGCGTTTCTGCTTCAGGTGGTGCAGGATGGGCGCTCAGAATCTGGCCTGTCCTGTTCTCTGGGCCACACCTCCCCCAACACCGGCCCAAAGTGTATCCAGGCATCTACCCTGAACTGCCGCCTCTGTGGTGCCCACCTTTTCCCCGCACATGCAGTCAGTCCCCTTTCCCTGTAGCTCTCAGCTGGAAGTTGGGAAGGGCGCTAGAGCGCACAGCCTGGGCAGATTCGGGAGGCAGAAACTAGAAAGATGCTTTGCTCGGGAGCAGGGACTTTGGCCTGACCTGGTGGCAGTGGCAGTGGATGAGGGCTGTGGTGAGCTCACGGCCCAGAGGGTGTGGCGTCTGCTAGACTGGGGCAGCAGTTTTACAGGCACTGGGAAGCTACTCACAGTAGGTTTTAGATCTGTAAGTGATGAGATGGGAGCCGTGCCTTGGGAATCTGAGAGGGACTGGAATGGAGAGACTAGGGCTGGAGTGACCTATGTAGAAGCTGCTGTCAAACACTGACAAGTACTTGAAAGGTTTCAAAATACTCAAATATCCTTCTTGGATTGTTAATTTTCATGTCAGGAATGAATACTTTTCCAATTGCTCCTCTTGTCTGTGTGGATAACCTCTGCCTCTAACAGAGTCAGGTCTGTAAAGCCTTCCTTAGTCCCTCCCTCTGGCTGGATCATTATGATCCCTCTTTTTCCCATATCCCTCAGGCTCCTCTATCCACAAGCTGTTGATAGAGCTGGGAACAAAGGCTAAAGGGAGGGGCAAGTGGTTTCTGGGTCCCTGGCTTTGAGGGAAAAGGGCTTCAGGCCAGGATCCCTGATGAAGGCATATCTCTGCATCCTCTAGTTCCCTCTCCCTACTTAATTCTCAGAGCTATTGGTGTTTACACAGTGTCCAGAAAGCCCGACTTGAAATGCCGCTGAGTAGCCCCACAAAGATGAATGTGAGCCGGCGTTCCCAAAGAGCCAGGGTAAGTCCCCAGGCCACTGACCACTGACCACTACAGGGCTCTTGCTGCCTTCAGGGGGCTCTGAGATCTGACTCTGCCCTGAGGAAATCTCAAGGCAAAGCCACAGACTGATTACTTGGTGCTTTCATCCAAAGTCTATTGAGAGATTGGCCCGTGTTCAAACCAGTGGGCATCTGGATGAACAGACACCCCGGACTCTGCTGAAGAACATCCTTCTAACTGGTGAGTGAACACTAGCTTGCTGATCAGGGTTAGATACCAGTCCCTTGGCATCCTTCATTCAGGGCAGCCTGTCCTACCAACCCTACCCTCTCTTTGCTGTTCTGCAGCCCCAGAATCTTCCATCATGATGCCAGAGCCTGTGGTGAAGCCAGTACCGACGCCGCAGGTGGTCCAGTCCTCTAGACGGAAAAGCAGTCAGGGCAGGTGCACAGTGAATTCTTCCCTTGCGCTGGGCTGTTGGGCAGCTCTAATCAGGGAGTCTCTTGAGGGCCCCAGAAGCCAGGATTGGGCTTCCTGGCCTGTCTGAGATAATTTCCATCCTTGTAGCCTGGAGCTGCAACTTCCTGAACTTGAGCCACCCACAACCCTGGCTCTAGGTCTGCTGGCTCCTGGTAGGAGGAAGCAGAGGCTGAGATTGTCAGCGTTTCAGCAAGGAGTGGACCAGGGGCTGCCTCTCTCCCAAGGTAAGACCCTGGACAACACCTTTGGCTATCCTCTCTTGCTGTCTGGAGAAGCTGAGGAGGCCTGAGAGAGGGCTCTCAGGAGCTTCGTAACTCATCATGGTTTCTTTTTAAATTCTCTTGCAGAGCCTCATGGGAATGCCAATGCCTCCTCCCTTACCAGGTGCTGTTGCCTATTCTAGGGGTTGGTGGAACGGCTTGGACAGGGAGGTATTAATTGGGTTGGAATCTGGCCATACTGGTCCCTGCCAGTTTTAGCTTCATGGTATCATTGCTGTGTTCTAAGAGATGAGAGCCACAGGGCAGATGGGGAGTTCTGAAAATTGGGCCTCAGATACCTGACTTTCCTTTGTGCCTCCTCCCTCCCACCAGCTCCCTCAATTTGACCTTTGCCACACCTCTCCAGCCACAGTCAGTGCAGAGGCCTGGTTTGGCTCGCAGACCTCCTACCCGCCGAGCTGTAGATGTGGGTGCATTTTTGCAGGATCTGCGAGATACTTCCTTGGTTTCTCCAGGTAAGGTTGAGATTTCCCTCTCCCACCCCCGTAGGAAGTGCTGCTGAGTCCAGGATTACTCCTCTCTCTGTCAAGGACAGTGAGCCAGCTTGGCCAGTAGGTCTATGAGGAGTTTCTGCTTTCTTTCTCCAAGGTGCCTCTTGTCGTAATGGGGCCCCAGTCTTGATCCCAGTATCTTCTAGGATTCCATATTCTTGAAAAAGTTCAGGGCCGAGGGAAAGAAAGGTGTGGTGTGGTGACTGGAGCTTCTTGGTAGATTGATGAGGGTCAGGTTTCAGGATCAGCTGGCCAGTCAGAACTGACCAGGCAGCCTGATTCCAGAAGACAAATCAAGTTCACTAGAGTAAGAGGAGGCTTCCTAGCAGAGGGAGCAGAGTGAGAAGTGTGGAGGCATAGGTAAGCAGTTTTGGTGGGACAAGCTGTAGAGGGTGGGAATGCTAGGCTAAGAAGCAGGAAGGTAAGCAAAGAGAGCTGTGGAAGGTTGATAAGGCTGGAGAACAGAGGGTCAACTGGTGTTTGATCTCCAGGTGACAGCCTGAGAACCCCTGTTGCTACCCTGCCAACGGATACCGTGTTGGAGGACACTCAGCCCTTCTCTCAGCCCTTGGTTGGCCGTTCCCCCAGTGTATACCACTCCCTGCCCTGTCTCTCTCATACTGAGGCTGAAGATGCTGAGAGAGCTGTCAGTCACAGGACACAGAGCAGTGGACCTAAGTTGCAGAACTACAGTGAGTATGTGGAGCATGTGGCCTGGAGCTAAGCCTTGGATGAGAGTTGACACTGGTGCTTTTCCCTTCTCAGTCCTGTATGTGTGCCCCGCAGAGCTCCCTGGTTGTTGGTTCCTCTTACGTGTTAGAGCAGGGTCAGTTTGGGGCCAGGATACTCTAAATAAGTACCTTGGTCTGCTTCTGGACACTTCTCCTCAGTGAGCTAGACTGGGTCTTACTATACCCTCTCTTTATCCTTCTCAGAGCTACAGCCTTGTCCTACTGCTTTTCTAACCTATGTTCTTTTTTTTTTTTTTTTTTAATTTTTATTTATGATAGTCACACAGAGAGAGAGAGAGGCAGAGACCTAGGCAGAGGGAGAAGCAGGCTCCATGCACCGGGAGCCCGACGTGGGATTCGATCCCGGGTCTCCAGGATCGCGCCCTGGGCCAAAGGCAGGCGCTAAACCGCTGCGCCACCCAGGGATCCCTAACCTATGTTCTCTCCCTTGATTCAGACCCTGGAAAACAAGCCCAACTTCTGGCAAGAAAGGCAAAGAATGTTGATGCCATTGCTATGAGCTTCCCAAACAAGAGCAGTGCAATCTCTGGAGAAGATGGAGTAGACCTTTTACAGGATGGAATTGATGAGGAGGCAGAGGAAAGGATGGAGGAAAATTTGAGTGTGAGCGAAGTAATGGACACAACAGGAACACAAGGATCTGTCAGGACAGAAAATTCTAAGGGATATAGAGAAATGACAGAAGCTGTTGAGACTAATGAGCCAAAAGGATCTTCAGAAGATGAGGATATCTCTGATAGAAGAGGTAAAGGGCCCAGTGCAGGGAAGAGGGAGTAAATGGGTAACAACTGTGTTCAGTCCCTAATCTGAGGAGTTATACCTCTGGGTTATGTTTCTGGGCATAAGTTATGTTGAGTTGGGGAGATTCTGAGGGGCCCATTGCTTGGCTGGCTAGAGCTAGATGTGGCCCTTGAGGAATAGGACAAGGAAGCTGTGGGCCTTGACAATTGGGTGAGATAGTCAAGGCTGAGACCCCTGTAATCCTGCTCTTTCTCTACAGCAAGTCCAGAGTTGGCTTCCAACACCACTCAGTCTCCTCAGGCCAGGCGACCTCAGTTTCTTGAGCCAGCCCCACCGTCTAGCACTGCAGTGTAAGTCTCATGACCTTGTTCTGCATGGGCCTCTCAGGAAGGGGGCAGGCTTCAGACCTTGGCATTGAGCACCAAAGGGTTATTCCCCTTCCCATTGGAATGCAGATGATCACTCAAGAGATCACCCTTAGACAGGCTGGGTGGGACTCACTGAGTACATGTGTCATCCTGGTGCTTGCTTCCAGGTTCTTAGAGGAACCTAGTAGGGGGAAGTGCCTTAGTCAGTATGTAGTCAGAGAAGGCTTCCTAGAGACTTTAGCAGAATTGAATAGGTAGCAACAGGCAGAGGGGAAATGTCCATGTGGAAGACTGAGGGTCAAGGGCCTGAGAAAGTATCAGTTTATGTAATGAGTCTAGACTGCGACATTGGGTCCAGACTAGAGGATCAGGGCCCCAGGGAAAGATCAGGCCTCTATGTGGCCCCCTGTCCCCACCACGGCCCGGCAGAGAGTTAGAGCTCTTGGTCCAGGATAGCTAAGGAGCATATGGGCCCTAGTCTGGCTGGAGCCAATAAGACTTGTTTTTGATTAGGGGCCTCTTCGGGCAGCATTTTAGCTAACTATCCACTCTTGCCCCCAGCTTATCTTCAGAGCCTCTGTCGACCAGGCTTCCTCCCAGAGCCCGAGCCCCTGGCTCCAGACCCCGTCAAGATCCCCACAAGACTGGACTGAGCCACTATGTGAAATTCTTTAGCTTCTGTGCTAAGATGCCCATGGAGAAGAAGGCTGTTGAGATGGTGGAGAAATGGTGAGTCCTGAACATTCAGGGTAGGGAGAGGAGCCCCTCAGATCGACAATACTGTTTAGTCTGTCCTACCCCAACCCTTTTGGCAGCCTGGACAGGTATTTCCAGCATCTTTGTGACGACCTGGAGGCATTTGCTGCTCATGCTGGCCGTAAGACTGTGAGGCCAGAGGACCTAGAACTGCTGATGCGACGGTAAGTGGGCAGAAGCAGGGAGGTGCTGGGTATGGGAGGCTGCTACTGATTCTGTCTCTATCTTCCTCTGCTGCAGGCAGGGCCTGGTCAACGACCAAGTCTCTCTGCGTGTGCTTGTGGAGCGGCACCTGCCCCTGGAGTACCGGCAGCTGCTCATCCCTTGTGCATTCAGTGGCAACTCTGTCTTCCCTGCCCAGTAGTGGCCAGGCTTCAACACCTGCCCAGTCCTTGCCTAGGGGACTGCCCCACACATTCTTCCAGTTTTCTTCCCCAGTTCCCCAGCATCAATAAAGTGTCACAAACAGAATGTTCCATGTTTTGGTGTATATCCTGGGGCCAGCCAGGCCAGGACCAACCCTCTCCCTCCCCTCAATTCCCAGGATAACCTGGAGAATAGGTTCAGTCAAATAATTTTATACTAAAAGTAGAGGTTAGCAGCACTGGAACACTCAGGCAGCCCACAGTGTCCCTAGCTTGCAGGCTCTGGCTCTCGAGACCCCATGCGCCTGATGTCAATCATCTGAAGCCGTTGCAGGGCAATCTTGAGCTGTACCACAATGCTTTCTTCCTTCTCTTCACCCTCCTCAGGCAGTTCTGTCATGGGGAGCTGGAAGGCCTGGATCAAGTAGCTATTTAGGGTCTGCTTTTCCAGGCTGGGATCAATGCTTATCAGGGCTTCACGTATCTGAGGTAGGGTTACCTCATTATGGCTACCCAACAAAGAAAGAAAGATAGGCCTTGATCCCTCCTTTCTGCACTCCAGACCCCAAGGTGCCACCTGCTGAGCTTGAGCAGTATATAGGGCCCAGCAGCAAGCTCAGTGCACAAGGAGACACAAGGCCTTGAGATGCCACCCTGTGGCATCGAGATTTGCCTATGGCTAAGTGGGCCAAAGGGCCTCAGGAATTACTCACAGTTCCATGCCCAGCTCCTGCTTTAGCTCCCGTAAGTACTCATCCTTTTCGTCTACATACTGTTCCCACAGCTTTTGCACAAAGGGCGTACTCTGGCCTTCTTCATCCTAGGAGGGGCCATAAGGCAAGGTGAAAACACGTTTGGGGTCCAGCAGAGGCTAGAGCAGGGCTGGGCAAGTTCCTGGACAACCCCCCGCCACCCCCACCCCCCACCTCTGTAAATAATGAGCGGTAGTTGAGCAAGTCTGCATTGCTGCTGTTGGGATGCCAGCCTCCTGCCTCCATCAACTCCTGAATTTTCTCTTCCTTCTTGAAGGGGAAGGTGCTCTTGAGGACAGTGCTGTGGGGAGATACAAGGGCCAACAGGCCTAGCTGTGGCCTGCTCATGCATCTTCCTGTATCCCTCTGCCAGCCCCACTAGTGCTCAGAAAGGACAAGTGTTGAGGCTGTGACCCCTTCCTACCAAGCTCCCCTTACCCCTGCGTATCAGGGAGGCTGGCCAGAGGAAATGTTGGACGGGAGTTTGGGAATGGCTGGACCAGCCCCTCACCTTAAATGCTCCATGGTTATCAGCCCTTCATTCTGACTGTCAGCATTCGTCATCTCCTTCAGCAACTGTGCCACTGTCTCCTTCTGCTTGATGTATACATTCTCACTCCTCTACAGGAAAGGAAGCATTGGATAATTTGATGCTTCCTGGAGTAGCAGGGATAGAGCTGGCTTATGCTGGGGACAAAAGATGGAGAGCCAGACCCAACCTTACCTTTCCCATCAAGACTGCATAAAACTGACTCATGACCTCATTAGAGCGGAACAGCTTGATATTTTCAAAAATGGTGTAAGCCCAGGCCATGGCTTCACCAGGTCCAAAGCGATGCTCCAGGAAATTGAAGAAGAAATCTGGGAATCTGGATTTCTCTTTCTGCAGAGTGGAGATGACTGTTTGGGAAGCCTGCCCCATCATGGGTTGGCCCTTCTCCCTAGTACCTCAACAGAACCCCCTGGAGGACTCTGGAGGCCACACCAACCCAAAATGGCCCATGAGGTCTGACCTGCTCTTCAACAAGACGTTGCTTCCAGGCATCCTTGAGGAGGTTTACCACATCCTTCTTGGTTGGCTTCTTATTCTCCACAATGCCATCAAATCGAAGGAAAGGGGGGATGGCTTCCCCATAACCCTGGAAAGGAGAGTGTCCGCTCATCTCTGGGCCGGGCAGAGCCCCAGAGGGTTCCTCCAAAACCTCAAGTCTTATTAGCACAAGGCCTGGCTGTTCTGTCTCTGGCCCCAAGCCTCCAGAGCCCAGGGACCCCTACCAGACCAGGAAAGAAATCTTTCTCCCGAAGCAGCCCCTCGCCAATCTCTTCCAGGAGCACATCCACCAGCTGGTCGCTGTTCTTGCCCTCAGCCAGCATTTGCCAGCGATCTGGGCCCCCAGCCACCACATCTGCAGGTGGAGAGAGGGTACTGGAATCCAAACCACATCCTTGAGCAGTCCCTGGGAGTACAATGACCATCATTACCTTCACACTTGCTCCAGTCAGGCCGTGGCGTAGAGGTGCGCTGGATTTCCTGGAGCTCAGAATGAAACTGATCCCGCTCCTTCAGTGTGGTCATGTGCAACTGCAGCAGTATCTCATGCTCCTTGCAGACCTCTTCATAGTCATCTCTCAGGCTGTCCAGCTGTGGACAAGGTGACTAATTCTTGCTGCCCACCTGTGTGATGTTGCCTGAACCTGCCTGCCCTGCCTGCTCACCAGTACCAGTACCTGCTCCTGCAGATCCTTGTTGGTCTTCTCCTGCATTTCAAAGTCCCTCCTGGGTACCACATCTCCAAAGTTAGCCTTCATGGTGTTGAGTTCCATCTGTGTGCGGGTCAGGTCTTGCCGGGTCATCTTCAGAGCCAGTGTTAACTTCACGGGGTCCTCCCCCCAGATGCCTGCCAGGGTACCCGCCAACTTGCAACACTCTGCCTCTAGGATCTGTAGCCCAGGGCAATTTTAGAGTGTCCGTCAGGGCCTGGTCCCAGGTCCTTTTCTCCCTGATTGGAAAGCCCTAGGTCTTTCCCACAGCACTAACAGCTCAGAAGTTCGGGCTTAAATAGAGAACCCAGGACATGGAGTACCAGGCCTGTCCTGCTCCCAGGGAGTCTAGGCTGCCTTAGCAGCCAACAATTGTTTCCTACTTAAACGATGAGTCTATGATTCTCAGCCAAGCTCAAAAGATCCATAGACCCAGGCAGCAGCAGGAGCATCCCTGCTTTGTGAATAGGCATGGAATGAACAGACATTAGGAGAGTTCAGTGAATGGGGATGAGTGGTGAGACTCCTCTTTAGCACCTCCTCCACATAGAGAAACCCCCCTCAGGCTTACCTGGGGACTGGGCTAGTGACATGTCCTCCCTCTGGTACCGTAGCTCATTCAGGTCTGCAATGAGGATCTTCCGGGCATCTCGCTCCGTGAGGTAGCGCAGGTACTCCTCAGCCAAATTCTTTCTCAGTTTGGATACCTGTTGGGAAGGTGGCTGTGTGGCCAGGGGCTGTATATAACTAACCATCAAAGGGGATGGGATGGGTGCTGAGTGGCCCCATCAGGGTCTGGGAACAGGAAAAGTGGAGGAAGGAGACAGACCATTCCTGAGAATCCAGCAAAGTATCAACGCTTCCTCCTGTGGAGAAAATTTGGCAGCCAAGAAGCAGGACTTCTGGCATTTGGGGCCACATGGAGCCAGTGCTAAGCCAAGAAGGAAGGGGCAGGGTGTGGAGGTAGCCTCTGGGGGGAGGTGGTGGCTCAGGATATCATTCCAGGTAGAAGGGTAGAGAGTTAGGGAGTCACCTCAGTGCCCAAGGCCTCAGATCACCCCTAGGGTGGGAGTAGCAGGAATTTAGGGAGTTGGTTACCATACTACTCCCATTCACCTCACTCTGCAATGAGATCTTCTCCTCATTCTTTTTGTCAATGAGTTTTAGTAAATTCATCTTCTCTTTCTTCAGCATGGTGATTTCATATCTCTCCTCAGCCCTCATGGCCAAGATCCTCTCGTTGCAGTCCTCATTCACAGTGACAAGCTTGGCCTTCAGGGGCTCCAGAGCCCGAATCTTCTCCCTCTGGTGAGCTAAGCAGGGACAGGTAGGAGAGTCCCTTTGGGACCACAGAGAACAAACAGCCAAGAGACACTGATCCTAAGGTCACAGCGAGTTGCTATGTCCCTTGCAAACTCCATGTCTGTGCATGCCTGTTCAAAACATGGCCCCTGCTTAAGGCCTTCCTGCATTTTCTTTTATACCAGAGACAGCAGTGCCTAGGTGGCTTCCATTGATTGTCTGCCTTCAGCTTGGGTCATGATCCCAGAGTACTGAGATTGAGTCTCATGTTGGGGGATGGGGGGGTCCCGGGGGAGGTCCCTGCTCAGCAGGGAGTCTGCTTCTCCCTCTGCTCCTCACCTCACTTGTGCTCTTGCTCTATCTCTCAAAAAAAAATATTTTAAACAAACAAACAAACAAACAAACAAACAAACCAGAGACAGAGTCTGGATGAGTACTGGGGTTTCATCTATGCCCTTTCTCCCTATAGCTTTTATTTTTATTTTTTTTTAATTTTTATTTATTTATGATAGTCAGAGAGAGAGAGAGAGAGAGAGAGAGACAGGCAGAGGGAGAAGCAGGCTCCATGCACCGGGAGCCTGATGTGGGACTCGATCCCGGGTCTCCAGGATCGCGCCCTGGGCCAAAGGCAGGTGCCAAACCGCTGCACCACCCAGGGATCCCCCCTCCCTATAGCTTTTAGTCCTGCAGTTGTACCATGCCCAGCACTCCTGAGCCTGGTTGGGGAGGCTCATCACTTCCCAGAGGTACTCACTCCCTCTTAGACTTTGTTCTCAATAGTGAAGTTGCTCTCTTTCCTACAGATACTGCCTTACCATGCTTGCCAAGGACTAGAGGTAGGTAGTCAGGTTCTCTATCACACACGACAGTGTAAGAAAAAGCTGAGCAAGGCTTGGTGACCTCAAGGCCCAGTTAGCAGCTGCCCCAGTACTTCTGCACAGCCCCAGAAGGTCAGAGTAGGATCCTCTCCATGCCTTCCAAACTGGATCCAGGCAGAGGCTGCAGTCTTACCCAGCATCACCTCATATGCATTCTTGATGGAGGATAGCAATGGCTTGTACGTTTTAAAGTCCTCTATGAAGAACTCAAAGATTTCTCTGTAAGGCTGGCAAGAAAAGGGGACCTGTCACCTTCTGGCCTATAGCTGCCACTCTTAAGCTTAGAAGTATTATAGCATGAAGCTGCCAGGTGACCCACATTCAAATAAATGCCTGGGTACTACCTGGGTCTCTCAATGCCAGGAAGCTAAGGGGCAGCTCTGTCCCTCTCAACTCTTCTCTGGAGGTCTCTCCTGGTACTATCTCTGAAGCCTGGAAGATGACCTGGATTGGGGCCATTCCACTCTGGCTCTCCAGGCTGCTAGCCTTCTCCAAGCACTGTTTCATTTGGCCTCTCACCAGCACCCCCTTGTTATCTCACAGACCTGGGGGAACAGGAGGAGATCAGAGGCTCTAGCCTTGTATTCTGACCAAGGAGAGTTATGATTTTCTGTCCCATTTGGACACAGAAGTTTTTGGAGGCAGCATTATGTCCTGGAATTAGAATAGGTTCTGGAATCAGCCCTGAGTTCATATCCCAGCCCCACCATTTCATAAATGCATGCCTTCTCTGAAGTTCTGCTTCCTTGTTGATGATGAGGTACCTTTAGCTTGTGAGATTGTATTCAAGGTCCCATTCAGGGCCTGACACACAGGTGATGCTCAGCAAATGCTTCTGTCAGTGATTAAGTCAGAAGTGAGGGATTCCCTGTCATCATTCCTGTTTGAGCAGGGATTTGGTGATTCCCTCCTTTAAATGTGCTAGAATCTGATCTACATCTAGATTTTCCTATGTGTCTGGGCTAAGTTCCTCAAGCTTGGGTCTGTCATCCCTGACCTGGTAAATACTGTATTTACTGCTTCTTGCTCAGTGGCCAGGATTTCAGGCCATTGGCTGATGTCCAACAACCCATGCTAGGCACTGAAGATCACAGAGCTGAAGGGACTGGAGATGGCATCCAGTCTACTACCTGACTCAGATGTGGAAACTCAGACCTAGGGAGAGTTTTGGATTAATACTTGCAGCTTTGCCTGCTCACTGACTTTTTTATAGAACATGTTTCCCTTACCAGGAATGGGGACCTAAAAGAGCTGGGAGTGACTGGTTTCTCCTGAAGTCTGAAGTGCTCAGTCCTAGTGAGTAAGGTTTCTTCCCACCTGTCTTCCCACCCACTCCCCTCCACCCCCACCCCGCCCACAGTTATTCTGTGGCTCTGACCTGTAGCCTCAGCTCCTGGGTAGAATCTGTGCTCAGGTCCAGCAGGAGGAGCTCCTTGCGTAGGTAGTTCTCCAGCTGCTCCAGGTACCTCGGCTTAGTAGTGCCCAGAGGATGCTGTTGCCAGCTACTGCATGGGATGGGGGAATGAGAGGGATGGGTACTCCATGGCCTCTTGCATCATTAGTCTGGGCCAGCACATGCCCCTGTGCTGTCTCTGGGTCCAATGCTGGGTCTGTACCAGCCCATGCACCATGAGGCTGACCCCAGCTTACCCTGCTCGCTTCCGGTAATCATATGAACAGGGCTTTCGATTATGTAGAATGGTCTGACCACTGGTGTGTGTGGGCCATGGGGACAGTTGGCCACCAATGGAGAACTGACAGGACTGCAGGAAGAGACAGGTGGGGTTACCATGGCAACACGGATCCCTTTCCTGATGCTCGTCCCCATCCTCCTCCCTCTACATTTTATTTTTTTTAATTTGAGAGAGAGATGGAGACAGCATGCATGCACAAGCATTGGGGGGAGCACAGGGAGAAAATTTTGGACAGACCCCCACTAGAGCATGGAGCCCACACATGGCTCAATCCCACAATCCCAAGATCATGACCTGAGCCAAAACCAAGAGCCTGACACTCCACCAACTGAGCCAGCCAGGCTCCCCTTCCCCATAATTCACAGAATTATGAATTCTTTTTTTTTTAAGATTGATTGATTGATTGATTGATTTATTCATAGAGACAGAGACAGGCAGAGGGAGAAGCAGGCTCCATGCAGAGAGCCTGACGTGAGACTCGATCCAGGGTCTCCAGGATCACGCCCTAGGCTGCAGGCGGCGCTAAACCGCTGTGCCACCGGGGCTGCCCAGAATTATGAATTCTTAATATGGTTCATAATTAAGATTATGGGCACTAGAGGTAGAGAGAGTTTAGATTAAAAAACCAGATGCCCCTTCTTGGCTGTGTGACCACAGGCTTAGCAGTCTCTACATTTCTACATTCATAAAATGGGGATGGTTTTAGTTCCCACTGCACTGTATTGATGTGAGGATGCAGTGAGAAAACATGAAGTCGGTTTACACAGACTCAGACACCTTCTTGGAACTCAGTAAAGGTGAGCTGTTCTTCTCTTCTGGAGGTATGTCAGTGAGTATTGCATATCTGTACTATGAAAACAGATATGAGTACCAATCTGTACCAGCCCCGCTGTACTGTTTGTGGGACTCAAACTGGGGAATCTGAGATCACACCCTGAGCCAAAGGCAGACATTCAACTGCTGAGCCACCCAGGTGTCCCAATTACTTTCCAACTTAAAAGAAAATTGGGGCCACCTGGCTGGCTGTCGGTGGAACATGCAACTCTCCATCTCAGCCCTGTGAGTTCAAGCCTCATGTTGGGTGTGGAGATTACTTCAAAGTAAAATTTTTAATAAAGAAAGAAAAGAAAAGAACATTGAATTAGAATTCAATGTTGAATCCAATATTAGAGCCCCCTCTGTGCCCCTTAACTATGTAGACGTTTAAGAATAAATTCCTTTTTTCTTGACCCATTAACTTCTTAGAATACAACGTTATAAAAATAATGTTGGGAGCGTCTGGCTGGCTCAGTCAGAGAAGCATGGGACTCTTGATATCAGGGTTGTAAGTTCAAGCTCCACGTTGGGTATAGAGATTACTAAAAATAAACAAACTTGGGATCCCTGGGTGGCGCAGCGGTTTGGCACCTGCCTTTGGCCCAGGGCGCGATCCTGGAGACCTGGGATGGAATCCCACATCGGGCTCCCGGTGCATGGAGTCTGCTTCTCCCTCTCCCTCTGCCTATGTCTCTGCCTCTCTCTCTCTCTCTCTGTGTGACTATCATAAATAATAAATAAAAATTTAAAAAAATATTAAAAATAAACAAACTTAAAAAAAAGAATGTTAAGGGGATCCCTGGATGGCTCAGCGGTTTAGTGCCTGCCTTCGGCCCAGGGCGTGGTCCTGGAGTCCCGTGATCGAGTCCCGTGATGGAATCCCACATCGGGCTCCCTGCATGGAGCCTGCTTCTCTCTGCCTATGTCTCTGCCTCTCTCTGTGTGTGTCTCTCATGAATAAATAAATAAAATCTTAAAAAAAAAAAAGAATGTTAAAATTATAGTTCATAATGTTTGGGACATGGTCAGAGCAGCACTCACAAAATACTTTTTTTAATTAAAACAAAATTTTTAAAGATTTTATGTATTCATTCATGAGAGGATCAGAGAGAGGCAGAGACACACAGGCAGAGGGAGAAGCAAGCTCCATGCAGAGAGCCCAATGCGAGACTTGATACTGAGACTCCAGGTTTACTCCCTGGTCCAAAGGCAGAGCCTCAACCACTGAGACACCCAGGAATCCCTAAAAAATTTTTTTAATTATTGTATTTATTTATTGTATTTATTTATTGTATGTATGTATATATGTATTTATTTATTTATTTATTTAAAGATTTTATTTATTTATTCATGAGAGACACAGAGAGAGAGAGGTAGAGACACAGGCAGAGGGAGAAGCAGGCTCCATGCAGGGAGCCCAATGTGGGACCTGATCCCAGGTCTCCAGGATCACACCCCAGGCTGATGGCGGCGCTAAACTGCTAAGCCACTGGGGCTGCCCTGTTTTTTATTTTTTAATTTTAAGATCAAGAGTCCGAATCTTGGGCACCTGGTGGCTCAGGAGTTGAGCATCTGCCTTTGGCTCAGATTGTGATCCTGGGGTCCTGGGATTGGTCCTGGGATTGAGTCCTGAGTCCCGCATGAGGCTCTCCACAGGGAGCCTGCTTCTCCCTTTGCCTATGTGTCTCTCTGCTTCTCCCATGAATAAATAAATAAGATCTTTTTTAAAGTTTTTTTTTTTTTTTTAAGAATCAGATGCTTAATGGACTGAGCCACCCAGGCAGCCCTTTATTTTTTTAAGTAATCTCTATCCTGAATGTGGGGCTTCAACCCAAGACCCGAGATGAAGAGTCATATGCCCTACCGACTGAGCCTGCCAGGTGCCCTGGTATTTATTTTAATTGCTTAAAATACTTATGCTGTTAGGAAAGAAAACCTTAAGCTTTCTTTCTGTTTGAAAAGAACTATCAGGGAGTGTGGGTGGCTGAGGCAGTAAAGCGCCAGACTCTTGATTTCATCTTAGGTCATGATCTCAGAGTGGTGGCACCCAAGCCCCAAGCCCCAAGCTCCCAGCCCCCAGCCCGGCACCAGGCTCCACGCTCAACGCACTCACCTGACCCTCCCCCTTTCTCTGCTCCTCTCCCCACTTGTGCTGTCTCTCCCAAATTAAAAACAAACAAACAAACAAACCCACAAAATTATCAACATTTTTAAATAGAAAAAAAGACTAAATAGGAGTATAAATAGACAAACTGGAAATACAAGAAAAGTCAAAGTATTAAAAATCAAAGCCAGACAAAAATGTTTTTGAAATTTGTCAAAATTAATGTGCTTTTTTTTGGGGGGTATGTGATTTTTATAAACGTGTCAAGTAACCCTGAAAGACATCTGAGAAGCTGTCAAACA
The DNA here is from genome assembly GCF_048164855.1 of Canis lupus baileyi. Classification (NCBI taxonomy): domain Eukaryota; kingdom Metazoa; phylum Chordata; class Mammalia; order Carnivora; family Canidae; genus Canis; species Canis lupus. Next base: position 7,309,141 of record NC_132840.1, on the reverse strand, counting down.
AGCACCTGACCCTAGTGAATTAATAAGTTTTTCAGACTTTCAAAAGTTCAGTCCTTGTATTTTCTCTGCCGTTTCCGTGGAGAAAAAAACGTGGTCACCCTATACTGATTCCTGGGCAAGTAAGGCAGAATTCTGGGTGTTGGTCATCATTACCAGGGGCCTCCGGCCCTGGATGGGAGCCAAGAGGGCTCCGGGGCGCTCCGAGCTCTCGGCTTCCCCCTGCAGGGGAGAGCAGGAAGGGCGGCCGCCGCGCGGGGCGGATGGCGGCGTGTGGGGGGGGAACAGTGCTCCCTGGTGGCTAGGGAGGGCGGTGCTGCCGCTGCGCGAAGGAGCCTGGCCCCAGCTCAGCTGTGCTGGGAGGCAGCTACGCGGTGTGGGGAGCGTGTGCCCCAAATCATCCGGTCTTCTGGGGCTGTGGCTGCGCTTCATCTCCGTGAGCAGTCCACACTGACCCCTCTTCCCTCTCTCGAGTCCCCAAATTACCTATTCCAGACACACTAAGAAAATCACTACAGGGCAGCCCGCGTGGCTCAGCGGTTTAGCGCCGCCTTTAGCCCAAGATGTGACCTGGAGACCCAGGATCGAGTCCCGCGTCGGGTTCACCGCATGGAGCCTGCTTCTCCCTCTGCTTGTGTCTCTGCCTTTCTCTCTCTCTCATGAATGAATAAATAAATAAATAAAATCTTTTTTAAAAAAATCACTGCAGGGGATCCCTGGGTGGCGCGGTGGTTTGGCGCCTGCCTTTGGCCCAGGGCGTGATCCTGGAGACCCGGGATCGAATCCCACGTCGGGCTCCCGGTGCATGGAGCCTGCTTCTCCCTCTGCCTGTGTCTCTGCCTCTGCCTCTCTCTCTCTCTCTCTCTCTCTGTGACTATCATAAATAAATAAATAAATTTTTAAAAAATCACTACACAGCCTATAATACTACGCAGCTCCACTGTGACCTAGAGTTATGGTTTGTTTTTTTTTTTTTTTTTTTTTTTGGTGTTTGTTTTTTAAGTATTTTATTTTTTCATGAGAGACACAGAGACATAGGCAGAGGGAGAAACAGACTCCCTGCGGAGAGCCTGCTGTGGGACTTGATCCCAGGACCCCAGGATCATGACCTGAGCCAAAGGCAGATGCAACCACTAAGTCACCCAGGTGTTCCTGGAGTTATGTTTGCTAAACTGTGTTTTTTCAAAAAATTTTTTAATAAATGTGTTTTTTCATTTGATTCTGATAGTGGCTGTTTGCTAATTAATTACAATCCTATGATCATATCAACCAAAGCCCCAAAGTACCTAATGAGACAGCATTCATTTTTTAAAAGTAAGCTCTATTCCCAACCTGGGGCTTGAACTCACCACCCAGAGATCGAGTCACATGCTCTACCACTGAGCCAGCCAGGTACCCCAAGATAGAGACAGCATTCATTTTTATGTAAAAACTTAAAAGAACAGGAATGGAGGAAGGACATTTCCTGAGGCCAGTTGAGTCTCTATTTCCAACCCAGAGTCAGCAACATGAGGGGCGAACATCTCTTTAATCCTGCCTTCACATACCTACCTACAGCATTATGGAGCTCTTAACATATGCCCACCACTCAAGTACCTGGGCCATACAGAAAAAAATGATAGTCACAGCCCTGAGGGACCTTGGCAAGTCTGGTATGACCATCCCAGCACCTAGCACAATGCCTGCCATATGGCAGGCTGAATGAAAAAATGAGGTCTAATCCAGAATGCTGAGCTACAGGGGAAGGGTGTCCATGGACAGCAGCTGAGTCTTTCTCTACCATGAGAGATCTGGAAGGGCTTTTCAGATGAGGTGCAGCAAGTGTGCACACCCCTACCTCAGAGCCTGATGGGCCTGGCCTCTGTGAGCCACACTCCCCCAGCTGCGGAGAAGCTACTCTGGGAACCATGTTTCAGGTGGGTGGTGCTTTGGGGTTGCAGAGAGGGAGGCAGATAGGGTCTGAGAGCCGACATCTGGGTTTCCAACAAGACATTGCCACTAACCAGTGTCTTCCGTTTCTGAGAAAGCTTGCGATTCTGGATGTTCTTGGTTTCTGTGAGGAAGGAGTCATCTATGATCCCTCCTGAAGGCCGCATGTGTGTTCTGCACAGAAAAGGGGAAGACAGTGGTAAGTGACAGAGCCCTGAGTGGGGACAGCACCTCCACCCTTCCCAGATCTATATGACATGGCGTCTTCTCCCTGTAGAGCTAAGCTCTGGGTCTTCCCAGCACTGCCTGTAGTTTCCCAGAGATGCTGCCAACAAGCTCCTGGCCCTGGGCCCAAAACATTTTCCTACATTCCCAGAAACCTTCTCATGCTGAGAATCTCACCAATTCCTACAGTGACAGGAAAGCCTCACCATGAGCCCAGAAAACTGTGGGCTTATACTTTCATTCAGTGTTCAGATGAGTTTCATGTTTGTGACTCTGACACATTCTGGGGGTGTGATACCAAGGCAGGTGCTATAGAACAAGAAGCACAGGGCCTGGGGTCCAAGGGCTGGGGTGTCAGCTCCCATCCTATACTTAATGGCTGAAGGTCCTGGGGGCTGACATCTGGTGTTCCAACAGGGACCCCTAGGCAGGTCATTTAACCTCTCTCAGACATCCTAGTTTGCTCATAAGGAAATGGAGACGAGTCTTGCTTTTTTTCTGTTTTTCTTTCTTTTTTTTTTCTTTTTAAGATTTTATTTATTTATTTGAGATAGAGAGAAAGAGAGTATGACCAGGGGGGAAGGGCAAAGAGAGAGGCAGAAACAGACAACCTGCTGAGCAGGGCGCCTGACATCCCAGGACTCTGAGATCATGACCTGAGCCAAAGGCAGACGCTTAAACAACTGAGATACCCAGTGCCCCTCTACTTTATTTTTTTTAAGATTTTATTTTTAAGTAATATCTACACCCAATATGGGGTTCAAACTTATATTCCAAGATCAAGAGTCACATGTCCTACTGACTGAAGCAGCTGGGTATTCCCCTATATTTCTACCTTAAAGGTGGGGAAAACTCAAGTTACCTAACAGATCACAGGCAGTGGGTATAACAGGGGTATATCCTGGTATTGAGTGAACTCAAGCGCATTCCTGAGCTGAGTAACAACACTCTCAAGCCTGCTGTCTGGTTCTTGTAGATTCATTTTAACTCTAGATAAAATAATTAAACTGGCAAATAATCTCCTGATTTTTTTTTAAGAGAGGGAGGGGAGAGGGACAGAGAGAATCTTAAGCAGGCTCTATGCCCAGCACAGAGCTGATGCAGGGTTCAATCCCACAACCCCAAGATCATAACCTGAACTGAAATCAAGAGTCAGATGCTCAACCTACTGAGCCTCCTGACTTTTGTAGGCTTTCTCTGTTGGGGCAACAGACCCTGAAGGATTAGAGTTTAGGTGGGATCAGGTTTTTGCATTGGTGATAAGAAGGGAGAAACTACGTTCATTAAACACTTACTGAATGCTTAGTATATGCAAGAGCTGTGATGAAAGCTTCACATATTCTTAAATGTATTTTTTTTTTAATTTTTATTTATTTATGATAGTCACAGAGAGAGAGAGAGGCGCAGAGACACAGGCAGAGGGAGAAGCAGGCTCCATGCACCGGGAGCCCGACGTGGGATTCGATCCCGGGTCCCCAGGATCGCGCCCTGGGCCAAAGGCAGGCGCCAAACCGCTGCACCACCCAGGGATCCCCAGCTTCACATATTCTGCCTAAATTTTCCCAACAATATATTTTTTAAAGATTTTATTTATTTATTCATGATAGTCACACAGAGAGAGAGAGAGAGGCAGAGACACAGGCAGAGGGAGAAGCAGGCTCCATGCAGGGAGCCCAACATGGGATTCGATTCCGGGTCTCCAGGATCGCGCCCCAGGCCAAAGGCAGGCGCCAAACCGCTGCGCCACCCAGGGATCCCTCCCAACAATATTTTTGAAGTGGGTTGTATCATCCCCATGTTTGAGATACAGAAGCAAAGGCCCTGAACTTAAGAGACTTCTTCTTTTTTTTTTTAAGCTTTTATTTATTTATTCATGAGAGACAGAGAGAGAGAGAGGCAGAGACACAGGCAGAGGGAGAAGCAGGCTCCTCGCAGGGAGCCTGATGTGAGACACGATCCTGGATCCCAGGACCACCACCTGGGCCGAAGGCAGGTGCCCAACTGCTGAGCCACCCAGGCATCCCGAGACTTCTGAATTCCCAAAGCTGGAAAGATATTTAGCCAAAATTTTTGTTTTAGTATGTACACTTGTGGCTTTACGAGCTAATAGAGCTTGTTGTCATCTTTTGGAGTGCCCAGAGACTGCAACCTGAATAGACAGCAATTCGACAATCATCTTTGCCATAAGCTAATGGGCGAAGAGGCAGTTTATCTCTGTGGCTAAGAGCGCAGGTTCAGGAGTCTCACGAGGCTGGGATCAAATCCTAGCTCTACCACTTTTTTTTTGTTAGCATTTTTAATAAATGATTTTATTTATTTATTCATAAGAGAAACACAGAGAAAGGCAGAGAGCTAGACAGACGGAGAAACAGGCTCCCCGCGCGGAACCCAACGTAGGACTGATCCCAAGACTCCGGGACCACGTCCCTAGCGGAAGGCAAACGCTCAACCACTGAGCTCCCCAGGAGTCCCCTTAGCTCTACCGCTTATAAACGTGTAAAACACATGATCTCTCCAGGCTTCTATTCATTCGTAAAACGGAAATATTACTACCTCATAGAGTTGTGAGGTTAAATGTGCCATATATAAAGTAGTTGGCACATAATATATGCTCAATACATGCAAGCTGTCTCTTACTAATGATAAAGTGCGCCAGCCCTTTTGCTAGCATCTAGTGTTCTCAGGGGGCTAAGTCAGTCCAGATTCCATTTCTGCACCACCGATCCTGAGGGGCTGAAGCCCTGGACCAATGGGCAGAGGCATTTCACTTTCTGGAAGTTCTCAAACCCTCCTCTCCGCCCTCAGTCGGGTCAGGGCCTACCTCGACGTAGTCGCGAAGCTGGAGCACCGCGGCTTGGGGGAGGCCATGACCCTCAGACAGTCGGGCAGCCAGCACCCGCGGCCCGGGAAGCTGCGGTAGTGTACAGCCCGTCGCTATGGCGACCAGGCCCCAGCATCCTAGCGGCGGGGGCGGAGTTGAGTCTGTGCCACGCCCACTCGGCCAGAGCCCACAAGCTGGGAGCAAAGCCAATAAGCAAAGGTGGCCTCGGACCCGGGGACAGGGTCCCCTCAGTCAGTTACTACCAGTGATTTGACCCTGGCTATCGGAACTGAGGCGGGGGGATAAACAGAGGCCATGGGGGCGGGCGGTGAACTGAGGACCCGGAGCCGCGTCGCCAGCGGGAATTGTAGTTTTTGGTTTCCCAAAGTCTCCGCTGAACAGGCTTATGACTGAGCAAATTTGTACTACATCTCCCAAAGTTCCTTACGAGCACTGGTTGTCCCGCCTCTGGAGAGCTCTGCATTGTGGGATATATAGTCCGAAATGTGGCGAAGCAGGGCAGAGTCCAAAGAGAGGTGTAGGACTTGGACTCGGTTTCCCTGCGGCCTCGGTAGGCTCGCGGGCCATTGGCTGAGCGGGGAGATCTGGTCTCGCTCCTCCCCGCCCCCAGTGACACAATAGCAGCTCCCTCCAAGATGGCGGCGGCGACGGCGGACCCGGGAGCTGGGAGCCCGCAAGCTGGAGATTCCTCTGGCGGGGGCGCTGGGGGCGGGCTGCAGTCCCCGGGGGAGCAGGAGCTGAGCCGGCGCCTTCAGCGCCTGTACCCCGCGGTCAACCAGCATGAGACGCCGCTGCCGCGCTCCTGGAGCCCCAAGGACAAGTACAACTACATCGGCCTCTCCCAGGGCAACCTCCGCGTCCACTACAAAGGTATCGGCCAGTTTGGCCCTGGGGGTGGGGGGAAGACCGGAGCACCTGCCGGGCGGCTGTGCTGCCCGGCCCCTGTCCCATCACGTCCCTTCCCCGATTTGGGTGCCCCGGGTTAGGCCTTAGCCCCTGCGGGGTGTCCAAGGTGTTGAAGCTGACCAGGCCGAGGGTCGACTGCCTGGACTGCTGTGCCCCGAGACACCCGATGTCAGGAGGACTGCAACAGGTGTCCAAACCCAGTGCTAGGCTGGACCTTCCTCCTGAGGGCCTTGCTTATCCTGGGATAGCTCCAATTCCAGCTGGGCCTTTCATCACTGCTTAGTTTGGGGAGTGTCTGAAGAAAGGGGTGGTCACAACCCCTCCATTAGCCAGAGGCCCATGGGCTTGCTCACCTGCCAGATATCAGAGAGAGCTTGTGGTTCTTTACTCAAGTTGAGAGGGGTGATCTTCCAGAGCTGCCTCCCTCTCCCCTGATCTAGGTGGGCTCTCTGTGTTTTGGAGAGACTGCCAGCAGCGCTTGGGAATCTCTCACATTCATCCACATTGCCTGCACCCTGACTTAGTTTGTATGGGAGAAATTGTCTCTGGCAGGGCTGCTGTTCACAGTAAGAGGTGAGCCAAAGGTGGGAGGTTTATGTGTTTGCTCAGTTGTTATCTGGTTATTCCTCCAACAATGTCAGGGCTTCCTCTGGCCATGAAGCAGTGAAGTTGCCATGGAGTAGAAAAGAACAGGACTTCTATTTGCATTTCTTTCTGCTGAAATTTCTTACTTGCTTTCTCCTATTAGGTCATGGCAAAAATCACAAAGATGCTGCCTCAGTGCGTGCCACCCACCCCATACCTGCTGCCTGTGGCATTTATTACTTTGAGGTGAAGATTGTCAGCAAAGGAAGAGATGGGTAAGCCCCTTCTTACCACCTTCTTTCCCTTGGCACTGAGCTATTCCCTATGGTCAGAGTTTGAGGTCTTCTGGCTGACACTTGTGACTGATGTGAGTTGCTAAGATGCATGGGTCTGGGCTACAGAGGGTTGAATAGTGAGTGGGCTGTCTCTATGACCTGACCGTGGGCATGGCCTAGTCTAAGCAGCAGCCCTTGATGGCAAGTAGGTTCATTGAGGGTAGAGGAGGGGACTTCCTATTCAGTGATTATGTAATGAGATACCTCATAGGTCAGGGAAACAAGTAACAAGTTTACATTAACAATTCAGGGTCCATGGATCCCTGGGTGGCGCAGCGGTTTGGCGCCTGTCTTTGGCCCAGGGCGCAATCCTGGAGACCCGGGATCGAATCCCACATCGGGCTCCCAGTGCATGGAGCCTGCTTCTCCCTCTGTCTGTGTCTCTGCCTCTCTCTCTCTCTCTTTCTCTCTCTCTCTCTCTGTGACTATCATAAATAAATAAATTTAAAAAAAAATTCAGGGTCCAGAGTGGGATTTCCCCTGCTGTTATATGACATTTGTGACTTCCCTTCTTTCACACTCTTGTTGCATTCAGGGTTCTTTTTTATGGCATTTAGTCACATAGAGGCCCCTGTAGGCTTCAAAGGGATAGTAGAGTCTTCACAGCATTTATCACAGCTGTGGCAGCCACTAGCCTGTCATGTCAGGGTAAATAACATGCACATGGTCAGAATCAGATGACCTTGCTGCTCATAAACTTGTTTTTCAGTCCAGGGACTCAAACACCAGTTGGACCAGCTTTAGGAAGGTCCTCATTAAAGTTAGCATTAGGGAGGCTCCCTATTTTAGGGTGATCTAAGCAGACACCTGGAAGTCAGAGGGGTAGATTTCGCATTTTTCTTTTTTTTCCTTTTTCTCCTAGTCTTCCCTTTTTCCTATTGATTGTGACAAAGCAGGTGTTTAACTTATATAATAACATGATTTCAGCTGTCTTGGAAAGGCTTTCCTCATCAGACCTTAGGTCTGATGTGGGAAGTTTGCCAACTAGACCAGTGACCTTCGTGCCAACCCTGAATATGTGTTCTTGAGCATTCAGAATACTTCCTCTCTCCTAGGGACTGTCCCTTTTGTGGTACATGCAAAACGCCCAGCCAAGGGGTTTGTGTTGGGGGAGGACTGATAGAGTCAGAGCTGTGCCTGCTTCCTCTGTGAAGTTGTAACATCCTTGCCTGAGATGGCTGTGTGGCCATGTGTAGATGGTGCATCTTTAATCTCCTTGTTTGTATTATGGGGGAGCTAGGTCAGTATCTAAGCTGCCTTGAACCGCAGAATTCTGTGATTCTGAAATTCTGATCATGGCATGGTATTACATCTTTTCACTTTTATTCCTACCTAGTGCATTTACAGATAGAAAACATACTTTTGGAGAGCTTTAAGGTTTCTATTTCCCCTTCCCACCATCTGATAAAAGTACATATGTACATATAATGTTCTTGAACTAGTGTGAATAAGAATAGCCTCTTAAACAGTGCAAAAATAGTTTTGGTAGAGACTGAAATGGCAGTGACTGGAGTCTCATATTGCCAAAGAGACTGAAGGGCATTTCTTAGACTTGTAGGAAGGAAAATCAATTGTTTTCTCTGTAGTGCTAATCATAGGTAGCAGCTGAGCTTTGAGAAACGTGAATACTTTTTCAGAAAGGTAGTGTTTAAATGTAGAGATCTGGATTCCTCCAACTGACTTTTCATATTTCAGTTGTAAGTAGATTTTGCTTGAAAAGGCCCTGTGTCTTGTTAGTTGGCCTTACTATAGGTGTTGCCTGAAAATTTAAAGAGAGTTGACCATCGTCTCCCAGCTTCTATACCCAGCATTTTTTTTTTAAATTTTTTATTTATTTATGATAGTCACACAGAGAGAGAGAGAGAGAGGCAGAGACACAGGCAGAGGGAGAAGCAGGCTCCATGCACCGGGAGCCTGATGTGGGATTCGATCCCGGGTCTCCAGGATCGCGCCCTGGGCCAAAGGCAGGCGCCAAACCGCTGCGCCACCCAGGGATCCCTTTTTTTTTTTTTTTTTTAAGATTTTATTTATTTATTCATGAGAGACACACACAGAGAGAAGCACAGACAGGCAGAGGGAGAAGCAGGGTCCATGCAGGGAGCCTGACATAGGACTCGATCCTAGGTCTCCAGGATCACACCCTGGGCTGAAAGCGGCGCTAAACCGCGAAGCTACCCCGGCTGCCCTATACCCAGCATTTTTATATGTGGTAAATACAGCCATTAAGTTGACCTGGAAACCTCAGTTCCTATATGCTTCAGTTGACCACCATCAGATGGCAAGTATATGAATGTCTCCTCATAGCATCTTAATGGAGTCCCTGAAAGCCATCTCATGGCTAGGATGTATAGCCAGATATTGTTATGAGCCAGGTGTGGTTTTGAAGAGGCCAAGGGTAGATACAGGGCAGAAAATTACCAGTACGTTTTTTGTTTCCTGTCAATATTGGATGTGTGTTTCTGACCTGGGGTTGGTCCATGACCCAGGTGTTAACCAGTTTTATAGCTTTCATGTATTATCTAATTTGAGCCTTGCAGCATCTCTGGAAAGTGACCAGAGCAGATGATAATGTATCTGTTTGTTTTTATTTTACTATTTAAAAGATTTTATTTATTTCTTAATGAGAGACACACACAGAGAGAGAGAGAGAGAGAGAGGCAGAGACACAGGCAGAGGGAGAAGCAGGCTCCATGCAGAGAGTCCAATGTGGGACTTGTTCCCAGGACCCCAGGATCATGCCCTGGGCCAAAGGCAGGCGCCAAACTGCTGAGCCACCTAGGGATCCCTGTTTTTAGATTTTATTTATTTATTTATTTATTTATTTATTTATTTTAATTTAATTTTCTTTTTAAAGATTTATATATTTGTTTTGGAGGAAGAGAGAAGCATGCGCATGTAAGGGGTGAGAGGCAGAGGGAGACAAAAATCTATTTTAAAAAATTATTTTATCTTTTTAAGTTAATTTATTTGTGAGAGAGAGAGCAGGAGCAGGGGGAGGGGCAGAAGAGGAAGAAGAAGCAGACTCCCCACTGAGCAGGAAGCCCCACATGGGGTTGGATCCCAGGACCCTGAGATCATGACCCAAGCCAAAGGCAGATGTTCAACCAACTAAGCCACCCAGTTGCCCCTACTTAAAAAAAATTTTTTTAAGATATTTTATTTATTTATTTATTCATTAGAGATACACAGGGAGAGAGGCAGAGACATAGGCAGAGGGAGAAGTAGGGTCCTCGAAGGGAGCCCGATGTGGAACTTGATCCCACGACCCCAGATCACGCCCTGCGCTAAAGGCTCAACCACTAAGCCACCCAGGCATCCCTAAAATTTTTTTTTTAAGATTTTATTTATTTATTTGAGCAGGGGCTGAGGGGGAGGAGCAGAGGGAGAAGCAGATGCAGACTCCCCAATAAGCGGGGAGCCCGACATAGGGCTCAATCCCAAGACCCCAAGATCATGTCCCAAGCTGAAATCAAGAGTAGGCCACTCAACAGACTGAGCCTCCCTGATAATGTATTTGTTTTGTGAGTAAGACCTGAACCCCTAGGATGTTTGGTTACCTGCCCCGGCAACAGTGCTTTGAGTTTGCAGTAGAGTAACCTAACTTGTTAGATGCCTTTGCCTGATTCCAGACATATGTGTACATGCTGCTGCTGCCTTTCCCCATTGAATTCATTCCCTGTAGGTAGAGTGAAGGAATGCCCAGTTGGATTCTTAGGGGGTCACAGTGTTCTTAGGGGAGAGATTTACAAGGTGTTTAGTGCTGAGTGGGGCCAGAGAAATGTGGCATACTCTATGCTTGATTTACTGAATCTGTAAATTTGTTTTTCTGTAAATTTTTTCATAAAAGGTGTTTCTGGACCCAGTTATCAATGTCATTTTCCAGAAAAGCCTTTGTTTTGATGATGGCTTTTGTAGAACATACTAATCTAATCTAGTTAGAATGTTTCATTTCAGGAGTTCATGGAGCATTTATTCATAGCTACTATGCCCAGCTAGGGACAGGGAGAATAGAGGTAAAGCCAGCACAGATCAGCTTTGTCCTTAGGGAGCCTGTGGCCTACTCAGCAGAGTAGATTGAAATATTCTCTGCAAGAGGAGGCAGAGTGTGGGCTTGGTTTTGAGGGGTGAGTAGGAGTTTCTTAGCAGCTGAGACCTGTTGGACCTAAAATGAGCCCGGTTGGTAACTGGCTTGAAGTCAGGGTGCTGGGGTTTCTGGGCACTCCTTAAATGTAAGAGATAGCTAAAGACGGAGGGACTATGTTTGAGCTAAGAGCTTGGCACAAACTGATGGGGTTCAGCTGCATTTTGCCAAGTCACCAATGCTGGGAACCTCAGGAGTTGGGTCTGGTGGGGTGAGGAGACATCAGAGCCCTGCCAGTGGTGCCAGGAGATAAGGGCATTTTGGTTGATCTTGTTAGAAACCCAATGAGGCCCTGAAGCTGAGGGTCCCTCGGGGAAATGACTTGCTCAATCAGAGTTTGTGGACCTGTGGGTGTCCCCAGCTCTTAGTGATGACACATGGAGGGTGTGGCTGGCCAGGCTGACAGATGCTCCAGTGTGACCCTCAAAATAGACTGTAACATCATCCCAGCAGCAGCAGCCTCCTGACATGTGATGGGTGGCTCTACCCAAGAACAGCAAGCCTGGGCTGGAGCGGAGTTAAGGAGGGGGGGGCACTTCTCTACAGCTGGTGCCCAGGCCCAGGCCACAGCCAGCCTGCCTTTGCTTGAACTTGCAGCTGACTTCCTTTGGCCAGGCAGCAAAGCACTCATCATTAATCCTGTACGCTGCAGTGAGGGACCCATTGTTTAGTCCCGGTGCCAGGCTGGGCCTCAGGAGCACAGGCCTGAGGCCCATCTAGAGAGGAGGCAGATATGCCTGTGCACATGATATTGCAGGATAGTATAGAAAAGGCCCATCCATTGTGTGCGCTATGCCTAGGGGTGGCCCAGATTTTGGGCTTCCTCCTGTACCTGAAAGTTTGGGGAAACCATAGAAGAGGTGATGATGCTAAATCTGGAAGGATGAATTACAGGGTTCCAGGTTCTCATTTTGTTGAGAAGCAGATGCTTCAGGCAGAAGGAGTAATGCATAAAAAGATGAACACAGAGCATAAGGTAGGCAAGGGCCAGATTGGAAATACCTTGTATGCTCTGTCCAAGGAGTATGGGCTTTATCTTGAGGGCAATAGTAGTGTTTGAGGACTTCAGACCTGCTCACACTTTTGAGAATGGATAGGGCAGAAAAGATTGCTGCTCTGGTTTAGTCAGTCCTCTCAGGCTGAGAGCCCTGGCCAGTAGCTTTAGTTTCCACACTCCAGGCATGGGTTTCCCAAAGCATATGTCTTTTTTCTTCTTTTGGCTGGTCTTCCTCCTGTATGGTAAGATATAGAGGAAGGACGTTGAAGACTGGTTGCCAGAGAGGCTTCTTGGGAGTGAAAGGACTTAGCCTGTGCTTGGTCTTTGGTATTTCGTTTTTGCCAAGACCCACCTGAAAGACAACACTGTCCATAATTTTCCATGGTGACCCAGAGAGCCACTCACTCATTCAAGATATCACCTACCATGTTCCTGGTCTGGAGAGCAACTTGAGCTCTGCAGCTCTCCAGCCTAGAGATAGCATGTGGCTGGCCCGTCACCCTGGGTTCCCTTGCTCCAATCTGTGCATTGTGCAGTGCCACCGAGAAGTAGGTGCTCATCTGTGGACCTGGGGAAGGCTTTGTCCTGCCTGCCCGAAGAAGTAGGTTCTGTCCTCGCCGAAGGCAGGTACAGATGGTGGTTGTGCCCTGTTCTTCCTGAGTGCCCTCCAATTCTGATGGCATCACAGGCAGATGCTGAGCTTTGGGCTGCATCACTCCCTGGTAACATATTGCACTATTTCTGGAGACATGGAGTATTTGGATTCTGGAACATCTTGGAGTATTTGTATTGCTTACCTCTGTTGGGGGTTAAAGCCCAGGTCTAGCTGGACATACTGAGATGTAGCTCTTACTCTTACAGGGTAAGAGGATTAGAGTCCACATAATGTTCCCTTTTCTGGAAGGACTTGTTCTTGTGCTGAGTACATCTGGGCTTCCCTGGGACCTTGTTGCTCACTGTGTGTTGCCACCCAGGCTCCAAGCTGGGAGTTCAGAGTGGGGAATATGGCTTCCTTCTTTATAACTGTGAACTTCTTAGTCAAGCATCAGCCTCTAGAGAAATTCCTAAAATTCACTGCATAACCCTTCTCCCCAATTCCTGCCCTCATTGTTGTTGTTGTTGTTGTTGTTGTTTTTCCTGGAATGTTTGTTCTTTTCCCTAAATGGGTCACCATGTAAAGGAGATTCCTGTTAGAGGGGAAGCAAAAGCTCATTGGGCTAGAGCACAGGAGGATGGACTTAGTAGTTCTGCATGGCAAGCATGGTGTGTCATCCTATTCTGGGGCCATTGGGAAAGAATCAAGGTTCCCAGAGTGGGTCTCTGTGGTCAGGGATCAAATTGGAAAGATAGAACTGATCATTGGGAGGAGGATGGATAAATGTCTAAATGCAAGGGTGTCCCTCTGCTTCCAGAAATTCTGCTCAGAATTCATATGAGACGTCTTTTTAGCTCCAGGATTCTGGCATTTGTTGTAATTGAAACGTGAGATCATGGCTCCATTGCTAGAAACGAAGCTAGAGAACTTGGTGATGGAACAGAACCCAGCCCCTCTGTTACAAAGGGACCCAAGAAAGACCAGCTCTAGACTGTGTAGGAAAGTAGAGGAGGAGTGGGTAAGTCTAAAGCACCCCTCTTATGCTCTCTTCCTCTCCAACCTCTTGGACCATAGAGATGGCTTGGGATTCCAGGGAAGTTTATTTTAGGTTATGGAGATGGCAAGCGTCAAGGCTCAGATACTCCATCTGCCCACTCAGCTTCTGTGGCACATGTTACTGATTGATAACAGCGCTCATCCTTATCCAGACAGAGCCCCAGAAGTTTTCTTCATGTGCGGTGCACCAGGCAGCTGCTATTTTTTTGGTCACAGGGGCTGAGGCAGTTGGAAGATGGAAGATGAGAACAAATGGAGAGAGGGGGCGGTTGTCCCTGGGATGTCTAAGGGCACAGCGCGTCTCTTCTGAAGGACATTGCCAAGGTGCAGCTGAACCAAAAGGAAAGAAGCAGGGGAGATGGTTTCCTTGGTAGAACTGATTATAATCCAGTTTACAAAGCTATGTATCTGAAATTGACATGGCTATTTTATAGAATGCTCTCTTTTATTTTCTATTTTTTTAAAAGATTTTTATTTGTTTATTAATGAGAGACTCAGACAGAGAGGCAGAGGCACAGGGAGAAGCTCCCTGCAGGGAACCCAATGCGGGACTCCGTCCCAGGTCTCCAGGATCTCGCCTTGGGCTGAAGGCAGGCGCCAAACTGCTGAGCCACCCAGGGATCCCCTAGAATGTTCTCTTTTAATAACAACTGTTGCTCTGGGAGTTTATTAGTAGTTATATTTGCTTTTTTTGACCAAAATGTAAATAATACATAGGATTTTTCAATACCTGACACAATTTATACATTTAAAAAATAGCAGAGAGACAGGGGTATCTGCATGGCTCAGTTGGTTGAGCATCCAACTCCTGGTTTTGGCTTGGGTTGTGATCCCAGGGTCATGTCAGGGTCAGAACCTGTGACAGGTTCTGAGCTTGGTGTGGAGTCTGCTTGAGTTTCTCTCACCCTCTCCTTAGCCTTTCCCCCCACTTGTGCACGTGTGTGCTCTCAATCAATAAATGAAATATTTATTTTTTAAAAGATTTTGTTTGTTTGTTTGTTTATTTATTTATTTATTTATTTTTTTATTTTTTTATCTATCTATCTATCTATCTATCTATCTATCTATCTATCTATCTATCAGAGAGAGAGTGCAAGCAGGGGGAATAGTAGGCAGAGGGAGAACGAGAAGCAGACTCCCCCCTGAGTAGGGAACCAGACGTGGGGCTTGATTCCAGGGCCCTGGGATCATGATCTGAGCCAAAGGCAGATGCTTAACTGACTGGGGCACCCAGGTGCCTCGATAAAGGAAATATTTTTTTTTAATAGCAGAGGGACAGAGAGATGCAGGTTTAAACAAATGTAGTTTATTGCTGTTATGTATTATTAGTTGAGACTAGTGCAGAAAGCAGAAAACATTCCAGGTATTTTAACCAGAAAGGGGTTTAATACATGGGACTGATGTTTTCAAACTCATTAGGACTTAGTGTTTCCAGGTAATGGTGAGCTAGGTTACTCGAATAAGATCTCCTGCTGAAAATAATTAAAGATGCTAAGTTACAAACCAACAGACTCCAGGCCAGTTGCTGGATGAATACCTTTTTTTTTTTTTTTTTTTAATTTTTTTTATTTATTTATGGTAGTCAGAGAGAGAGAGAGAGGCAGAGACACAGGCAGAGGGAGAAGCAGGCTCCATGCACCGGGAGCCCGATGTGGGATTCGATCCCGGGTGTCCAGGATCGCGCCCTGGGCCAAAGGCAGGCGCTAAACCGCTGCGCCACCCAGGGATCCCTGGATGAATACCTTTAACTAGAAAGTTAAGGGTAATATCTGAGTAACTAAGGGCATTTGTTGTGTTCAAACTCAGCTGTGCTCTAGCTCTGTAATTACACAGGGCCAGAGAAGCAGAGGTTAGGGCCCAGAGCCTCTTGGATGTGGAGTGTGGTGGAAAATCATTCATATTAAGCTGGGGTACCCATAGCCATACCCTGTGGTTAAGGGTGGTATATTTGGTTTCTGAATGTGACAGGCTCTGGAAAGTCTTGGCACTTGAGATTCCCAAGATTCTTAGGGAAGAAGCTAGAACCCAGAGTGTGTGAGTAACCTGTCTAGGGCCACCCATGGAAACTAGTTCTGCCCCTTCCTGTCTTGTGGGTGCTCTGTTTTTTTTTGTTTTTTTTTTAAGGTTTTATTTATTTATTCATGAGAGACACACAGAAATAGGCAGAGACATAGGCAGAGAGAGAAACAGGCTCCCCACAGGGAGCTTGATGTGGGACTTGATCCCAGGATCACGCCCCTGAGCCAAAGGCAGATGCTCTCAACCACTGACCTACCCAGGTGCCCTTCTCTGGGTGTTTTGACAGTGCTCTTGACAGTGGATGTCACCAGATCCACATTCAGAATCACCTTTCTCCATATAAGCACATTCTGACTCAAGGCTCTTTTGTCTTCAGGCCTGTTCTTCCTTGAATGATGCTGAGCTGGGTTCATTCATCTCTGTAATGGTCCTTTTCCTAGTGGGGGGCTGGCACAGATTTGGGCTCAGTAGGTAACTGGCATTCTCTGCCAAGTGGTGGTGTGGCTGGTGGAGGAGCAGCTTTTAAACAGCAGCCAGTGTCCTGATGGACTGTGGTTTTTAAGCAGGCCCATCAGACTATGAAGTAAAATTCCCCAGCACCAAATATTAGCCCTTATTTCAGACTTAAACATCAGTTGATATTTGTCCTGAAATGTCTCCCAGGGACCATTTTGTATCCATGGTTCCAGAGATCTCCTCTGTTATGTAGGATGTTGATTTCTTTATCTAGGGCAGGTTCTGATAGGAACAAGATTGCCAGCCTGCTGAGCTGTGGTTAAGGTGTTAGATGTCAAGATGAAACTATCAGGTAAGATTTCAGTAGCTCCTTGGGGGTCTGGGGCAAGGGAGAGAGGCATTGGTGACTGAGAGGATTGGTAGCAGAGCTGGTAGCTTTCCTCAGCCCCCAAGAGCTGTCTTAGCCCTGAGGCTGAGGAGCTTGTCTCTTTTCTCTCCTCTTTGTCACTTCCTACCAGAGCTCTGTGGGCCTGAAGATATTCACTTGATGGAGCTTAAATTTAAAGTGTTCAGGTCCTGGGCAGCCCCGGTGGCGCAGTGGTTTAGCACCGCCTGCAGCCCAGGGCATGATCCTGGAGACCCTGGATCGAGTCCCACGTCGGGCTCTCTGCATGGAGCCTGCTTCTCTTTCTGCCTCTCTCTCCTTCTCTGTGTCTCTATGAATAAATAAATAAAATCTTAAAAAAAAATGTTCAGGTCCCATGATCATTGGTTCATATGTCTTAAGCAGCATTTATTAAAAGTGCCTGTCAGACCATAAAATCCACCTTCTCTCTAAGAAGAAATAGAAAATAAAAAGAGCTAGGTGAGTGTGTCATCTGCTGTTTGCTTATGGTGAAGGACTTCTTTCTTCTGGCACTGTTGTGAGGCCAGAATACTCTGATGCTTTCCACTGTGCTCTGTGCCAGGGCTTCCTTGTCTCATCTGGAAAAGCCAGATGAGGATAGTGCTGGCATGCAGGGCCTCAGGGGGCGTTCTTAGTGACTGTGTGCGTGTGTGCATGTGTGGGGGTATAGTATATATATAACATAAAATGTGTCATTTTAACCATTTTTATGTGTACAATTCGGTGGTATTAATTACATTCACATTCTTATGCAATCATCACCATTATCTATTTTCCGAAACTTTTTCATCACCCCAAATAGAAACTCTGTACCCATTAAGCAATAATTCCCTATTTCCCATTCCTCCCAACCCCTGGTAACTTTTCTGTTGCTGTGAATTTGCCTATTTTAGATATTTCATCTTACTGGAATCTTATGTATTGTACTTTTATGTCTTATTTCACTTGGCATAATATTTTCAAGATTTATGTTGTGATCTGTATCAGGGCCATTCCTTTTTATGGCTGTGTATATATACACCACATTTTGTTTACCTGTTCATCTGTTGATGGATACTTGGGTTTTTTTTTTCCCCATCTGTTGGCTATTGTGAATAATGGTGCATAGAAGTGAACAATAGAAGTATTTGAATCCCCCCCTTTTTAAGATTCATTCATTCATTCATTTATTTATTTATTTATTTATTTATTTATTTATTTTTAAATATTTATTCATGAGAGAGAGAGAGAGAGAAGCAGAGACACAGGCAGAGGGAGAAGCAGGCTCCATGCCGGGAGCCTGACGTGGGACTCGATCTGGGGACTCCAAGATCATGCCCTGGGCCAAAGGCGGGTGCTAAACCACTGAGCCACCCAAGGATCCCTATTTATTTATTTTAGAGAGTGCTCAAGTATGCGAGGCTGGATAGGGGCAGAGGGAAAGAGAGAGAAGTAGACTTCCTGCTGAGCATAGAGCCCAACACAGGGCCTAATCTCATGATCCTTAGATGATGACCTGAACTGAAATCAAGAGTCAGTCGCTTAACCAACTGAGCCACCCAGGTGCCCTTTGAGTCCCTCTTTGTATATTTTGAATATTAAACCTTTATCAGATACATGCTTTGCAAATATTTTCTCCTATTTTCTAGGTTATCTTTTCACTTCCTTGATAATTTCTTTTAGATTTTATTTTAATTTAATTTAATTTAATTTTTAAAAAGATTTTATTTATTTATTCATGAAAGACACAGAGAGAGGCAGAGACACAGGCAGAGGGAGAAGCAGGCTCCATGCAGGGACCCGATGTGGGTCTTGATCCCAGGGCTCTGGGGTCATGCCCTGAGCCAAGGTAGATGCTCAACCCCTGAGCCACCCAGGCATCCCTTTTTTTTTAGATTTTATTTATTTATTTGAGAGAGAGAAAGCACAGAGGGAGAGAGAGAAGCAGACTCCCTCTGAGCAGGAAACCCGCTGTGGGGCTCGATCCAGGACCCTGAGATCATGACCCCAACTGAAGGCAGATGCTTAACTGATTGAGCCACCCAGGCGCCCCTTTGATAATGTTTTTTGATGTACAGAAGTTTTAACTTTTTTCTTAATTAAAATTTTTTTAAAGTAGGCTCCACGCCTAATGTGGGGCTTGAATTCACAGCCCTGAGGTTGAGTCGTATACTCTACCAATAACAACTGAGCCAGCCAGGTACCCTAAAAGTTTTAACTTTGATGAAATCCAGTTTCATCTTTTGTTGCTTATGCTTTTGGTGTCTTATCTAAGAATCCATTGCCAAATCCAAGGTCATGAAGCTTTTCCCTGTTTTCTTCTAAGAATTTTATAGTTTTGGCTCTTATGTTTAGATTATTGATCCATTTTTTGTCAGTTTTTATACATGATATGGAGGAGGGGTTCAGCTTCATTCATCTGCATGTAAAAGTCCACTTGTCCCAGCACCAATTGTGTTTTTTTCCCAGAGAATGGGGGAGGGGCAGAGGGAGAGGCAGAGTCCCAAGCAGGCTCTCAGCCCATTGTGGAGCCTAAAGTGGGGCTCTATCTCACAATCCTGAGATCATGACTTGAGCTGAAATCAAGAGTTGGATGCAATTGAGCCACCCAGATGCTGATGCCTCCCAGCACCGGTTGTTGAAGAAACAATTCTTTCCCCACTGAATGGACTTAGCACCTTTGTTGAAAGTAATTTAGCAATAGATATGGGTGTATATCTGCACTTTAAATTCTATTCCATTTGTCTGTGTCTACTTATGTCAGTACCACACTGTTTTGATTAACTGTAGTAGTCTAGTAAGTTCTGAAATCAGAAAGTGTGAACCCTTTAACTTTGTTCTTCCTTCTTCAAGGTTGTTTAGTTACTTGAGGGTCCCTTGCGTATCCATATCATTTTGAGGATTGACTTTTCCATTTCTGCAAACAAAAAAAAACACTGTTGGAATTTTGGTAGGGATTGTATTGACTTTTAGGGTCAATTTGGAGAGTATTCATAATACTCTATCTTAACAATATTAAGTTGTTAATATGGAACAAGATGTCTTTCCATTTATTTGTATCTTCTTTAATTTCTTTTAGCAGTGTTTTATAGTTTTTAGTGTATGAGTCTTTTGCTTCCTTAGCTAAATGTATTCCTAAGTATTTTACTTTTTTGATGCTATGTTATAAATAAAATTATTTTTTAAATTTCCTTTTTAGATTGTTTAGTGTTAGTACATAGAAACACAGCTGCTTTATGTGTGTTGATCTTCTATCCTGTACCCTTGCTGATTTCATTGTTTAGCTCTTATGAGCTTTGTACTGTTGGGGATTTTTTTTATAAGATCACTTCTGGGCAGCCGGGTAGCTCAGCGGTTTATTTTTATTTTTTTTTATTTTTTATTTATTTTTTTTTTTTTTAGCTCAGCGGTTTAGTGCTGCCTTCGGTCCAGGGTGTGATCCTGGAGACCTGGGATCGAGTCCCACGTCGGGCTCCATACATGGAGCCTGCTTTTCCCTCTGCCTGTCTCTGCCTCTCTCTTTCTGTCTCTCTCATTAATCTTTAAATAAAATCTTTAAAAAAAAAATCATTTCATCTGCAAATAGAGATAGTTTTACTTATTTTCTTTTTTTAAAGATTTATTTATTTATGAATGATAGACATAGAGAGAAAGAGAGAGGCAGAGACACAGGAGGAGGGAGAAGCAGGCTCCATCCTGGGAGCCCGGCTCGGGACTCGATCCTGGGACTCTAGGATCGCACCCTGGGCCAAAGGCAGGCGCTAAACCCCTGAGCCACCCAAGGATCCCCAGCTTTACTTATTTTCCTATTTGAATGCCTTTTATTTCTTTTTCTTATCTGATTGCTCTGTCTAGGACCTCTAGTGCAATTTTTTTTTTTTTTTTTTTTTTACTGCAATGTTAAATACTAGTGGTGAAAGGTGGGCATACTTGTTTTATTCTGGTCTTAGGGGAAAAGCTCACCATTGGGTTTTCGTAAATACCCTTTATCATATTGAGGAAGTTCCCTTTTATTCCTACTTTTATTCCTGCTCTTGTCATGAAGGAGTGTTGGATTTTGTGAAATGTTTTTTTTGTGCATGCAATTGAGATGATCAAATGAGTGTTTTTCCTTAGTTCTATTAATGTGGTTTATTATATTGGTTGATTTTCTTAATGTTGAACCCACCCTTGGCTTCCTGGGATAAATCCTACTTGATCATGGTGTGTAATCCTTTTAATACACTGTTGGATTTGGTTTGCTGCAATTTTGTTAGAATTTTTGTATTTATGTTGATAAAGTATATTGGTCTGTAATTGCCTTTTCTTTTGATGTCTTCTTGGTGGCTTTTTGATTGCTGTTTCAGTATCTACCCCATCTTGGGCTTGCATCTGGGTACAGCACATTTGTAACAGTATCCAGACATTATTCTGCCAAGAATTGAAGTCTCTAGGTCAGAGCAGGGAAGGAACTTAGAAGCCCTTTAGTCCAGCCTCTCCTCTTCTGATAGGGAACTTGAGATGTGGGGTGATATCTGAGACCAAGAGTCCTGAATTAGGCTGGAGTGTCTGAGACCGTGCTTCAGAGTCTGGGATATTGTCTCTGGAGTCCTGCTGCAAAGTATTCTGTCACTTTAAAACTCTTCTACTTCTCTTCAGGAGGCAGGAAGGGAGTGCTAAATTTGTTGCCAAAAAGGTCCCCTGTGTATGGTGCTCCAGGCTGTCTCTCAGGACTGGATGGGTGATAACAGCAAAGTCTGGTCTCCTGGCCCCAGGTCTTGTTGTATGTCTCTGGAGGCTGTGAGACTCCAAAGGTCTGGTTTCTAAGGTCCCGTCCTCTGTTCACCATCAGGCCTGTCTGGGTCAGTTGGAGCTGTGCTGAGCCAGTGTTACTGCAGGAAGATTTCCTGGGTGTATGCTCTGGGTTGTGCTTGGGACTCACCTGGTACTACATGAGCCAGAGCCCCAGCTCCTCTGCTGAGCAGGGATTTTGACAATTTCCCGCTGTTTCTGAAGGTGTACCCTTCACATGCAGCCTCTGCCCTCCTGTCAAGGCTCAGGGAAGTGGGTGTACTGAGCGGTTGACCATGAAAACCAGGTCCCCTGCTGTGTCTCCCTGGCACTGAAATGTTGCTCTGGGAGTCTGGTGGGTGAGAGCCAACAACCTCCTCAGTATGTGCCATCAACTGGCTCTGGAAAATGATTTTTCTATGACTATTAATTTATGTTAATTGTAGAAAATATGGAAAACCAGAGAGGAAAAAAGAAGAATCCAAGCTGACTGGAGTGCACTCATATCCCCGCGTGACTGCAGGGTTTCAGCAGACTGTTGCTTTTGTGGGAGAGTCAGCAGAGGCAAGGGGAGGGCAGCATGGGCCCCAGAAACCACCAGTCTATTTTCATTGTAGGTGACTTACTAGGGCCCCTGTTCTCCTCTGCTGCCTGCAGTGTATGGTGAGAGCTTCAGGGCGGACCTGGCTGTGTGGTCAGCGGAGGGGCTTGCCAGAGACGTTGCCCTTCCTCTGTCTTGCTCTCCAGCTTGGCGAGAGCTGTGCTCGCTTGCTGTCCTCTTCTCGCGAGAGCCCCACAGATAGAGTTACTCTTCTAGCTCTAGCTTGTGTTGTGGTTTTGGCAGTGAAGTAGAAACAGAGAAGGTAGAGGCCAACTCATGGTCTCACTGCACCGAAGAGCTTATCTATTGTCCCTTCACACTTACTGGCTGTCTCACCTCTCTGATAAAGGGTATTTTCCATTTTGCTGCCATATGGGAGAAAGGAGTAAATCGGCTGGGTTTACCCTACTTTCAGTCATGATATGGGGTTAATAAGTTTGCCCTCAAGCTCCTCAGATATATCCTGCTGCCTGAAAAGAAAGTCCTAGTGGAGATGCTAAATATAGGGGAGCTAAGCTCTGTCTATTCCAGTTACCTGCTTTTAGGAATGAGAACCCATGTTGCCTCCCTCCCAGGTGACCAAGGCAGCTTGTATCTGTTAGTGTTAGAGCATTGTCTGACATGTTACGAAGAAGGAAGCAAATGCTCATCTCCTTTTTCCTTGGCAATCCCCAGTAGACAGGCCCTTGTTTTTAGATGTTCCAAGATCCAGGCCTTCAGAAATAGCCTATTTTACCTGATTCCAATGCTAGAAAAGCCTCTAGGTGTGAACTAAAGCACAGTGGAGTCATCCACTGTCCACTAGCAGCCCTTTTGGCACCATGCCCAGGATCCTGTTTAATGGCTACACTGAAGGCTCTTAGGGCTGAAGATTATAGCTGAAGAACAGTCTCTGACAAGCTGACTCGGGCATATGGTGAACTCAGTGGTAGGGGTGGGATTTGAATCTGGCCTTGCCTGATACATTTGCTCTGATGCAGGTATGTTTCTTGTTCAGCTGTTTGCACACAGTATAAATGCCAGGGTTGGAAGAGAGCTGGGGAAGGGCCACTACTGAGAGGCCAAGTACTTAGGCTCCAAAGTTTGGAGCCCTTTCTATGGTGACTAGCTCTGCTGGGCTGTGTCCCAGGCATCTCCTCCCCCATGCATCTAAGTTTACTGTGTTCTAAAGAGCACTTGGCTCAGGGGTGCCTGGCTAGCTGTCAGTAGAGCGTGTGACTCTCGACCTCAGGGTTGTAAGTTCAAGCCCCACATTAGGTATACAGATTACTTAAAGATAAAATTTTATTTTTATTTTTTTAAATATTTTATTTATTTATTCATGAGAGACACACAGAGAGAGGCAGAGACATAGAAAGAGGGAGAAGCAGGCTCCTCACAGGGAGACGGATATAGGACTTGATCCCTGCACCCAAGATCACTCCCTGAGCCGAAGGCAGATGATCAACCCCTGAGCCACCCAGGCGTCCCAAGATAAAATCTTTTTTTTTTTTAAGTTTTTATTTATTTATGTATGATAGTCACAGAGAGAGAGAGAGAGGCAGAGACACAGGCAGAGGGAGAAGCAGGCTCCATGCACCGGAAGCCCGATGTGAGATTTGATCCCGGGTCTCCAGGATCGTGCCCTGGGCCAAAGGCAGGCGCTAAACCGCTGCGCCACCCAGGGATCCCCCAAGATAAAATCTTAACAAAAAAAAAAAAAAAAAGGAACAGTGGGCTCTCTCCATGCCTTGCCATCCTCACTGCTTCTGTCCTTGTCCAGCCCTTGTCAAGCCTTTGGTTTTGCCTCTTCAGTCCATTTTACAGATATTAGTGGTTTGATCAGCTGCACCCTTTTCTAAATCCTTTCTGTAGCTTCCTATTTACCTTCCATGAAGTTCAAACTCCTTAAGCTACCATGCAGGCTGTATGTGAATAGCCCATTTCCTGCTCCAGCTTTGGTTCTTTTTAGGTCTGCCCAAGCTGTGACCCAGCCACACTAATTTCTCTTAGTTCCTTGATTGTGGAGCTGTGTTCTTGCCACTATGTCTCAGCACATTCTGCTGCTTCTGCATGGAACATGCTCCTCTCTTCCCCCTCACTCCTTACCAGGTCTTGGCTCAGCCTTCACATCCTCTGGGAATCCCCGAGTCAGTGCATCCTGAGTCTTTGGCTTGCCCCTTGCCTCTAGAAACTGTTAGAGTGCAGTAACTGAATTCAGACCCCAATCCTTGTGTCCCCAACACCATATTGGACACAGGATCTTTATAGAGTAGGTGAATGATCTCAAGCGCTTCTGTAAAAATAAATTTATCACACCTGTTTTTACTGAATTACTCCACTTTAGCAAGGTTTCAACAGCTCCTAACAATTTATTCATTTTCAAGTGCCACCAGAGATCCATAGAGGAGAGAGGTGTTGTCAATGCTGCTTAGATGCAGAGGTACTACTATATGTGTCCAGGAGAACGTATGTGGGTTTGGGGTTTTCATTATGCTCTTTCCTTATTATTTTACTTTATTCTTGCCAGCCTGTCAGAGAGCTGGGATCACATGAGTCCATGACCTGGCAAAGCACTACACATGTCATTTGTTGGTGATTGAGAGGGAACCTCAGGCCTCCTTAGATTTTTCATGAGTGGATGGAGTAGTAGACTTCCCCTCTATGCCTGTAATGTCACTAGCTTCATGATTGTAAGTTATTTAATCTCACTGCTAAAGTCCAGTGTCTGCAAGAGGGGAGAATAGTACTGGAGGTGCTGTGGCTGAGTTCAGAGTAGCTGAACTATCATGTAGCTCTTTTATTATCTCACCATACCAGCTAGAAGTTTAGGTTCCCTTGTAATATAGTTGGGAAAGATCCTGTGACATTGGTGATAAAGTTCACCAGACCATGAATGGATGAATGCTAGGGGTTTGTTGAATGTCTGTTATGTGCCCAGCACTCCTGTAGCTCCATGATTTTCCTCTGAGGGCTGCGGGTTCCTTCCTCTATCTCCTGCATCCTGAGGTAGGCAGCAGGCCTTGTATCAGTTTGTTAATTGTAGCATAAGACATAGGGTTTGGGCCTGTAAACTTTGGGTCCATCTCTTGTGTTTGGATGGCTTGGGTTATTGGTATTTAGGGGATATCAGAACTGAGTAAACACATATCCACATGCTGGGTGTTGGCCAGAGATGACACTTCTGAAAGAATGAACATGTGAAGGTATTGTCTCCCTGAATCCTAAATCCCCAAGCTTGAATAGAGGAAAAGATTTTTGTAATAACAAATGTTATAGCTGATGATAGTGAACTTGAACCTTTTTTGGGACAAGGGGCAGTTGCATTGATATGTATTCATTTATTTATTATAAAACATACACAACATAAAATTTACCATTTTAATATTCTTAAATGTACAGTTGAGTGGCATTAAGTACATTCACATTGTTGTGCAACTATCACCACCATCCATCTCCATAACTTTTTTCATCTCCCAAATTGAAAGTCTGTCCCCATTAAACAGTAACTCCTGATTCTCCTCCTAGGCCCTGGTAACTACCGTTCTATTTTGTCTTTATTAATTATACTACTCTAAATACCTTTTTATAAGTGGAATCAAACAAAATTTGTCTTTTTAAGTTTTTTTTTTTTTTTTTTGAAGAGCGTAAGAGAGAGAGTGAGTGCACATGCGAGCATGAGCAAGGGGGAGGGGCAAACAGTCTCCTATGAGCAGGGAGCCTGACACTGGGCTTGATCCCAGGACCCTGAGGTCCTGACCTTAGTCGAAGTCAGACAACAACTTGAGCCACGCTGGTGCTCCCTGCAGTTGTCTTTTTGTGACTAATTTCCTTAGTATGATGTCTTCAAGTTTCTTTTAAAAAAAAAAAAACATTTTGTTTCTTTATTCATGAGAGACAGAGAAAAGCAGACATAGGCAGAGGGAGAAGCAGGCTTCCTGTGAGGAGTCCAATGTGGGACTCATCCAGGGGCCCTGGATCATGACCTGAGCTAAAGGCAGGTGTTCAACCACTGAGCCACTCAGGTGTCCCAATGTTTTCAAGTTTATTCATGTTGTAGTATAATATCAGAATTTCCTTCCTTTCTTAAAGTTATATTTATTTAAGTAATCTCTATACTCACATGGGGCTCGAATTTACAACCCCAAGAGTTGCATGTTCCGACTGAGCCAGCCAGGCACCCCAGAATTTTTTCCTTTTTAAAGCTGAATATTATACTGTGTACAGATGTTACATTCTGTTTATCCATTCATCCATTCAGCGATAGATACTTGGATTGGTTTACTTTCACCTTTTGACTGTTGTGCATAATGCTAGTATGAATATGGATGTACAAATAATTATTCAAGGCCCTGTTTTCAGTTCTTTTGAGTATATACCCAGAAGTGAAATTCTGTTAAAAATCAAGCTTTTAAAAAGCAGTGTGTGATTTTTTTTTTAGTAGTTTTTTTTTTTTTTTTAATTTTAAAGATTTTATTTATTTGAGAGAGAAAGAGAACAAGCAGGAGTGGCAGGGAGAGGGAGAAGCAGGCTCCTCACAGGGAGACCAATGTGGGACTTGATCCCTAGAGCTGGAGATCATGCCCTGAGCCCAGGGCTGAGGCTCAACTGCTGAGCCACCCAGGGGTCCCACATTGTGGTTTGTTTGATTTATTTATTTATTTATTTATTTATTTATTTATTTATTTATATTTATTTTTTATTTATGATAGTCACAGAGAGAGAGAGAGGCAGAGACACAGGCAGAGGGAGAAGCAGGCTCCATGCACCGGGAGCCCGACGTGGGATTCAATCCTAGGTCTCCAGGATCGCACCCTGGGCCAAAGGCAGGTGCCAAACCGCTGTGCCACCCAGGGATCCCTCACATTGTGGTTTTGATCTACATTTTCTAGTGATTAGTTAGGCTGTACATCTTTTCATGTGCTTATTAGCCATTTGTCTCCTATAACTACTCAAGTGCTTGCCTGTTTTTGTTTTTGTTTTTTAAGATTTTATTTATTTATTCAGAGAGAGGCAGAGACACAGGCAGAGGGAGAAGCAGGCTCTATGCGGGAAGCCCAGTATGGGACTCGATCCCAGAATTCCGGGATCAGGCCCTGAGCCAAAGGCAGACACTCAACCACTGAGCCACTCAGGTGTCCTGCTTGCCTGTTTTTAATAGATTTTCTGTTTTGTTATGTTTTTTGTTTTTGTTGAGTTGTAGGAGTTCTTTAAATATCTTGGATATTGAACCCTTAATCAGGAGTCTGGGTGGTTCAATCAGTTAAGTGTCTGCCTTTGGCTCAGAACATGATCCCAGGGTCCTAGGATCGAGCCCTGTGGCAGGCCCCCTGCTCCACAGAGAGTCTGCTTCTTCCTCTTCCCCTCTCTCCACTTGTTCCCTCTCTGTTTTGCTCACTCGCTCTCTCAAATAAACAAATAAAATCTTTAAAAACACCAACCCTTATCACATACTATTTGCAGATATTTTCTCCTGTCCTGTGGGTTGCTTTTCACGGTGTTGATGGTGTCCTTTTAGACACAAAAGTTTAAGTTTTTTTTTTTTTTTAAGATTTTATTTATTCATTCATGACAGAGAGAGAGAGACTGGCAGAGACACAGGCTGAGAGAGAAGCAGGCTCCATGCAGGGAGCCCCATGCGGGACTTGATCCCAGGACTCCAGGATTACGCCCTGGGGCGAAGGCAGGTGCTAAACCGCTGAGCCACCCAGAGATCCCCAAAGTTTACGATTTTGATGTAGTTTACTTTTTTTCTTTTGTTGCCTGTGTTTTGGGTGTAATATCCAAAAAAATCATTGCTGTTTCCAATGTAAACCTTTTCTCCTCTGTTTTCTTCAGAGAGTTTTACAGTTTTAGGTCTTTGTTTATTTGATCTGTATTAAGTTAATTTTGCATATGGTTACGGTAGGGGCCCAACTTCATTCTTCTGCATTTGATATCCAGATGTCCCAGCACCATTTGTTGATAAGACTGTCATTTTCCAATTGAATGATCTTAGTATTTTTGTCGAAATCAGTTTACCACATATGGGAGGGTATATTTTTGTGCTCTCTATTCTGTTACTATGGCCTATATGTTTGTCTGTATGCCATACCAACACTGTTTTCATTATCACAGATTTGTGGTAAGTTTTGAAATCAGGAAGTGTGAGTCCTCCAACTTTTTTCTTTTTTTTTTTTTATGATAGGCACACAGTGAGAGAGAGAGAGAGAGAGAGAGAGAGAGGCAGAGACACAGGCAGAGGGAGAAGCAGGCTCCATGCACCGGGAGCCCGACATGGGACTCGATCCCGGGTCCCCAGGATCGTGCCCCGGGCCAAAGGCAGGCGCCAAACTGCTGCGCCACCCAGGGATCCCAGCTTTTTTCTTTTTTTTCAAGATTGTTTTAGCTATTTATTATTCCTTGCGATGCCATATGGATAGCATTAAATCTGTGTTTCGAGGGATGCCTGGGTGGCTCAAATGTTTAGCGCCTGCTTTTGGCCCAGGGCGTGATCCTGGAGTCCAGGGATCGAGTCCTACATCAGGCCCCTGCATGGAGCCTGCTTCTCCCTCTGCCTGTGTCTCTGCTTCTCTCTCTCTAAGTGTGTGTCTCTCATGAATAAATAAATAAATATTTTAAAAAAAAATCTGCGTTTCGCACTCGGTAGTTAGGGATCTTAACAATATTAGTCTTCCAATTTGTGAACACAGATGTCTTTCCATTTATTTGTATCTTCTTCTGTTTCTTTCAGCAACATTTTGTAGTTTTTAGTAGTATAGTCTTTTGTCTCCTTGGTTAAGTTTTTTTTTTTTTATTTATTTATTTATTTATTCATGAGACACACATAGAGAGAGGCAGAGACAGAGGGAGAAGTAAGCTCCTCACAGGGAACTCAATGTGGGACTTGATCCCTAGACCAGGGATCAAGACGGCCTGAGCCAAAGGCAGACACTCAACTCCTTTAGTCTACTTTAGAGACTAAGAGTATTTTATTCTTTTTTTTTTTTAAGACTTATTTCTTTTAGTGTGAGAGAGAGCAAGTGGGAGGATGGGGAGAGGGAGAAAGAATCTCAAGCAGACTTTGTTCGCAGAGTATGATGCAGTACTAGAGCTCATGACCCTGAGATCACTTGAGCCAAAACCAAGAACTGGACATCTAACAGACTGAGCGACCCAGACACCCCAGTATTTTATACTTTATAATGCTATTATAAATCAAATTGTTTTAATTTCCTTTTTCTTTTTTTTTTTTAATTTTTATTTATTTATGATAGTCACACAGAGAGAGAGAGGCAGAGACATAGGCAGAGGGAGAAGCAGGCTCCATGCACCAGGAGCCCGTTGTGGGATTCGATCCCGGGTCTCCAGGATCGCGCCCTGGGCCAAAGGCAGGCGCTAAACCGCTGCACCACCCAGGGATCCCTAATTTCCTTTTTCAATTGTTCACTGTTTGTGTAATAGAAAAACAACTGATCTTTGTGTGTTGATTTTGTATCCTTCACTTCTGCTGAATTTGTTTATTCTAATAGCATTTCTGTGGAATCTTTAGGGTTTTATACATACAGGATCATGTCATCTGTGGATAGAGATGGTTTTACTTATTCTTTTTCAGTTCTGGTGCCTTTTATTTCTTTTTTCTTGTCTAATTGCTTTGGCTAGAACATATAATACTCTGTTAGGGTGGCAAACAGGCATATTTGTCTTGTTCCTGATCTTAGGAAAAACTTTTCAGTCTTTTACCATTAGATTTGATTTTAGCTGTGGACTTATCATATACGGCCTTAATTATTAAGACAGTTGCCTTTTTTTCTAAAAGATTTTATTTATTCATGAGAGACACAGCGAGAAAGGCAGAGACATAGGCAGAGAGAGAAGCAGGCTCCATGCAGGGAGCCTGGTGTGGGCCTCTATCCCAGGACTCCAGGATCATGCCCTGGGCCGAAGGCAGGTGCTCAACCACTGAGCCACCCAGACATCCCTAGACAGTTGCCTTTTATTACTAGTTTGTTGAGTATGACTGAGATATAACAACGTACCATACAATTCACCCACTTAAAGTATATAATTCAGTGTTTTTTAGTATGTTCATGAGGTCCTTTTTTTTTTTTTTTAAGATTTTTTATTTATTTATTAGAGACAGAGAGAGACGGAGGGAGGGAGGGAGGAAGGGAGGGAGAAACAGGCAGAGGGAGAAGCAGGCTCCATTCAGGGAGCCTGACGTGGGACTCGATCCCGGGTCTCCAGGATCATGCCTTGGGTGGAAGACGGCGCTATACTAGTAAGCTACCATGGCTGCCCTGTTCATGAGGTCCTTATAGCTTTTTTGCCCTTGCTTATGTCAGACTGGTTGGATAATAGTTTTCAAGTACATGAAGACTTGCTGAAAGGTAGAAGGCTGTGTCTTTTTGTAATTTTAGAACATCATACTTTTGCAAAAGACTTAATGTCACCCATTGTTTGAAGAGTTGGGACTCATTTGTTTTGAACATCGACTCAGCTCCAACTTTTTATGAATATGCAATTTAGGTTCCTGTGGGGTTGCTCATTGACACCTGCAGGTGACATGCATCCATGTGTTGGCATTGGATTTCCTCTGGGTGCTCTGCCCTTAGATCATCCACTTGGATTCACGAGTTGACCCTAGGGTTTATGTAAAGGCTCCCAGACCATCCACTGGTCAACACTATTCCATCTCTGGGGCAGAGTTTATAGAAAGGTGTTGAGGGCTAGCTGCTGGAGGTGGAAAAGATTTCCCCAGTGCAGAAGCCTAAGCAACTTAAGTTTGAGTGCATATGCCTTAGTAGTTCCTCATTCCCATGGAAATTTGTGGAATTAGACCCTGGTTGCTGGTCGCCAAGCTGCTCAACCTTCCCTATTTGCATTAGCTTTAAGTGGTTAAGAGTTATCCAGGAAACATGTGCTCCAAACACAAACCCTCATCTTAGTGTCAGGAAACCTGTATGTCAGGGATGGGATCACATGTAGTATTGGGCAGGGACTCAGGCTCCTTCGGATAGGACAAGATGAGTGGGCTGACATCTAAGTCAGGGAAACCCCTGGGTATGTGGTACCTGATTTTATTGATGACTGCAAGGCAGTTGAGGTCATTTGCTGCTTGGTCAGCTGAGGCATTAAGAGAATGGAGACTGGCTTTTGGCAGCTTCTACCATGTAAAGCAAGGAAGCTGATTATTTGGGCTGCTGGTTTTCCAGGAAAAAGTACAGGTTTTAATCTAATGGGAATCCTGCCAGCAGGCTTACACTGCTTCTGCTCCTGATGGTTCTTCAATGTCCATTTTTGGCAGGAGGTAGCAGGCACTTGGAGAGTCTGGGTCCTTTGAACCTTGCAAGTCCCTCTTTGAAGTGCTGTTCCTTTCCCTTTCCTCCTCTTCCCCTAACTCCTGCAGGCCAGATTATCAGGGTCATGGGTTGGTCAGTGTCTTCCTGGTTCCCACCAGCATGATGAGATAGCTGGTTTCAGAGGAGGATGTGTGGGTCAGAGCCTGCCTTCTCTGCCTGGTCCTTTTTTGGATGATAGAGTCTGCTCCCCCAAACTCACTGGTATAGCCAGCCAGAGAAGGGCAAAGGGGCATTTACTGTAGATGAAGGACTTGGAGAGACAGGAGCACCATGTTGTGGGAACTCAGGTAGTGTTAGGAAACAGGTACATAGGTGCATGGTACATGTTGGGAAAGAAAGACATAATCCCAGACGGAGAAATGTATGTGGAATGCAGAATTATTTACGATAGGGAATAATTGGAATGTAAATGTGTAAACTTGAAATGGTCAAAATAAGGCAAAAAACATTTTTGTGTGTGTGGTAAAGTATACATAATATAAAATCGACTATTTTAACCATCTTTAAGTGTAAGTTCAGTGGCTTTAAGTACATTTACATTGTTATGCAACCATAGTTATATCTCAGCCCTCTTGGTTGGTGTTTTTAGTACTCTGAGCTTCTCAATTACCTGTTGGCACTCATACAAGGTTAATATAAGGCATCATGTGTGGGTTTCTACTATTGTATTCTTAGAAGGTAATTATTTCAGTTCTTGGGGAAATACCTCACTATTTCCTTGCACACTACCAACAGACTGAAAAACTGTGTTCATTTCCTTTTCTGGCCTGCCTACTCATGAATGCCACTGAGATATCTTTGACAGAGTTGTGCAGCATGGGCCCCACCTTGCTGTGGTTGGCTTAGTTGTTGAGGTACTTAGGTGGGAAGAGTGGGGCTGGGGCGGTGTCTCAGGGGCTTAAAGACAGCCCCCCCCCCAACATTGGATGATCAGGGGGCCAGTGGTGAATGTATGGGGCAAAGGTAATGAGTTTGGAGATACCCAGATAAGAAGCCCTGTGTGAGGGGTCTTTACAGTCTTCTACAGAGCCAGCCTAGCTGTACTTTTTCTGTGTCTTGGTCCTTGCTGAAGAGTGGCTTGTCCTTGTTGGATTGATCTTGCATCACTCTGCCAAGTACTACCTAGGATTCATCTGCTTACTTTAGTTACTTCTTGAGGGTAGATTCCACTGCCTTAGCTGGAGCCAAAAACCAAGGGGCTGGAAACAGTGATTTCAGGAAACTTTCTTCTGAAACTGAAACCAGTGGTTCCTACTTAGAAACACACAAACTACCTCTTGTTTCTCCAGCTACTTAAGACATTGGGATGATTTTCCTTAGAAAATGAAAATGTGGGGGCAGCCTGGGTGGCTCAGCGGTTTAGCGCCGCCTTCAGTCCAGGGCCTGATCCCAGAGACCCGGGGTTGAGTCCCATGTCGGGCTCCCTGCATGGAGTCTGCTTCTCCCTTTGCCTGTGTCTCTGCCCCCCCCCCCTTTGTGTCTCTCATGAATAAATAAAATCTTAAAAAAAAAAAAAAAAGGAAAGATGTGAAGCTTCTGTAAGAACCATTTAGTGTATTAAGAGTCTCTATATTCGGGACACCTGGGTGGCTCAGGGGTTGGGCTTCTGCCTTCAGCTCAGGGTGTGATCCCAGGGTGCCAGGATCGAGTCCCATGTCGGGCTCCCTTCATGGAGCCTGCTTCTCCCTCTGCCTGTGTCTCTGCCTCTCTCTCTCTCTGTCTCTCTTATGAATAAATAAGTGGAATCTTTAAAAAAAAAAAAAAAGAGTCTCTATATTTGTTGCTTTTCCGTTTTTCTTTTACCAAGAAATATTTTAGAAGGGAGGCACATAACCATTTGCTAACCAAAAATTTTGTGTGTGTGATTTTTTGAAGGTACATGGGAATAGGACTGTCAGCTCAAGGCGTCAACATGAACAGACTTCCTGGTGAGTCACTGGTTAAGAGAATATTTGTTCTGCTCTCCTGATCCATTCTATGATGAGAATCATGGTAGCAGCCAAGAGAATAGAGTGAACTTTGCTGCTTGCCTTACCCAAAGCCAGGTCATAAGGTGGAAGATCATAAAACTTGGCCATGGGTGGGATGGTATGGGCTTCCATTTCAAAAATTAATTAGCAAGTGTTCATCATTCATGGAATTTGAACTGTTTGTAGTTAAAAGCAACCTGAGTTTGGTCCTAGTGGGGATATGCCTTTGTAACTGTTATTCCCATTGGCCTTTGACCAGCCTGGGACCCTGGCATATATGGAGAGGAAGGCTGCTGCCAATTCTGGCTTCTTTGTTACTGCACCATATTGATGATAAAGTTTTTATTTTTTATTTTTTATTTACTCATGAAAGAGAGACACAGGCCGAGGGAGAAGCAGGCTCTATGCAGGGAGCCTGACATGGGGCTCAATCCTGGGTCTCCAGGATCACGCCCTGGGCTGAAGGTGGCACTAAACCGCTAAGCCACCTGGGCTGCCCAATGATCAAGTTTTTAAGTGGCCTCCCACTTGGAACATGGTTGAGGTGATTTTTTAAATAAATAGTATGTGTGCAAGACTTGGATTGTCAGTCAGCAACCTCATTCAGATTTGTGGAATGCTCTGAGCCCTGCAGATGGTCCTCCTCTACTTTCCAGGAGCCCTTTCAGCTACTTTCTGCCCAGTGACCCATACCTAGTCTTGGGCTGTGTACAGTTGAGGGGATAGAAACCTCCAACAGAAGCTGGTGAGTTCCAGAAGATGGTCCTAAGTCCATTTATCCCTATAGTGGCATAAGTGACATGGTGCAAGCTACCTTAGCACCATCATGAAGGCGGGCAAAGTCCCTATGTTTTTTGTTTTGTTTTGTTTTAAAGTCCCTATGTTTTTGCCCTGGCCCTCTATTTTTTATGCCTCAGACACAGAGAAGGCAACTGGCTTTTTCCAAAAAGAGAGCAGCACTTAAACATTATGTGTTTTCCCATCTATGCTTGATATCAGTCACAGATTTTTTTTCTCATTGACTAATTTCAAGTACTTAAAATCTAGAATTGCTCGAGATTCAACTAATTTGTCAGGGGTCTAACATTTTTCAGCTTTGATATGAGTGAAAACTGACCTTTAGTTATTAATCAGAATGTATGTGGCATGTTTGGCCTCTTTGTGTAGCACGCAGCTGTGTAATTTTTTTTAAAAGATTTATTTATTTATTTATGATAGACATAGAAGAGAGAGGCAGAGACACAGGAGGAGGGAGAAGCAGGCCCCACGCCGAGAGCCCGACACGGGACTCGATCCCGGGACCCCAGGATCACACCCTGGGCCAAAGGCAGGCGCTAAACCGCTGAGCCACCCAGGGATCCCCGCACTTGTGTAATTTTTTTTAAAGATTTTTATTTATTTACTAGAGAGAAAGAGAGAGAGTTCATGCCCTTAAGCAGGGAAAAGAGAATGAGGGGGAGGAAGAGAGGGATAAGGAGAATCTGCGTTCAGTGGAGAGTCCAACACTGGGCTCGATTTCAAAACTGAGATCATGACCTGAGCTGAAATCAAAAGTTGGCCACTTAACCGACTGAGCCATCCAGATGCCTCTTAATCTTTTTCTTACTCCAAATGTGCTCTTTGAACTTTTGCACTGCCTTCATGGCAGATAAAAGAAGCTTATTATATGGAAGTAACTATTATAATGTTATTAGATGTCACTTTAAGCAACTCTGAACATTGGTTAAATGAATTTTTGTTAATCCACAGAAAAGAATACTATGCAGCTTTGAAGAGAATGAGGAGGTTGTTTAGGTACTGATTTGGAGTCATCTCTAGAATATATTGTTAAGTGGAAAATATAAGCCATAGAACAGTGTATAATATGCTACCAAATGTGCAAAAATAAAAAAGGCATGAATGTATGAATGTGCTACCAAATGTGCAAAAATAAAAAAGGCATGAATGTATGAATGAATGTATCTGTACTTGCTTGTACATGCATTGAATATCTTTGGAAAGCTACGGAAAAACTTATATAATATCGGCTATCCCTTGGGAAGGGACAGGGTGGCTAGGGATAGGACTAGAAAGATTTTTCACTTTCAGAACTTTCACATCTTCTTTCTTGTGAATATATTAATCTATTTTAAAAGTATGAATAGGGGATGCCTGGGTGGCTCAGCAGTTGAGTGTCTGCCTTCAGCTCAGGGCTTGATCCTGGGATTTGGGATCTGGGATCGAGGCCCGCAACAGGCTCCCTATGGGGAGCCTGCTTCTCTCTCTGCCTGTGTCTCTGCCTCTCTCTCTCTCTCTCTCTCTCTCTCTGTCTCTCATGAAAAAATAGATACATCTTAAATTTATTTATTCATGAGAGACACATAGGGAGGCAGAGACATAGGCAGAGGTTGAAGCAGGCTCCCTGCACGGAGCCGATGCGGGACTCAATCCTTGGGCCCCAGGATCACCATCTGAGCTGAAGGCAGATGCTTAACCGCTGAGCCACCCAGACGCCCTAGATACATCTTAAAAAAAAAAAAGTATGAATAGAATTAAACAAAAGCAAGTGCTGTTGTGTCAAGTAGTCCTCACATGTCTTTCAGGTGGATTGGGAATATAGCATTTTACTATGTGCTAGGCTTGGTATTCTAAATTCCACATGCTCATCCTTCTTGAGTAAGAACTATTTTTTGCATGGCTCATTTGGTTTGAGATCCATGGAGTAGAGTAGATGAGGTAGGAGGGGGAGGTTCAAGGTCTACCTAGGCAAACTTGAATTTCTTCAAGATAGAGCCCTGTGGAGCTGGCCTGGTTTGTTTGCATTGTTCATAAGATGGGCTTTTTGACCCTCTCTGGGCCAGTTGGAAGCCAGCTGCTGGTCATGTGTTTTGATGTTGTGAATGTAACATTGTAGAGAAGTCCATCTGGGACCCTTGTGCAATCAGACTGCACCTAGGCGCAAGATGTGGGCCTGTAGGGAGAAGGGACCTGGACACAGTGGATGAGGTGAGAGTCCCTACATTAACATATCAGGAGAGTTGGCACCTTTTTTTTTTTTTTTTTTTAATAATTTTTTTTTAAGATTTTATTTATTTATTCATGATAGTCACAGAGAGAGAGAGAGGCAGAGACACAGGCAGAGGGAGAAGCAGGCTCCATGCAGGGAGCCCGACGTGGGATTCGATCCGGAGTCTCCAGGATCGCGCCCTGGGCCAAAGGCAGGCGCCAAACCGCTGCGCCACCCAGGGATCCCATTTGGCACCTTTTTTAACATCCTCAGTGGCACATCTCTTGTTTGGCAGGAGAAAGGGGCCTCTGTGGGTATTGTACCTATTTTCATTTCATTTTGCCCGCCAGCTCTGAGGGCTTTCCTTCCTGCCGTATCTGTTAATCTCCCTGATTAGTCCTTAAGGTAGTAAGTAGGAATCAGAATGCAGCTAGATAGGGATTCTCCCTAGGAAGGATGGATGCCTCTGGCTTTCCCAGGATATAGGGCTGGCTGAATGGGTGAGAAGACCTAGCACAGGACAGATGTAGGGATAGAGGGGAGACATTCCTCTTAGGAATAAGTGTCCTGCTGCTGTTCATCCTGCTGGATTTGGAAGATCACAATCCCCTTTGACACTTTCCATTTTCTGGGATTGCTTTTTTTGGTGTGTGTTTGGGGGTTAATGAGCATACATTCTCCAAAACTGAAATTATCACCATTCATAAAGAGTTGGACCTGAAATTCTTAGAATGTATTCCAGTGGGGACATGAGATGGAGGATGATGGCAGCCTTTCTACCAGTTGCTTTTGATTTCCAAGAGACCTTTGGTTGTAATGAAAGCTCTGTTTGGATATATGGTTGGTGGGAGGTGATGATGGTGGCCTAGGCTGGGTCTAGAATTTGAGACTTTAGTGTTAAATTCAGATGAGATGTTTAGCGTTGATGTATCTTTTTGATAGATACTGGTGTGTTTGATGGAGGTGGTTGGAGAGGTTAGTGTGGCTTTACAGGGGTGATCAGCCTCATGTTGAGAAACATATAGGAGTTTGCTAGGTGGGTCTGGGTGGTGGTAAGGCCTATGGGTAGATCTATAAGTTGCCTAGTGTGATGGGATGGCTTCCTGGGAACAGTCAGGATGACCCGGTTGAAGAAAGTCTTATATTCCATGTCAAGGGGCCTAAACTTCTTTATTTAAGCAGTGGAGGCTGAAGGAGTGTCTTAAGCATAGGCAAAATGCTAGCAGGTTTGCTAAGAAGTAACTAGTTCAAGTGAACTAGTGTAGAGGAGGCCTTCCAGAGGGGTAGAGGCTAAGCTGGGCTGCCTGGGCAGTGAGAATTCTGAGTTTAGGCATGTGATGGAACTTCAGGAGGTGCTAGATAATGGCTTAAAAAGGGACTCCTTTTCCTTATTTTGAAATACTTACTTGGAAGCATTTAATCAGAAGTGAACAGTTATATTTATAAGCGCCTTATGGGTGTATTTTGTGATAACTCAGTATATCTTGCTTAGTAGAGAAGAATCCTACTAGGTCATTGGGAGGGGTCCTTAATTTCATGGCTGTATATGTAGATTACTTTTGATTTGTTAGTTTAGAAAAATTTATCAACAAATCCATCAGAGCCAATTGGTCTTTTGGCAAGGACATTTTTTTAAGACTCCCTTCCTCTCTTGTTAGCTTGTTCAAGTAAGTTCTTTCTTATGGCATCACTTTCAATATATTCTGCTTTGGCCACCTGATTCTCTTTATAGGAAAATGGCTATGATGAATATTATCAAAACCTAACAAAGGGGCTCCTGGTTGGCTCAGTGTAGAGCACATGACTCTTGATCTCAGGGTTGTGAGTTCAAGCCTTATGTGGGATATAGAGATTACTTAAATAAATAAAACTTAAAAAAGATTTATTTATTTGAGAGAGAGAAAGTACATGCAGGGCGAGGGACACAGGGATAGGGAGTGGGAGAGAATCTTTTTTTTTTTTTTTTTAAGATTTTATTTATTTATTAATGAGAGACACAGAGAGAGAGGCAGAGACACAGGCAGAGGGAGAAACAGGCTCCATGCAGGGAGCCCAATGTGGGACTCAGTCCCGGGTCTCCAGGATCACACCCTGAGTCAAAGGTGGTGCTAAACCACTGAGCCACCCGGGCTGCCCTAGCGGGAGAGAATCTTAAGCAGACTCTCTGCTGAGCAGTTAGCTGGATGCAGGGCTCAATCCCACGACCCTGAGATCATGACCTGAGTGAGACACTCAGGTGCCCCAATAAATAAAATTAAAAAAAAAAAAACAAAACCCAACCTAAAAAAATCTTCATGATTGATCTTTTAAACGAATTTAATCCATTTTGTTAGTTTTTTAAAAAGATTTTATTTATTTATTCATGAGAGACACAGAGAGAGGCAGAGACACAAGCAGAGGGAGAAGCAGGCTCCCTGTGAGGAGCCTAATGCAGGACGCTATCCCAGGACCCAAGGATCACGACCTGAGCCGAAGACAGATGCTCAACCACTGAGCCATCCAGGTGCTCCATTTTGTTAAATTTTTTTTAAAAGATTACTGTTACCAAACTATTATTTATTCCTTTTTTTTATTGAGATCTAATAAATATACCATAACATTCACCAATTTAAAGTGTGCATTTCAGTGGTTTTAGTGTAGTCACAAATTTGTGCTACCATAGCCTCTAATTCCAGAACATTTTCATCACCCCAAAGAGAAACTCGATACCCATTAGCAGTCATTCCCTTATTCTCCTTTCCTGTAGCCTCTGAAAACCACTAATCTACTTTCTGTCTCCATGGTTTTTCCTTTTCTAGACCTCCATTGATTTCCTATCAATGGAGTCATATAACAGGTGGCCTTTTGTGACTGGCTTCTTTCACTTAGCATAATGTTCTCAAGGTTCATCTAATTTCATTCCTTCTTACGGCCAAATAATATTCTATTATATGGATATATCACATTTTGCTTATCCATGTGTCTGTTGATGAATATTTGGAATTTTTTGATGAATATTTGGATGGTGTCTACTTTTTGGCTCTTATGATTTATGCTATAAACACTTATGTACAAGTTTTCTTATGGACATATGTTTCATTTGATTGTGTACCTGGGAATAGAATTGCTGGGTCATGTGATAACACCTTTTATTTAAGGCTTTGATGCATTTAGTTTTTGTTTATGCTGTGAGGTAAGGATCCAGCTTCATTCATTTGCATGTGGCTATCCAATTGTCCTAGCATCAGTTGTTGAAAATACTATTCTTTCCTTACTGAATCATCTTGGTATCTTTGTTGAAAACCAGTTGAGCTGGAGATGCATGGATTTTTTTTTTCTGGCTTCTCAATTCTATTCCACTGATCTATATATTTGTCCTTGCACCTGTACCATATTCTCTTGATTATGGTTGCTTTGTAGAAAGTTTTGAAATTGAGAAGGATGAATCCTTTAATTTTTTTTTTTTTCTTTTTCAGGTATGTTCTGGGTTTTTTGGTTCCCTTGCAATTCCATATGAATTTTATTTTATTATTATTTTTTTAAGATTTTTATTTATTCATGAGAGACACACACACAGAAAGACAGAGACATAGGCAGAGGGAGAAGCAGGCTTCCCGCAAGGAGCCTGATGTGGGACTTGATCCTGGATGCCAGAATCATGCCCAGGGCTGAAGACGGACGCTCAACTGCTGAGCCACCCAGGCGTCTTGTATTTTAATTTTCTTGCTAATAAAGATAGGTGTTCATTGTTAGATATTTTTTCTTTTTTTTTTTAAATAAAGATTTTATTCATTCATTCATGAGAGACAGAGAGAGAGAGAGGCAGAGACACAAGCAGAGGGAGAAGCAGGCTCCATGCAGGGAGCCCGACATAGGGACTCGATCCCGGGACTCCAGGATCACAGGCTGGGCCGAAGGCAGCCGTGAAACCACTGAGCCACCCAAGTACCCCCAGATATTTTTTTCTAAGTACTACTTTACTTCTTACAAATTTTTTAAAAAGATTTTATGTCAGAGAGAGAGAATAAGAGAGAACATGAGTGGGGGGAGGGGCAGAGGGAGAGGGAGAAGCAGACTCTGCACTGAGCAGGGAGCCTATATGGCTCCATCCCAGGACCCTGGGATTATGACCTGTGCTGAAGGCAGTTGTTTTTTTTTTGTTTTTTTTTTATTATTATTTATTTATGATAGTCACAGAGAGAGAGAGAGAGAGAGAGAGAGGCAGAGACATAGGCAGAAGGAGAAGCAGGCTCCATGCACCAGGAGCCCGACGTGGGATTCGATCCCGGGTCTCCAGGATCGCGCCCTGGGCCAAAGGCAGGCGCCAAACCGCTGCGCCACCCAGGGATCCCTGAAGGCAGTTGTTTAACCAACTGAGCCACCCAGGCACCCCTCACAATTTTTTTTTTAAATTAATTTGTTTATTTAAGAGAGAAAGAGTGGGAGTGCACGCGTGTGCGCATGAGCAGGAGGATGAGGGGCATAGGGAGGAAGAGTCTTTTTTTTTTATTATTTTTTTTTAAATTTATTTATGATAGTCACACAGAGAGAGAGAGAGTGTGAGAGAGGCAGAGACACAGGCAGAGGGAGAAGCAGGCTCCATGTACCGGGAGCCTGACGTGGAATTCGATCCTGGGTCTCCAGGATCGCGCCCTGGGCCAAAGGCGGGCGCCAAACCGCTCAGCCACCCAGGGATCCCAGGGAGGAAGAGTCTTAAGGAGACTCCCTGCTTAGCATGGAGCCTGATTTGGGGTTCAAACTCATGACTTTGAGATCATGACCTGAGCCAAAACTAAGAGTCAGATCCACCACTCATGTGCTGTCTCTACTTAGAACTTTTGATATGCTGGTTTTTTGGTTTTTTAGATTATTTATTTATTTGACAGAAAGAGAGCATAAGCAGGGGGAGCAGCAGGCAGAGGGAGAGGGAGAGGGAGAAGCAGATTCCTGAGCAGAGAGCCTGACATGGGTCTTGATCCCAGGACCCTGGAATCATGGCCTAAGCCAAAGGCCAATGCTTAACTGAGCCACCCAGGCACCACTGTTATGCTGTTTGAGTTTGAGCTTTTCATTTTAGGGTATTTATTATATCCCTTATTCTTGATTTTCTTCCTTTTTTATTTTATTTTATTTTATTTTATTATTTTATTTTATTTTATTTTATTTTATTTTATTTTATTTTATTTTATTCCTTTTTTAAAAATATTTATTCACTCATGAGAGAGAGAGGCAAAGGGAGAGGCAGGCTCCATGCAGGACTTGATCCTGGGGCTCCAGGATCACGCCGTTGGCCAAAGGCAGGCACTAAACCGCTGAGCCACCTAGGGATGCCCTCTGTTTTCTTCCTGACCCAGGTTATATTCAAGACTGTAGTGCTTTGTAATTTTCACGATTGAACATTATTTATTTGTTTAATTGGCCGAGCCTGACCTTATTCCATCATGTTCAGGAATATGAAGTGGTCTGCCTTTTATTTTTGGTATTTTTAAAGATTATTTATTTATTTATTTATTTATGACACACAGAGAAAGGAAAGACACAGGCAGAGGGAGAAGTAGGCTCCCTCAGGGGAGCTCAATGTGGGACTTGATCTCAGGACCCCAGGATCACTCCCTGGGCCAAAGGCAGATGCTCAACCACTGAGCCACCCAGGTGTCCCATGGTCTGCCTTTTAAAAAAACTTGTGTAATGCTGATTTATACTCCAGAACATCAGATTTTATGAAATAGGTAGGTACAGATTTTGTTCTCGATCTACCATAGAGTTTTCTATACATTTGTTTTTTTTTTCACTCATTTATATATTCAGTATATTTTACGAATTTGTTACCAAAAGGCATAAGAAATTTTGAAAATAACGTCACCTGGAACCTTGTCCCTAAGGGCTAAGGGTTTAAGATTAAAGGGTTTAAGCAGCTGTGGGCCTAATGGTTGGTGCTGGGTCAGGGAAACAGGTAGTACAGGGAGCCCCTGAGCAATTTAAGCAAAGATGTGATATGCCCGGTTTGGAGGGGTAAGGGCAGGAATAGGTGGAGGGAGGCCAGTTAGGAGACTGTCTTGGTGGCCCAGAAGAACACGGTGGTATCTTAGACTAGAGACATGGGGAGAAGAGAACAGAATTGGGCCCCGTGGGAAATAATTCATCTGGCTTGGTGTCTTCAGAGTAGTGGATGGACAGACTGCAAACCACTAGTGTTGTGCCTTGAGGATTTTCCTGATAATTTGTTCCAAGAATTCTTTTATTAATAAAATGGCCTGAGGATAGCCATTGTAGATGCCAAATCTCATTGTCACTCAGAGCAAGTATCAGAGTGCAAGTCAAGCAGTGCAGCCCCTGTCTGAGTTGGTCTAAGAAGAAGGTAACTTAGTCCAGCCTTGGCCTACCCAGGTGCTGCTGTCAAGAATTCCCTGGCCTTTGGCGCTTTTTTTTTTTTGGCCTTTGGCTCTTAATCCTGCCTTTCATGAGTCCTCAGAAGAGAAGCTTATGAAGAAGGAAAGGTCCAAGTGTAGAACTGAAGCCACTTTTCTTATGGTTCCTGATCTGATTGAGTGAAACAAATAACAGATGATGGACTTGCCTGAGACAGAGAGCCTCCACTCCTCTCTGTCTGAAGTAAGTGATTCTTGACGGTAGGAAATAACCTCTCTCTCTCTGTCTCTGTCTCTCTCTCACACACACAGTCTCCCTCCCTCACTCCCTCTCTCCCTCCCTCCCTTTCTTCTCTACCCTGGGCTACTTGTTTCTCTGGTTGCTTTGCATCTTGTTCCTGATTACAGCAGCTGAGTGAAGTAGGTGTGGAGGCAGTTGAGGCAGTTCTCTCTCTCTTTGAGGGACCCAAAGACTGTGGCCTGTGAATAGTTGACTGTGCTTTCCAAGGCCTGCAAGTCTAGTTGAAAAGTAGCCAGTGAGCCATCCAGGCAGTTATACAACTCACTTTTTTGTCTCACTCTTATCTTTGAGGAGGTCATACCTCCAGAAACCTTAGTGCTTTATTTAAGGTCC
Source organism: Canis lupus baileyi (assembly GCF_048164855.1). NCBI lineage: Eukaryota > Metazoa > Chordata > Mammalia > Carnivora > Canidae > Canis > Canis lupus. The sequence continues at coordinate 7,266,045 of NC_132840.1, read as the reverse complement.
AGCACACAGTGAACCTGCTTGCCCCAAACTAAGTTTATCTTCCTGTAAAACCCAGATCCTCATGCTTTCCTTGTGTCCACTGAGTTACTGTTCACCCTAGTGCCCAGGTGGCACTCTTCAGAGTAATCCTCATACTGTCTCTTTCCTCTTCTCACAGCTCTGCCATTCCCCAGGTGTGGTTTTATTTTTTATTTTTTTAAAAGATTTTATTTATTCATTCATGACAGACAGAGAGAGAGAGAAAGAGAGTCAGAGACACAGGCAGAGGGAGAAGCAGGCTCCATGCAGGTAGCCTGATGCAGGACTCGATCCCAGGACCCTGGGATCACGCCCTAAGCTGAAGGCAGACACTAAACCGCTGAACCACCCAGGCGTCCCCCCTTCTCTGTATGTTAGAGCTCAGTGCTGTTGAGCCAACGATGGGCTCACATTTAGTCATGTGAGGAAACAGATCTTTAGAGTTGTGGTCAGCTTGTGGAGCAGTATATAGCTCAGTGGTTAAGAGCATGGATCTGGAGCCACATGTTTGCATTTACATCCTGGCAGCTATGTAACCTGAGATAAGTTACATAACTGCCCTGTGCCTCTCTTTTCCCCATCTGTAAAATGGAAGCATTACTAGTATGTAACTCACATAAGGAATGGTTATGAGAATTTAGTGAGTTCATGTATAGTGCTTAGAATAGTGCCTAATATGGGACGCTGGTTGATCTTTTACCCCAGGATGTACACGGCTTCACGGAAATCTTCCAGGGACTGCTCAGTCCCTCCTAATATGGCTCAGTGATTGAGCATCTGCCTTTGGCACCGGTCATGATCCCGGAGTCCTGGGATCAAGTCATGCATTAGACTCCTCACAGGGAGCCTTCTTCTCCCCCTGCCTAAGTCTGTCTCTGCCTCTCTGTGTGTGTCTCTCATGAGTAAATAAATAAAATCTTAAAAGAATAGTGCCTAATAAAAAAGGAAGATATTCGTTAGCTTTTGTTGTAATTGAGAAAAAGTATTTTTTCCTACCTGAAGAAGGAAGTACCTATACATTTAAAGGTCTTAAATAAACAAGTACAGTTCTTTTATGAATGTTTATATATCAGAGTGGAGTTGAGTGTAATCGAAACTACATTTTCTTTCCAGTGCTTGTGTTTTCTGTATTTGAGGAGCCATGTTAGTACATGTTAACTGGAGTTGAATTACGGAGGATGAGATGGCATAGCAAAGAAAGTCAGGATGTTGATGTTTCAAGTGTTTTCTTGTAGGTTTTCCTATATTGGCTTAACAAGGACGTCTTTGCCTCTGGTGCTGTCAGGAGTAAGGGGTAGCCACTCTCTGGTCTTGCTTGGTTCTGGGAGCAGATGATAACAGAGAGTACCTTTTATGAGACTGGTGGCCAGACTTTCCCAGGAACATAGGGGCATGTCTCAGCTTGCGTGGTCGGAAGTTTTGATGTTTACCTTTTGTAAGATGTTTTTGGCCTCCATTAAATGTGAAACCAAGGAACACGTGTGATCCAAAATAAGAATATCAGAATCCTTGGCCAAATGGCTTGAAAGCAAGGCAGGACGATCAACAGGCAGGTGAGTACCTGCAGCCCGACCCTCCCATGAGCTGGCAGCAAGCAGCATGGACTGAGATCCCTGGATTGAGGAAGCAGGGTGGAAAAGTCAGGGATGTGGATAGAGAGAGGGTTTGGGGCTCCTCCTAATCTTGGATACGTTGAAGGGGTTGAGGATAAGACGGATCTTCCTCTGTGCCTTGTCCCTCAAAGAGGGCCAGGGAGGGACACCTCCGTGGCTCAGCGGTTGAACATCTGCCTTTGGCTCAGGGTGTGATCCTGGAGTCCCGGGATTGAGTCCCACATTGGGCTCCCTGCATGGAGCCTGCTTCTCTCTCTCTCTCTCTCTGTGTCTCTCATCAATAAATAAAAATCTTAAAAAAAAAAAAAAAAAAAAAAGAGGGCCTGGGAGACTCAGGGTTTGTTGATAGGTAGCCACATCTGTCTCAGATCTGGGTAGCTGGTGATTTCCACCTTACCGTTTCTCTGCAGGAGGCAGCTGTTCTCTTGGTTTGGCATATATTACCTTAATTACTACAACCTCTCAAAGGAGAACCTTTGAGGCATACTTATTTCAAACTGTTGGAAAAGAAGCAACTCCACAGCTGGGGGTTGGGGGTGGGGAGGTGCATATCTTCTGAAGCAGATGGCACCTCTAAGCTACGCCCTGGTGGGAGGGTGGGGAGGGTTATAAGGGGACTCTCTGCCTTGCTCCCACAGGATGGTCATGTTCAAGTGAACATCCTTTCCTCCCCCTAGAGCTTACCTGACCAAAGCCTACCCTGAATGGTCTGTTAGGAGTATGCCCCTATGTGTGTCCTGATCTTGGGGCTGGGGCCTGCTTCTGCTGGGTAGGACACATTCTGCAGATAGCCAGTATTTCACGTTTGCATGTACCATGGGAGAGGAACAGCAGAGAGCAGAGATGAGGGCAGAACATGGATATTTACGTCAGGTTCACGAGTGCAGAGGCTAGCCCCTGTCAGTGTGGCAGGCACTGACAGTAAATAACAGGGTGTTCAGTATCCTTTCTTCCTACCCTTGTAACTTGCAGCATAAGGTATCTGCTTAGTGCAGATACCAGTCACAGGTGGCTTTGCTCAGTGGATGCCTTAAAGGTTACTGGCATGTAGGTGGGTTTCCAGTACTCTGAAAATGCTGTTTGTCTATACCCACCAAGTAGGCACTGCTTCTGTCCCACTCCATTTAGTCTGAAGACCCTGTTCCCCTCAGTTCATGAGCCCCCTTCATGTCTACCTGTAAATACCACCTGTCTGTGGATATCTTTCACCCCAGGATCTACAGGGCTTCACAGGAATGTGCCAGGGGGCTGCTCAGTCCCTCCGTGAGTCCAGTTGGTGAGTTGAACCGTCAGGGCCCCACTGGGAATCTGGGTGTACCTCCTCCTGTCCATGGCAGAGCACCTGGAAACAGGCCTCAGTAACACTGGGATGATTGTAGGCACCATGCAAACCTCCCAAGTGAGTGCCAGCTTAGGCTGGTAGAAGGAAGAAGCCAACTGGTGATGACCTTGCAGTTCAAGCCTATAAGGTGCCCCAAAGTAGCCCTGTCTAGAAAAGGCAGGCAGCCAGGAGATTCTCTGACACCCCTGGAGCAGCTGCCCAGGACCAGAGCTGTGGGAAGAATAGGTTGGGGTTTCTGTGCCTAGTGCTGTCCAGCCCCTCACTGCCTTGTTCATTCTGTTCTTTCTCTGAGATACCCTTGGGAAATTACCGGGATGGGAGTGGAGGGGTAGATAGCCAGGTTCCACTGGGGAGTCCAGAGAGGAGCGTGGTTTGGCATTTGGGGCCCTAGGGTCAGGTAGCTGTTCAAAATCCCTGGTTGTTTCCGTGGTAGTTAATGGTGCCAGTGCCATAGGACCTGCCGTAGTCCCTGCTGTGGAGCTTGTTTCATGTAAGAGGGCCTTTGCTTCCCTGCTACTCCTCCCTGGGCCAGCAGCGCCCTTGGCCCCATAGTGAGCCAAGTCATGGTCCTTTTCTCTGGGCCTCTTCCCTCACCCACAGGAAGACCTGTATTTCCATAACATATCAGGGCTGCTTGGCAGCCTTTTGAAGTGTGACAACTCAGCCAGGCATGGAAATTATTATTCCTAGTCCTGGAGATTTCTCGTCTACAGTATCCTATTTTCTTCTTCTAAATACCAGCTCCTACCTCTGTAGCAGAGGTAAAAATTATGGATTTAAGACTATTTTGCAGGACAAGTTAAGTCCTTTGAGGTAAGAGGGTTCATCAACAGTAGTGGGGCCAATTATGAAACCTGAATTTGTCAGGCTCTGAAAACAGAGATTCTCCAGTGTCCTCTGGTATGGTTGGAGGTCGGGGCCACCACAGAGTGGAGCTGACTGGGAACTAGTTACTGGTCAAATCCTTGCTTCTTTAGTGCTGATCAAGAGTCTGTCTTCTAGGGGTTCTGGAAGTACTGCATCACCATGCCTGGGTCTCCATTTGGGAAGGGTTTTGCATATGACTGTCTCTCAGGATCTGGCAGTGTGTGCAAAGTTACAGTCTCCTACACTGACTTTTCCCAGAGGTTCAAAAGGAGCTCAGTGGAGACAAGGAAAAGACCCAATGGGGCAGCTGGGGTGGCTCAGTGGTTTAGCGCCACCTTCAGCCTGCAGCATGATCTTGGAGACCCGGGATTGACTCCCATATCGGGCTCCCTGCATGGAGCCTGCTTCTCCCTCTGCCTGTGTCTCTCTGTCTCTCTCTCTCTCTCTGTGTGTGTCTCTCTCATGGATAAATAAATAAAAAATCTTAAAAAAAAAAAAAAAGGAAAAGACCCAGCTCTAGAGGAAAGATACCAAGGCCTAGGAACTGAGATTGCCCCACAGGTTTGTGGGACAGTGCTTTCCTTAGCCTGATTCAGCGTGGATGACAGATCCTGCCTGTCCTATGGGAGCCTGAAGTATAGGTGGATAGCTCTGTCAGATATGGCAGATGCTACTTGAGTCATATCCTAGCCAGACCTGCTAGACTCATCCTGGCTTCCCTGCGCCTCCTCTGGCCACAGGTACCTATTTCTTTTGGAGTAGGGAAGGAGTATGACTATTGGAAGACCCGTTTTATGCAGGTGCTGGATATACAGGCCCTTGCCTTGATCATGGTTTCAAGCTGACACCTGCCTCTATCTCAGTGTAGAGCCTGGATCCCATATCCAGGGGCAGGCAGCACCAGTATGAGCCTCTTGTGTCACCAACTACCTGCAGAGCAGACTCCCAGGGCACCTCTGACCCCACTGGCCTGGAGCTGCCAGAGGCATAGCTTTAGGGATGTGTAGATCCTGTTCCTTGGTCCCAAGATTCTGAGAGTTTGGAGTAGCAGCCTTCTGAGTACTACGATGGGCCTTCTTTGATGCCACCCCGCTGCATCTGCTGAGTGAAAAGATCTCTCTTGCTTTCCCGTTCTTCATGGTTGAGCTGCTCTAGGCAGTGGGGCCTGTCAGATTTTTAATGATATTTGAGGTTTGCAAAAAATATTTGTCTGATGGATTTCCAAGGATGGATGGTTCTGAGAGAATGACCATCCTTGAGAAGCAGCCCTGCCAGGAAGTCTCCCAAGACACATGTGTTCTCTCCACAGCAACCTCAGGCTCAAGCACCCTGGCCAAGCTAGCCCAGCATTTTCAATCCATAGCCAGTCTTAACGTGACATTTTGAGAGCCACTGGGCATGGCTGCTGAGCCCTGTCAAGTGCTCTGAAGGCCAGGTGACCTCCCAGGAACCTGGGGACAAGCAAGAGTGGTGCAGGCCTGGGGCTGCTGTTGGTGGGCTGTTAGTTAGGAGAGATGGGTGGTAGTGACCAGCTCCACCCCTGCTTGCTCTCTCAGGGAAAAAAGAAGAAAGAAGTCTGAAGTGCCCAGGATTGACCATGAAGCTGGTGTTAGTTAGGAATGGAGAGGGAAGGTAAACTCAAGGGTGAGTGCCTCCTGAGGATTGCTGTTCCATAGCCATTTCGTTTCATTTAATTCTCTCACCAACCCTGAAAGAATTCAGTCGAGAACTCTGAGGGCCAAGTGAGAGAACCGGGATCCAAACCCAGGGCTGTCTAGTCCCAAAGCCCAAAGGTGACTAGGACTCATTTATTGGGGAGAGATGGCTGGCTTGATAGCAAGGCCAAGGATTAGGCGAGCTTTCTGAGGCTGGACTCTGTATGCTGGTCAGTCATGCTCCAGGACTAGCCTAATGGGTAGGCACAGCACCAGACTCCTTTCCAGGTTCTGTGCTAATTTGCTGATGACGCAGAAATCTTTCTACTTGGCAGTGGGAGGCCTCTCCATTCCTAGTTCCCTGGGACTGAGGCCCCCAACATGTCCTGGCAGATGGAGGTTGCATGTAGTGGGCTCCTGGAGCAATCATGCTGGAGTCTCTGGCACCCCCATGGGAGTCTCCTTCCTTCTGGGCACTGTAACCAGGGATGGTGTCTGGGAGTGCCAAGATGATGAACCATTTCCTTTCCTCAGCCACTCCCACACTTCTCTGGGGGAGACTTCCCCTCTGAATGATAATGGAAGGGGAAGTGGGTGGTGCCAAAGCATCTGAAGTGGGCACCTAGGGCCTCTTGGCCCTAAAGAGGCTTGGCTTCCCCTTGCATCACTGGCCTCTGATAGGTGTCTGATGTGGCAGGCTTTTCTGTGTGGGTGCCAGGCTTGCTACCCATTTGTTCTCTCTAGGAGTGACAAAGCTTATTCTCTTTGGAGAGAAAAAAATGGTTAGTTGGGTGGCATTTATGTCAGAATGGTGTGCTCATTGTGCAGTCCCAGCCATCCTCTGACTCAGAGCCACCTAGACCTGACTTCCTATAGGGCCTGACCCAGGCAGCTGTGCCCTGTTGTCTCTTTCTGGCCCTCACATCCCACTGTCCTCTCAGACAGCTGGCTTCAGTCCTGTGGTAAGGGTGACAGTTCTCATTCCTGGCCATATCACTCCAGCCCCACACCAGGCACATCCAGAGAGGGTGGTTGCTCCTGCTACCAACTTAAAAAGTGCCGACTTTGGCTTCAGGGGTTCTGCTTGGAGTTCTCTCCTGAAGCAGAGAGTGGTGGGGCTAGAGGGGAGGCTTACCCAGGCAGAGGTATGGGAGTGACCATAGCTACTGGATCTTCTTAATGGAGGACGGGGCTCAAAACCATGGATTCTTCCAGAGCCAGCAGAGGTATTTGCATCAGCTGCCTTGTTTCACAGAAGAGGAAACAGAGAAGGTAAATGCCTTACCCAGGTGCAGAGCCAGTTCCACAGCCTATCTGTAGGCCTTCTAGGGCCCAGAGGTGGCTTCACATTAATCTGTATAAGGGAGCAAGGTGCAGGCTGACAGCTTTAATCTGTCTTAATTAATCTGTATAAGGGAGCAAGGTGCAGGCTGACAGCTTTAATTGCCTTTCTTTTCTTAAAAAGAAAAATGGTAACAACAAAACTCCTCATAGTCGAGCCCAGAATTGTCCACTAGCAGTGTGTCAGTCATAATGTGCTCTGACCAGTAACCATCTTATACTTCAGGCTTCCTGCCAGCCCTTGGCCACGTTTTCCTTTTTACTTTAACAAAATTTCTTGAGCACCTACTGTGGGCCAGGCATAATGCAAAGTGAACAAAAAGATGCTTAGAGGTGGCCCCTTTAGCCAGAGAACTTTGGTTGGAGAGAAACCCATGTCTCACCAGTTTGGTCAGCCAGAACTCAGGTAGGGTAAACAGGAGTAAGATGTCATGGACTCAAATGCTGTTTGGGACTTTTCTTTCTCTGTCTCTTGCACCTGCTTTGTGCTTATTAGCTTTAGTCTGTCAAACTGGCCTTCAACACGAGATTGAAACAGTGGCAGCACAGAGCTTTGAGAGACCCACTCTCTTCCCAACATCCCTGTAGAAAAATTCTAAGGTCTCTAAATGAGTTTGGGTCAAGGAGGAGGAGTTACTAGGATTAGCAGTCCCCACTGGAGACAGGGTTGGTGTAGGGGAGGACTTAGGTGAGCGCTATCCCCTAAAGAAGGGGAGCTCAAAGGGCAGCCCTGGTGGCTTAGCAGTTTAGCACCGCCTTTAGCCCAGGGTGTGATCCTGGAGACCCGGGATGGGATCAGGATCGGGATGGGATCAGGATCGAGTCCCATGTCGGGCTCCCAGCATGGAGCCTGCTTCTCTCTCTCTCTAATAAATAAAAAATATATATATTAAAAAAGGGGGGGGGGGCTCGCAGACAAATCCTAGCACTCCTTGTTTACCCACCTTACTGTTTGTTCTTGCAGCCTTGGGGGAGGGGTGCCCAGAGGGTTTGTGGCCAGTCCCTTCTCAAAGTTGATGGAATTCAGCTAGATAACAGTAGGGAGTAGTATTGGTCAGGTCAGCCCAGCTTGCGGTCCAGAAACCTTGTAGAGATTACCTGAAGTTTTTTCTAATGGAGCACAGTTTTCGAGGAACTCAAGTGTTCTACTTTCACAGGATCTTCCTTTTTCCTGAGTTTGGATTGGGGGCCACCTCAAGAAGGAGGAGATAGTGGCTTGTATCTTTGTGGGTACATTCTTGGTGCTCACCTGAGAGGAAGGGAGAACTGAGCTTCTGAGAGTGTCATCCGCAAGACCATAAGCCTTCATTTAGCCCTCTCAGTGTCTCAGTTTCATCAACCTTCAGATGGGGCTTGTTGTACCTGCTGATTGTTTTGGAGACTCAGTGTTTCTTATAAGTAGACCTTGGGGCCCTTTGATAATACTGTCCAATTGCTCCCCCCTCACTTGGTAGAGAGAAGGGAACCAAGGTCCAAGGAAGCAAGTGGCTGCCCAGGGCCTGCCATCTTGGAAGAACAAAGCTTTATCCAGGACCAGACTGCAGAAACCCTTCAGCCTTTTGCCCTGTCCTACAGGGCTACAGTGTCTTCCTGACAGAGGCCACACAGCCCTCTAGAGGACCCTAGCTTGGACAACAATGGACTCTCTTCAGAATGTGCAACTGCAGTTAGGTTTTGGCCTTAAAATTTTTCTCCTGTCTGATTCCTCAAGAACGGCTGGCCGTGCGAGTACCTTCTCCTCTCTGCTGTACAGCCTCTCAAGGCCTGGGGACGAGAGATTCATGGAGGGCGGGGCAACTTAAGCCCTTTCGAGTAACCTTGTGCCTTTGACCATCTCCTCATCTATTTTGGGCTTCTGGTGCCTTTTTCTATGTGTGTTCTGACCTTTCTAGTCCTTTACTGGCCTGAATTTTTCTCCCAAAGGAAAAACAGAAAGCCATTGTATCAGGACAGCGCAGCAGGAAATTCCTCCAGTGAGTTCGTTTTAAATTTTCTGTCGGCACCATTGGGTGTTTAGTGAGTGTCCCCATCACAGCCTTGAGCCCCTGGGATGAGCCATGTTCGTTCACCAGCTGTGTAGAGCCACCCACATGCCCAAACTTAATGTGTCTAAAAGGCCTGCTCCTTCTCTTAGTAGGTGGTACCACCATTCACCCATTTGTCCAGGACAGAAACCTGAGGGGCATCCTTATTTGCTCTCAAACCAGCAGCACGCATGTCCAGTGAGTCTTGTTGACTCTGTTCCAAGTCTTTGTAAGTCTCTCTTGGCTCCAGCCCCACTGTCCATCTTTTCCTGTTTCAGTCACAGTGAACTCATTCCTTTTATCTCCAAAGTTTTTTTCTGATTCTCTCGTCAAGCACACCTCTGCTTAGGGGTCATGCCTTGGTGAGGACTACTTGACTCCTCTATCCTGGTCAGTCCTCATCCCTGCTCCCATTTCTAGCCCCATCACCTGGCTTTATTTCCTTCAGAGCACATTTTATCTACTAGGTGTTTTCTTGTTTGGTTGTTGGTTTACTTATAGATTATGTCTTCTTTGCTGCTTTCACACTGCCCACCACCTCCAATTTGTCAGTTCCTTGGAGTTAGGCGGGCCTTTGTTAACTAATTGGTGGCAAGTGGATTGGTTCCTTGTTCTTCCTAGAGAATGGGAAGGTAGCACAGTGGCCCTTATCAAGCTGCAGCTACCAAATGAAGTGTTTGACATTCCATTTTTCACTGCAAGCTAGCTTTCATACACATACATAGGCTCCTTTTTTTTTTTTTTAAGATTTATTTATTTATTCATTCAGAGAGAGCAAAGAGAGAAGCAGGGACACAGGCAGAGGGAGAAGCAGGCTCCATGCAGGAAGCCCGATGTGGGACTCGATCCTGGGTCTCCAGGATCACACCCCAGGCCGCAGGCGGCGCTAAACCGCTGCGCCACCAGGGCTGCCCACATAGGCTCCTTCTATACACACCCGGGCTCTTAATTGTGTTTGGAAAAAACATTGGTTATAAAATGACAGCTTCAATTGAAGATACATTAAAGCTCTACATTTTTCTTGCAAAACCTTTTAACTTCATAGCACTCTGAAGAGCAAGAGATAAAGAGCTGAGGTGTTGATTTTTTACACTGATCATTCCAGATGCTCAGTAGCTTCATCAATAGCTTTGAGAGACCATATTAGTTTCCTCTTTCTGCTGTAACAATAGTAGTGGCTTAAAATAATCATTTTAGGGGCCCCTGGCTGGCTCAGTCAGTAGAGCATGCAACTCTTGATCTTGGGGTTGTGAGTTCAAGCCCCATGTTGGGTGTAGAGATTACTGAAAAAAAAAATCTTTAGGGGGGTCGCCTGGGTGGCTTAGTTGGTTAACCATCTGCCTTTGGCTCAGGTCCCAGCTTCAGGCTCTTCTCAGTGGGAAGTCTGTTTCTCCTTCTCCCTCTGTCCCCCTCCATTCATGGGTGCGCTCTCTCTCTCTTTCTCTCTCAAAACCTTAATAAAATAAAATATTTAGGGGCGCCTGGGTGGCTCAGTCAGTTAGGCATCTGACTCTTGATTTCCATTCTGGTCATGATCTCAGGATCATGGGATCCAGCCCTGCTTTGGGCTCTGCTGTCTGCAGGGAGTCTGAGATTCTCTCTCTCCCTCTCTCCCTTCCCCCTTTGCTTGCTCTTGCGCATGCTCTCTCTCTCTCTCCCTCAAAAATACATAAAAATAAATTTAAAAAATCTTTAAAAAAATAATCATTTTGCAGTTCTGGAGGATAGAAGGCTTAAAATCAAGATGTCAACAGGGTGACATTGTTTTCAGAGGCTCTAGCGGGGGTAGAATCTGTTTCCTTGCTTTTTCTGCAAGGAAACTTACCTATGTTTCTTTTTCTTTTTAAGATTTTATTTATTCATGAGAGACACAGAGAGCGGGGCGGGGGCAGAGACACAGGCAGAGGGAGAAGCAGGCTCCATGCAGGAAGCCCGATGCAGGACTCGATCCCAGGACCCTGGGATCACGCCCTGAGCCAAAGGCAGACGCTCAACCGCTGAGCCACCCAGGTGTCCCATCCCACCTATGTTTCTTAACTTGTGTCCCCATCTCTCTGTCTTCAAAGCCAACATTGCAGCATCTAACAATCTCTGCTTTCAGATCACCTTTTCTGGGACACCTGGGTGGCTCAGTGCTTGGGCGGCTCCCTTCGGCTCAGGTCGTGATCTGGGGATCCGGGATCAAGTCCCGCATCGGGCTCCTGCGGGGAGCTTGCTTCGCCCTCTGCCTGTGTCTCTGCCTCTCTCTGTGTGTGTGTCTCTCATGAATAAATACATAAATATTTTTTTTTAAAATCACCTTTTCTGAGTAGACCCACTTGCCTCCTTCCTTCAAGGACCCTTGTAATTACATTGCCACCCATCTAGATTATCCAGGATAATCCAGTCTCCCATTTCAAGAGCCTTAAACACTTCTGCAAAAATCTTTTTTACCATATACAATCACATATTCACAGGTTCTGGGATTAGGACATGGACAGCCTTATTCGGTGTACCACAGGGACTATGAATTTTCTTCCTTTGGGTCAATCTGTATAGTTGAAAAATCATTTAGGAATTGAAAACAAAAACAGGAAAACTTACCTATTTTACAGACAACCTGAGTGATGGTGAATCTTGAATTGATTCTAAATAAGTATCTTTTTTTTTTAACAGAGCTCTTCAGTTTTTTTTTTTTTTTAATTTTTTTATTTTTTTGCTCTTCAGTTTTTTAAAATTTAAAATCTATACTTACAACTCTATGGTAGTTTTGTCTAAATAATTACATAGTTTATTTTTGAAGAAAACCATTCAAAATACTTAATTTCTATTTTAGGTCTTTGGAAATGTAAGCATCTGTTGTTTTGGTGATAGTTAATGAACTCCGATATGTGGAGACAAAAATATCTCTCAAATATCCTTGAGTCATTGGCTTTACCACTAAGGAAATGTTTTTTCTGGGTAATTTCACTACTTTTAAGAAATCAAATGGCTATATTTTTTTAAAAAATTTATTTAAAATTGTATCCTAAAAAAAAGATTTATTTATTTACTTTAGAGAGAGTGTATGAGTGGAGGAGAGGGGCAGAGGGAGAGAAAATCCCAAACAGACTCCCCACTGAGTGCTGAGGCCAACTCGGGGCTTGATCTTATGACCTTGAGATCATGACCGAAACCAGAAACCCGAAACCCAAGAGTCAGATACTCAGCTGATTGAGCCATCCATGCTCTCCCAAATGGCCACATTTTTATTAGGATTTCTAGAATACCTACTGCTTCAATCTGAGAAAGCTAAAACAAAGAAAATCTTCTAGTTTTAGAAAGTCTTCTACCTTCTGGACAGTAAAATCTGCATATAAAATCTATCCTACAGGGTCATCCTTGTGTGAAAGAAAAACAGGCTAGGACAGGTCACCTGCACACGAACACTCAGACACGTGACACGTGTGCATACATGTTTGTATCACCTCTCAGACTCCTGACGTGCTGGGCACTGAAGGAACTGGTTTTGAGACTGTACGGCCCCTGCCTGAAGGAGCTCCTGTCTTGGCCAGGGAAGACAGACAGGGACAGTCACCAGTGACTGGTGACTTGAAAGGTTCGATAGGGGTCAGGATTGATCAGGAATGTGAGCAATATGCTGGGGGGCAGTGTTCCAAATAATGTTATGGAATCCTTCAAGGGGCAAGCGTTAGGATCATGATGCATTTAGGAGGTGGTGAGTGGTAGGCTTGGCTTTAGGGAAAGCTCAAGCACCATTGAGGAGAGCCACACCTCTGTTCCTGGCACCCCAGGCCCTTGGAGCAGAAATTTGGGTTAATAACAGCCTAGCAGAACCCTAGGGGATTCCATGCGGAGAGCTTAGGCCTGTGGCCTAAAGTTACGTGTTCCTGTCTTTTTGTCTGGATCATGTATATGTTCTTTGATGTGAGAAATGTAGCTTCCTGCTTAGGAAGCCTTTTCCAGTGGCCACTGAGTGGAAGTGTGTGTTCTGGTTAGCTGGCCTTGGCTGCCTGGTGAGGTGGGAAGTTGGGGGCACTCTGGAGAGCAGAGACAGGCATCTGCAGCCTTCAGGCAGGAGGCAACAGTCCCTATGTCTTCCTCTAGGGCTGAGGTCTGGGCTTTCCCCCATTTCTGGCCTGGAGGCCCCCTGACTCACTCAAGTCCGAGAACTGACATCCGCAGCTGCCTAAAACCAGTGTATCTAACACCTCTCTTCAGGTGATGGGTCAGGGACTTGGGGATGGTTTTACTGCCCAAGTGATCACCACCCCAAATGAGACAGGACCCATGACAGGAAAGATGTGGAGTTTGGAATTTGAAGATTTGGGTGCAAATCCCAGCTCACATTCCTCAGCTTTGTAGGCTGCTGAGCAAGGCCCCCAGTCTCTTGATGAGGTGGAAGCAGCAGCACCTGTCCTGCCACATACAAAGGGTTATTGTGGTGCTCTCCTCCTCACAGGTTGCCACAGATAGTATGATTAGTTACTGTGCCACGTGTGGGAAGTGCCCATGCTCCATCTGAAGGATCCAGGAGTGGGGTGAGGGGAGAACTGCAGTGACCAGTGTGGCATATTAATGTGGAACCTGAGGCAGGAGAAGATGGTGGGCAGGCCTCGGGCCACCAAGCACATTCTGAGCCAGACCTGGAGGGATGATTGTCAGTCACTTTGGTCCTCTCTACTGTTTAGCTAGACCCCCTTTGTTTGTGGCCTTCTGTAGACCAGAGGAGCAGCTGCTGCTGCAGCTACTGCTGCCAGGAGCCATAGGGCCTCCTGTGTGGAGGCCAGAGAAGAGGCATTGCCTGTGGTAGCCTCATCAGCAGGGCAGGAATGAGCATCACTGTGCCCCAGAAGAGTACTTCCCTGAGGTCAAATGACCTGTGTACTCACAGCAGTAGAAAGGTTCCGCCCATTCCTGGGCTTGGGGAGGTTAGAAGTTGGGTTGGTACCTGGAGTAGCACCTTGTTTCCCAATCCAGGCAGTCCCAGTGTCTCGAGAATAGGAAAGGTGGGGACAGAGCCTGGCTTCAGGCCTTGGGCCTTCTAAAGCCAGCCTTGGGCAGTTCTCAAGATAGTTTCTGCAGCTATTGGGAGGGGAGCAGCAGTTCTCTGGGTCCTGTACTCAGTAGTGAAAGGCCATTCAGCTTTGGCCTGTTCCTCACTATGGGCTCTGGGGAAGCTTTGTTTAACCCAGGGCTCCTGGCTGAAAAGACATGAAAGCTCAGGGGACACAAGTCTTGGGATGAATAATGTGATTATGAGGGGCAACTTGCCCTGGAGCCCAGCAATCCAAATGCAGGGCAGAGTTTGGGCTCCAGGATCTGGTCACTTCACCTCTCCAGTCATTCCCTCCCTTGCCAACCAGTGGTCTTCTCCTCTGTTCTCACCCCCATACCTCTGTTTACTGCCCACATGCTCCTTCCTTCCCCCCCCACCCCCCACCTCCTCACACACATACATACACACACTGAGAATTGAGCTCTGCTTTCCTTTCTCAGCTATTCAGATCCTCAAGCACTCTGCCCCTCTGGAGAGAGCTTCCCTCCCAGAAGGAGAGCTTCTACCTATGCCACTTGGGAAGGGAGGAGCGTATTTAAGTATGTTCACATGGGCATGTGGCACAGACCCCAAGGAGGCAGCAGAGGCTGGGAAAGCTATTTGGAGGGGCTGCTTTGAGGAGTAGACCTGCTTGCTAGCCTGTCAGGCTTGCTTACCCTTTGCAAGTCCTGGCTTGCCATGGCCCTATGGGCTCTACTCCTGCTCCTTAGCCAAGTAGGCAGTCAGGCCCCTCTGCAGCTCACACCCTCTGGTACCACTTGTGCTCATGCCTTTACCTTCCCAGAATGACCTTTATCACTCTTTTCCCTGTACAAAACTGGTGTGCTTCAGAGGTCTCATTTTTGTTCTCACTATTTCAATTCAGCATTGTATTGGAGGTCCTAGTTAGTGCAGTAAGGCGGGAAAAAGAGATTAATAAAAGATATACAGAATAGATAGAAAGAATACAACTGTCTTTATTCTCAGATAGTGTATTGAAAAATCCCAAAGAATCTTCATAAAAGCTACGAGAACTAATTGTTGAGTTTTAACAAGGTTGCAGGATACCAGGTAAATATGTAAAAAGTCAAATATATATATATATGTATATGTGTTTAATACCTTTATTGAGATAAGATTTACATGTCATAAAAACCACTCATCTAAAGTATATAAATCAGTGGGGTTTTTAAAAAAGATTATTTATTTATTTATTTATGATAGACACAGAGAGAGAGAGAGAGAGAGAAAGAGAGAGAAAGGCAGAGACACAGGAGGAGGGAGAAACAGACTCCATCCTGGGAGCTCGACGCAGAACTCGATCCTGGGACTCCAGGATCGTGCCCTGGGCCAAAGGCAGGCACTAAACTGCTGAGCCACCCAGGGATCCCCAAATCAGTGGTTTTTTAGCATGTTCACAGAGTTGTGCAACTATCATCTTAATCTTAGAACATTTTGTCACTCCAAAAGAAACCTTGATCCTAGTCCCCTGCCACAAAATCAATTATATTTGATATGATAGCAAGAAACAATGGGAAATTAAATTTTTAAAAAATATCTATTCATAAGAGACCCAGAGAGAGAGAGAGAGAGGCAGAGACATGGGCAGAGGGAGAAGCAGGCTCTATGCAGGGAGCCTAGTGCGGGAATCAGTCCCGGATCCCAGGATCATGCCCTGCACCAAAGGCAGATGCTCAACCACTGAGCCACCCAGGTGTCCCGGAAATTAAATTTTTAAAATAACACTTAGAAATAGCATGAAAAGTACTTAGAGATAAGCTTGTTAAAACATTGTTGAGAGAAATTAAAGGCCTAAATAAAAGGAGAGATATGCCATGTTCAGAGATTGGAATAATCAGTATTATTAAGCTGTCTATCCTCTCCAAATTGATCTATACATTCAACCCAATTCCTTTTTTTTTAACCCAATTCCAATCAAAATTCCAGCAGGCCTTTGAAAAATACCATTAACAGCTTTGCGCAGTGGCAGTATCATAGCCAATGAGGTTTATCCGAGGCGTGATTATTGCTAGTTGAAAAATACTGTTAAGAAAATGAAAAGAGGGATCCCTGGGTGGCGCAGCGGTTTGGTGCCTGCCTTTGGCCCAGGGCGCGATCCTGGAGACCCGGGATCGAATCCCACATCGGGCACCCGGTGCATGGAGCCTGCTTCTCCCTCTGCCTGTGTCTCTGCCTCTCTCTCTCTCACTGCGTGCCTATCATTAAAAAAAAAAAAAAAAAAAAAAAAGAAAGAAAGAAAATGAAAAGACATACCACAACTTGGGAGAAAATATTTATAAAAACACATAAAAGCATTTGTATTCAAACTATATGTAGAATCCTTACAGCTTAATAAGATATACAACCCAACTTTAAAAACTGGTTAAAGGAGCACCTGGCTGGCTCAGTTGGTTAAGCGTCTGTCTTTGGTTCAGGTTGTGATCCCAGGGTCCTGGGATTGAGCCCTGCATTGGGCTCCCTGCTCAATGAAGAGTCTGTTTCTCCCTCTCCTCTGCCCCTCCCCCTGTTCATGCATGTGCGCGTGCGCTCTCTCTCTCTTTCTCATAAATTCTTTTTAAAAATTTGGTTAAAGATTTGAATAGACAATTTAATGATTTTTTTTAAAGATTTTATTCATTTATTCATGAGAGACAGAGAGAGAGAGAGAGAGAGAGGCAGAGACACAGGGAGAAGGAGAAGCAGGCTCCATGCAGGGAGCCTGATGTGGGACTCGATCCCAGGTCTCCAGGATCACACCCTGGGCCAAAGGCGGTGCTAAAACGCTGAGCCACCTGGGCTGCCCGATTTAATGATTTTCTAATAAATTGTTGGTTCAGTATATGAAAAGATGCTCAAAGATCCTTGGTCATTGGGGAAATGCGAATTAAAGCCACAATGACATTATAGATACTACATACCTACTAAAATGGCTAAAAGAAAAAGAAAAAACCCCAAACAACTGATAATACCAAGTGTTGGTGAGAAAGTAGACTTTATACATTGCTGTGAGAATGCAAAGAGTACAGCCACTTTGGAAAACAGTTGGACAGTTTGTTATCAAGGTAAACATATACTTATCTTATGAGCCAGCAATAACACCTGTAAGTATTTACCCAAGAGAAATGAAAACATAAGTTTATGCAAAGGAATGTATGCAAATATTTATTGGCTTTATTCACAATAGCCAAAAATTGAAACAACTCAAATGTCACCAACTAGTGAATGAATAAACTGTGGCATATCCATATAATGGAGTACTACTTAAGCAATAAAAAGAAACAAAATATTGGTACACCTAAACAATGTGGATGAATCTCAAATGCATTGTGCTAAGTGAGAGGTGCCAGATACAAGACCCTCTGTATTCTGTAATTTCATTTATATGACATCCTGGAAAAGGTGAAACCTTTGGAACAAATCAGATCAGTGTTGCCAAGGACTAGAGATGGGTGGAGTGGGCCAGACCATGGGGAGGCATGAGGGAACCGTTTTGAACAATGGAAATGTTCTGTATCTTGAACATGGTGATAACTTGTTGAACTGTCAATTAAAACGGGAGAATCTTATTACATGTAAATTATTTTTTTTAAGATTTTATTTATCTATTCATGAGAGACACACACAGAATGAGAGAGAGAGACAGAGAGGGGCAGGGACACAGGCAGAGGGAGAAGCAGGCTCCACGCAGGGAGCCCGACTGGGATCGATCCCGGGTCACCAGGATCAGGCCCTGGGCTGAAGGCGGCACTAAACCACTGAGCCACCCGGGCTGCCCAGTAAATTATACCTCAATTAAAAAACACGTTAAGGGGATCCCTGGGTGGCGCAGTGGTTTGGCGCCTGCCTTTGGCCCAGGGCACGATCCTGGAGACCCGGGATCGAATCCCACGTCGGGCTCCCGGTGCATGGAGCCTGCTTCTCCCTCTGCCTGTGTCTCTGCCTGTGTCTCTGCCTCTCTCTCTGTGTGTGTGTGTGACTATCGTAGATAAATTAAAAAAAAAAAAAAAAACACATTAAAAACCCTCTCAAAGGTCAGTTTAAGACCCTCTTCTTCATGACGCTTTCCCTGACTGCTTCCTTGTCACAGACATGGCCTTCTGGTAAGTCCCTTCCAGGTCACTCATGGCTTGGGTTCTTGTTAACCACAGCTTGCACCCCTTGACTGCTTCAGCTACTTAGGTGTGGTGACCTACTGGACTCACTGCTCCTTTGACATAGCCAGACCTTCCACAGCCGCCTCGGAGAGACCAGGAATACTGACTGAGGTGGTAGCAGGCTGGGGAGAGGGGCTCAGACCCAGGCCAGTGTCTGCTGCTGTCTCAAGTACCTCCACTCAGCTGTTGCTGTTCTCTTCCCCCACAGGTTGGGATAAACATTCCTATGGTTACCACGGCGATGATGGGCACTCATTCTGCTCCTCCGGGACTGGCCAGCCCTATGGTCCCACATTCACCACAGGAGACGTGATTGGCTGCTGTGTCAACCTCATCAACAGCACCTGCTTCTACACCAAGAATGGCCACAGCCTTGGTGGGTGCTTGGAGACCTTAGAGGGTCTGCCCTGTGGAACCACTTTGATTAGTGAGAGGCCCAAAGGCAGGCTTTAAAGCCAAAACAGTTTCAGTGATCCTCTGCTGAGCTCTGGGGAACTCCAGCCATTTCCAGGCATTGAAACACTGCAAAGTGAAGAAAAGGTAGCAGAGGTGCTTCCTTTGTTAATCCATCCATTTAGCAGCATTTATGAAGCCTAGGGTCAGTGCTGAAAAAACAGCAAGGTCATGGTCATGCTTCTGGCCTGTGTGAAACCTCTTGGAGCAGGGTTTGGCATTGGTGAGAAGTTTGAGGGGCCTGCGTACATACCTGACAGTGGTAGTAGTTGCATGTGCATGGTCTGGGCTCTGACTTTGATTGGCCCTTCCAACATGCAAGATGCTGTTGCTGTGGAGCAATAGGTGCGTTCTAGTATAGGAGGTAAGCAGACAGGCTGGAGTTAGATGGGGCCAGGTCTTTTCTGGCCCTTTTGCCGGTTAAAAGATAGCAAACCTGGACAGAGTTCTATTTAAAAAGGTCCTTTGATGTAACCGCAAAGAAGCGACTGACTGGAGTGAGGGCCTGGGGAGGAAGCAGGTAGCCTGAGGCAAGGCCATGATGATTGATGCAGGGCATGGGGAGCAAGCCTGACAAAGTCTAGGGTGGCCAGCAGGATTAGTGACAGATGGGGTGCACTAGAAAGAAGGGAGGATGGGAAAGTGGCTGGATAGTTGTGCTATCAACCAGGATCAGGAACCCAGGAGGAGCAGCAATTAGTGGAGTGATGGGGACCCTGGAGGATCTCTTGGAAGAGCAACCCTGTACATGTGGAAAGATTTAGGATAAGAGCCTGGGAGATGGAGAGATGTTGGTCATTATGATGCCTTGCTCTTATAGACTGATTGGTATTTGGCCCTTGAGTGAGAGGAGCCCTTGGCCAAAGTGGCCCTGAGGTAATGCCTGACTGCTGGGCCTGCCTGCTTGAGTTTGCAGAGGTCTCTGATTGGGCAGAGATACCAGCTAGACTGGCCACAGGCCTTGCCAGAAAAGGGAATTGGACATTTTCCTTAGAACATAACTTCTAGGAGGACTGCATCCTCTGGCTTGAGGGGCAGTAAAAAGGTGACTGTCATTCCCCACTGTGATGACTTCTATGTGGGTTCTCCATGAGATGAGCCTGGGCCAAATTAGGGTACGTGAGTGGGAATCAGGTTTGCTGGTGGTTGAGGCTGAGTGGCCAAGAGTCAGCATTCCTCATTAGGACAGTCTGATGCCACAGCCCACAGTGGATAGCCAAGAGCATGGCATAAACACTGCAGAGGTGATCCAGGTGCACATCTGGAGAAATCCTCCTCTGAAATCTGTAGCCGCTTAGCTGTAGTTGCTGGCATCCAGCTGATGAGCTGGCAGCTAGGGCAAGTTCTCTAGATGGCTTCTTACTTGCCACTCTGCTTTTTGTCTCCAGCTGTTTCCTGGCTCTTTTTTTGCTGTCAGAGTCCCAGGGGCCTCTGCTGTGGGTTCTCACTCTTTACTCTTGTCCCAGGCTCAGTCCTTCCCCTCTGCTCTGGACACCTGCCCTTGTCACATTCCTCCAGGCTATCCACACTTTGCCTGGAGCACAACACCTGCCATGGGATGAAGCTGCTGTCCTCTCTGTACCTTCATCTCCCTCATCTGTACCCTCTGCCTAGCCTCTGAGCTCTTTGTCAGTCAGGTCCCTAGGTCCATAGGGAGCTCTCAGCAACCTTAATGTCAGCCCAAACCCTCGTATTTTTAAATTCTTATCCCTGTATTCCATGTTTTATATAGACCTCATGCAAGACCTCACTTGTTTAGGTGGATATTGCTTATTTTTCCAGCCTGTCAGGATCTTCTAGGATCTTGGTTGTTTTTTCTCAAATATTGGATAGCCTTGTCAGCACTGTATTAACCTAAAATTTGATAAGCATGTTGATATATGTTTTCATCAAGGTCTTGATAAAAAATATTGGAAGAGGCTGAGATCTGAGTCCTTCAGGGTATAGCTATTTGAGAATCACTTCATAATGTTAGTTTGAAACTTGTGTTTTTCTGTCCTGTCCGCAAGGATATTACTGAGACTTTACTAAAAAATGTATATGGCCTGCCCCCTGCATTTTCTAGATCACAAAATTTAATGGAAAGGCAGTGAACTTGGGGTGATAGACCACTTGATGAATCTTCTAATGGCCTTGTTTCCTTTCCACAAGCCAGCTTATCTATAATGTGCTTCAGAATCTCACCTGAGATCAGTCACAGCTCTCTACCCTCAGAACCCTAACCCTCTCCCCTTTATAGAAGCAGAATGATGTTCCCTGCGCCGACCTCCCCACTCTTTTGCATTGTTCCATCGTTCCTCTGTCACAGCACTTGCCCTTGTGTCAGTGGTCTGTGTAATTAATGACTCCTGGAGCCAGCAGCACTTTGGGGGCCTGGCTCCTGTGAGGTCTCAGCAGATACTTAATGGAAGGATGGATGAGCAAATGAATGGAGACAGGAAAATGATGTCTCACCTGTGAGTGGTCCATGCACTTTCAGAGATTTTTTTATTTTTATTTTTTAAGATTTTATTTATTTATTCATAGAGACACAAAGAGAGAGAGAGAGAGGCAGAGACACAGGCAGAGAGAGAAGCAGGCTCCATGCAGGGAGCCTGACGCGGGACTCGATCCCAGGATTCCGGGATCACGCCCTGGGCTGAAGGCAGGCGCTAAACTGCTGAGCCACCAAGGCTGCCTGTTTTTTTGGGGGGGTTGTTTTGTTTGTTTTGTTTTGTTGTTGTTGTTGTTTTAAGATTTTATTTACTTATTTGTGAGAGACACAGAGGCAGAGGAAGAAGCAGACTCCCCACAGAACAGGGAGCCTGATGCGGGGCTCGATCCCAGGACCCCAGGATCACGACCTGAGCCGAAGGCAGATGCTTAACCAACTGAGCCACCCAGATGCCCTTGCAGAGTCATTTGTATACACTCTGTGCTATTATAGGTGTTATACCTTTGGCCTCATTGACCCCTGACCTATGTCTCTTGGCTCAGAGCACTTCTTATCTGCAAGTTTGAATGTTCTGTTTGCATCCGGGCTCTTTGCCTGACCTTTTTCCCACATCTCATCACTACATTGGCTTTGCAGAGGCTCCCAGAGACCTGCAGGGCTGGGGGCGGGGGAAGCAGTGTTGCCCTTGTCCAGTGCAATAGGGGGTGGAGTAGCCTCTTTCCTCATCCTCCTGGAAGCACCTCAAGGCCTTGTCCTTCCTGAGTGCCATTGTGAGGTAGACCTGGGCAAGCCAGGGTACATTATCCCCTGCCCAGAAGTGTGGCAATTGGCTCACCCTGTAGCACAAGTGCAGCCAGCTTGTACCAATACCCCACAGTTTTTGAAGCAGTTTTCATCAAGTAGCTCTGTTTCTCCTTTCTTTCTTGAAGTGTCAGGTTTAGTGCTACCCCCTTTCTCAGACGGGCTTGCAGAGATTGGGTAAATTGCCAAGGTTATGCTACTGATAGCTGATGGAGTCTGACCTCCTCTTCCCAAGGCCCGTGGGTCTTCTCCATGAGCTGGGAGTAGAGCAGCAGCAGCCTGCTACCGTACTGAGATCCACCAGGGTAGCTCCTGTGCAGACCTGCAGGGTGGGCGTTGAGGTCTTGGATGCAGAGGGGCTTCCAGCTTCAAATCTGGCAGCTCTGAGACTGCCTCTGCACGTGGGGCTGAGGAGTGGCTCCATGCAGGCAGATCCTGGGATTTGTGAGCTTCCCTCACTACAGAGCAAAATAGCCTGGCAAGGAATGTGAACAGTTTCTCTGCACTGTGGTTTTTTAATCTGTAAACTGGTATTCAAGACAGTATACACCTTCCAAAATTGTTCTGAGGATTAAGTGGTTCCTTGGCAGACCCTGAGCCCAGTGCCCAGCACAGAGCAGGCATGTGGTATATGCCGGCTGCCTGACAGGATTCTGGCCCCAGCTTCACTGGGAGACCTACTGTCAACCCTCATTTGTTCTGTCTTGCTGGGTTTCAATTTCTCTTCTGGGTAGGAGTTAAGGGAGCAGCTGGAACCTCTAAGGAGTGGCTTGGAAACTTCTCAGTCCAAAAGTTCAGGAGCTTCTAGAAGATACAAGAAATTTTCTAAAAATGAGAGGGCTGTGAGTCCTTGGAAGGACTTGGCCATGAGCCGTTCTCAATCTATAGAACGTGAGTGCTCTGGCGGATATTCTGAGATGCCTATCCTGCTCATATATTTTGGGTACTACTTTCCTCCACTCTCACTTCCAACTCAAGTCTGAGGAACCTGGAAGCAGCCCTTTCTCTTGGCAGAAGGGTCAGAGAGCATACAGGCCAGTGTTGACCTAGGATTTGACAACCTGAAACCTCTGGAGACTCTGGATGGGAATGGACTGGAGATGGGCATCTGCTACCCTCCTTGTCTCCACTTCTCTGTCAGCTTAGAGATCATGTTGGAGCATCAGACTAGGAAAGAGTCCAGGCCTACCACTTCTGCTAGTTTTATGACTGTTGGCAAATCATTTCACCTCTGAGGCTTACTTTCCTCATTTGTAAAGTGGGGATAAGAAAGTATGCTCCCCAAAACTGGTATGCAGGTCAGATGAGGTGATGGATGGAAAAGGACTTAGCATTTACAGTGAGTATCCATAAATACATGTTGGATTGCAAAAAGGATCAGGCCTGAAGAGGCCTCAGGGTAAATTATTTGGTTTTAGTCCTTCCTAGCAGATTTTCCCTGAGAGAGTAGAAGAGCTGTGGACAGGTATTCAAGTATTTGACTTTACTTCCAGCCAGGCCACCCAGCAAAGGAAAGTCCAGGATCTAGACCTACCAGGCCCTAGCTCATGCTTGACCTCTACCAAAGGAGACAGCCCCTCCCCACCCATTGTGATAGATCCTCTGTGGTCCCACAGAGGTATAAGAGATCAAGTGGCCTGATTTCTTTTCTTTCCCTCTGCAGGTATAGCCTTCACAGACCTCCCGGTAAGTACTGTTATTGGGTCTCTTCCCTTTGGGCTCTTGGGGGCTGACTGGGATGGAGCATGGTGGAACCTGCAAGTGCAGGGTGTGGAGTCTGGCCCTTTCCCCAAACAGGGATGTATGCTGTGCTGTCAGCTTGAGAGTACCAGTAGGGGTACCTCCTGGCCTTCTTCTCTCTCCAGCAGCAAGGCCTGGTCTTCCTCCATGACTCTTAGCAGGTGACAGTGATTTGTGGCATTTCCAAAGGCAGCTGGGGGGGGATGGTATGGGTGGAGATGAGGGTAATAACTCCATGGCTCATCTGGTCTGGGCCAATTCTGTGCGGCTTACAGCCAGTGGACTGGGGTGTATAAAGAATCGTTCTAAACTGCTAGGGAGCCCAGTCCCAGTGACTACTCATCAGAGATCCCTAAGGAAGGCCACTACCCTAGGGACTAGGCCTGCTACCACACAGGGTATGCTCAAGCCAGAGAGGTGAGCTTTGTGGGGTTTTCTCTTCTTAGAAAAGGGTGAGGTTTCCTGTTGGCTTAGTTCAGGGCTCATCCCCATCTTCTGTGCCCCAGTCCTTCATTATTATGAGTCATCACAAACCTTGTCACATGCAAGGCCTCCACCCAGACTGCTGGGAGCCTGGCCTGGTTCTCTGTGCCCTGGCTGGGTTCTAGAAAGAGGAAAAGTTTGCTGACTGGTGGTTGTCTTGGGATCCTGAGCACCCCTGTGATGCCCTAGGAAATGCCCTTGCCATCTGTCTGGCCCTCTGGAGCCCAGCCTGCAGCATCCAAGCTCCTATTACAAATTCTTACCTGTAGATCAGAATCCTTCTGATCTGACCCCAGAGAAGGGCTGAAGTCCTAGGCAAATAGAAAGACAGGAGAATTCTTACCCTGTCTAGGGAATCGTCTAGTTGTGGAGACGTGACATAAAATAAGCAGACACGAATGTGGGTAGTTGCCAGGTGCTAAGAAGTGCATGGCTGCTCCAAGGTGGGGAGCATCACCGAGGGCAGTGACGGTCCAGGAAGTCTTGCTGGAGGGGATGAGCTTTGCCTGTGGCACAGAGGTTGGGAGGGGAAAGGAAGGAAGCAAGAGGTCTTAGGATTCAGAGCTTATGGCAGGCTGAACCCAGTGTGCAGTAAAGGCATGTGATACTCAGAAATGACACATGACCTGAGGTTGGAACGTGGAAGAGAGGACTGGGGGCCCAGTGACCTTGAGGAGGCGGCTGGCGAGACACTGCTCAGTAGCAGTGCAGAGCCACAGGAAGCATTGAGGGAGGGAATGATCTGGTTAAGTTGGCCATGGCAGGCAATGCGTGGAAACCAGGGAGCCCCACCGCCCATGGAGGGATATGCCCAAACCTCACTAGCCAGAAGATCCTCCTTTTAGTGTGCCTCTGACAGGAAGGACAGTGGCTTCTCTTTACCCTTTGCCAGCATCTGGGGGTTCCAAACCACCTACCCCTTTTGCCATGTTCTCCTCCTCCCCACTTTCCTTTCCTGTCACCCCTATCCCTTCCTGCCCTGTCATATAGTCCTTTTTTGGTGGCAAAGGGATCCTTGATTGTAGATCATTCTGAAAGGAGCCATTAGCCACCTGTGTAGCAGATCTTCATGGGCATGCCTGCAGGGTCATGGAGCTATTAGCCACCTGTGTAGCAGATCTTCATGGGCACGCCTGCAGGGTCGTGGAGCCTGGCCTACCTTTGTGTGCCCCGGCTGAGCCCCAAAGGGGAACCTTGGGCTTTGGGGACACCATAGCCTCTGTTGCAGGGCAGGAGACTCCACTTTGAGCTTGGCTTGCTTTTCTTTTGCTTTCTGTCCTTAAGCTCTGGGGAATGGTGTCTCTGGTAGGGAGGTGGGCAGTATGTGGCTTAGTCCCACCTCCTTCAGCCTTGCAAGTCTTTCAAAAGCTGGAGTAGTGGCCTGCAGGAGCCAGCGCCTTCCCTCTCTGCACCAGAGGTAAGGCGATGCCCTGCTGCCCCATTGCCCTCAGGGCCCAACTGACATTTCATTCTCCTCCTCAGGCCAACCTCTACCCCACCGTAGGCCTGCAGACACCTGGGGAGATTGTGGACGCCAACTTTGGGCAGCAGCCCTTCCTGTTTGACATTGAGGACTACATGCGGGAGTGGCGTGCCAAGGTCCAAGGCACTGTGCACTGCTTCCCCATCAGTGCCCGGCTTGGCGAGTGGCAGGCGGTGCTGCAGAAGTGAGTGCCCCACTCCCGCCCTTACCCAGCGCTGGCCCATCCCAGGGGCCTCACTCTGCTATAGGCCCCTGTACCTCTTCAGGCTGCCCTTATGAACTCCAGTGGTAGCCGTTCCCTCTGGAAAGCACTCCCAGGGTGACTCTGCCTGCTGCTCTCCTGCTTTCCTCTTACTGAACAGACAGCTTCTGCTCAGTTCTCTAGTTCTATTCCTAATTAAGCCTTTGCCTCCCTCAACTAGATTGGAAGGCTCTGCATGTAATGTAGTATCACCAGCAGAGCTGTTTTCCTTCCCAGGTCATTTTGCAGAGGATGTACTAGGATGCCCCATGGTCTCTTCATCTTTGGACTCTTTTTTACACAATAGGGAATATCCATCATGCTGTGACTCTGGCCTGAGGTCATCTCTCAGGGTCATCATCCATCTAAGTCCCACGCATTCATGGCAGCAGTGGCCAGAAGAGAATCTTAATGAGGCCAGCCTGTCTGGCTCTTGGATGATTAGTTTCCAAACTGTCCGGGAAGCCAGTCTTGATAAGAATCTGAAGGGAGGCAAGGTTTGGGTCTCTCTTCTACATGCCAGCTGCAGGCCTGAGTGAGGCAATAACCAGTACCCACTGAGCTAGGAGGTGGGTGAGCTTGTTAGCTTGGCTTCCAAGGGTGGACAGAGAATGGCTGGGCTTCCACTAGCCCTGATTATTGCCTTGCAAAGGCACACAGGTAGCACAGTCTCTTGGGTGGGGTGGGGTGGGGTGGGGTGGGGTGGGGTTGCACACTGGGTTCTTCATGCAGTCTTCCTTTCTTAAAGGATTGATACAGAGGCAGGCCATGGGGCAGGGCTGAGGCAGAGGTTAGGTGGCCAGACCCTTCTCAGGAAGAGCAGCACTGTTTTGTTTTCAGCTCTCAGAGCTACTGAGAAGCTCTTCCTTGGAGGGAAGTCAGTAGTCAGTACGGTGCCAGTCCCTAAGCAGGCTTGCTGGGACAGGCAATGGGAGAGGTGGAGCTGCCGCAGCTGTGTTGAGCAGGGAATGATACTCTCAGCTTACAGTGTGCTTATATGTGTTTATATGTGTGCTGGTGTGTGTTCATATGTAGTATTTGCCAAGACTGACAAATAACTTGTATCCTGTGATTTCATGCAACTTCATTTTATGAACATTGTTAATGGCTGGATTATCTTGGAGACGAATTTACCACAAGCTCCTTGGCCAGCTTCCCTTGGTGGGAGGTTGAGGTTATTTCCTCTCTTTTGCTTGTATAGGCAACCCTTTTTAAGTAAAGAGCTTTTCACACTTAAGATTATTTTCTTGGTGTCCTTTCAAGAAGTAGAATTACTGAGTCACTGGACTGTACATATTAGTGGCTCCTGATGTGCATGTGGACTCATCTGAACCATGTTTTGTCAAAAATGTTTGCCCTTGTGTTTATAATAACATAGTTATTATAATTATCTGGAGTGTAAGATAAGTACATAATTTCATAATCAGAGGTTTATTTCATTGACTTTTTACTCTATGCTAGGCACTCCCTACGTATCATCTCATTTACTCCTTAAAACCTGAGGGGACACAGCTGAACTTCTGTGCCTTTCACATTTGTGTTTGGCAATTACAGTAATGACACTGGACACATGTTTATACCAAGGGATTCACTTCTGTGCATATCAGATGTGAGGGCTCCCCCTTCTGCTCTACATGGGTGTGTATGCACATATACACACATGTGCCACCGCTCAGCCAGCTGCGAGTGGGATCAAATGGCTACTGAGTGTTGCACTCGTCCAGGTCATTCCCCGAAGATTGTGCTCCTATTGGCCCTGTTGTTGCCTGTATCTTGGCTTCTTGGGCCCCTGACTTGTGGTGTATGGTAGAGTAGCTTGGGTCACGGGTTAGCTCCCCATCACCCTCTAGAGCCAGCACTCCTGAAGGCCAGGTTCACCTGCTGAGCTGGAATGCTTAATGCTGGGCATGTGGGACGGTCTGCAGAGGAGCCCCTCTATCTATAGAAGGCACTCACATGGCACACATCACTTCTGTCTGGGCAGCTCCTAAACTGCTTGGCTGGCTGCCACTCCAGGAAGCCTCAGAGACACTCTTGGCCATCTCTGGGCTTGGCCACAGTTCACAGGAGGCAGCCGCTGCTGTAAGGAGACGGTATGTGCCTCTGCGACTGTTTTTGTTACCGTACTTGCCCACTTGTTGGCAGCATATTCCAGAGAAACTGCAGCCCCTCCTCCAAGCCATGAGAACAGCTGTGGGGCCTACCCCCTCCGCAGCCTGACTTGCATGAGCACCGGGGGATGTTTTTATTTTGTTGCAGCCTCTTTTTTTTTTTTTTTTTTTTTAATTTTTATTTATTTGTGATAGTCACAGAGAGAGAGAGAGAATGAGGCAGAGACACAGGCAGAGCGAGAAGCAGGCTCCATGCACCGGGAGCCCGACGTGGGATTCGATCCCGGGTCTCCAGGATCGCGCCCTGGGCCAAAGGCAGGCGCCAAACTGCTGCGCCACCCAGGGATCCCCTATTATAGCCTCTTTATTCTCGTTCTATGGAGGTTGCACCTCCAAGATGTGTTTCAGGAAGCCCAAACAGGGAGGTAGCTGGTCCTATCAGATGATCAGTGAGAAATGCAGTTCTAGAGTGTCACCTTGAGCATTTCCTTTCTTCTAGCATGGTCTCATCTTACCTGGTGCATCATGGGTATTGTGCCACAGCCACGGCTTTTGCCCGAATGACTGAAACCCCGATTCAGGAAGAACAAGCATCCATAAAGAACAGACAAAGTAAGGTTGATTCTCCTCTCCCCTCTCCCTCCTTCCCTCACCTGTCCCTAACTCTGCTCTCTGGCTTGTGCCAGCCTCGGGTAACCTGTCAGGAGTCCATTCGGCTCTGGCCCTGCCCAGCCAGTACAGCCCCAGGCTCTGCTTCTGCCCCTCCTTCAAGACAGCGCTGCCCAGGCGGACAGCCCGGCAGCATGGGAATGAGTGCCTCAGTGCGGCCTCCCTGCTGCACACTCTGATGGCCCGGCCCAGGCTGGGGCCCGGCATGGCTGACTCTCACTCCTCTGTGCCTGTTTTCCTTCCCCCGAATCCTGGATTCTAACAGCCTCCTGCTCCTAGTCTTCTGGAAGAATGTGTTTGCATCTTAGCAAACCAATGTCTTGCCTTTCCCCTTTACTCAGCTTTAGTCGTTATGTCTGTTCCTGGCCAGAGAAAGGATTGACGTAGTCAGACAGGGTGAAGGCTGGTTCTCAGTGGCTGCTGGGGTAGCACCTCTCTCTGCTTCCACCTCTGGTCCTGCGTTTTACAGACCACCAAAGGAAGGAGCCAAAGGAAACTATACTGGCCTGTAATGTGTTTGGGGCTCTTTTGTGGAAAGAGGGTGCTGGGAAAGAGGAAACAGAGCCCAGAGAGGAGATAGGAAGAGAAGAGGAGAGTGAAGGAGAGCAGGTGTGTGTGGATGTGTATGTCTGTGTGTGCCTGCTTGTGTCTCTGAACCTGTCGTCTCTGTGTATGTGCATGTGTCCGTGTCTCCCAGAGAAGCTCCGCCCAGCCAGCCAGATGGAAAGGGATCCCAGACTTGGGATCTACAAATGAGAACCTCAGACCCAGAAGTCGCTCCCAGCAAGATACACCAGGCCCCAGAGCAAGAGCAAGATGCTGATGGCCTGAGAGGTGTCAACATCAGAGATGCCAGTGTGAGGAGGGTGACCTCCTCTCCCAGCAGGGAGCATGCTGAAGCCTCTGAAGATTGCCAAGACTTGGGGCCTGGCCTAGAAACCATTGTGCTCCCATTGCCACCCCATTGTGAGGCCTGAAAGGAGAGAAGTCTGTCTGAAGAGGAGCACCTAGGGATACCAAGCAGCCTGGGTGCCCAGCTCCAGATCATGCCCCCAGAGCCAGAGCCCCTCCCCATGCCCGGGGCCCTGGCTGTCTGACCTCCATAGGAGCAGGCCTCCACATTTGTTCTCCTGCCTCTGCATTGAGTCCTGCCTCTGTTTCCCTCTGTCATTCTTTGAGGACTCCCTGAAACTTGGCAGAAACCAGGGTCTGTTGTGGGGCTGGGAGGCCAGGTTCTTTCTTCAACCTCTTCTGTGAGCATCTCAACCAGGCATGCCATTTTGAGCCAGCCCACCTGACTGTTGGCTAGACCATGCTTGGGGCTGGTAGTGTGCAGGCATGTGGCTGTGAAGAAGGTCTGCAGCCCTTCACTCACTGCCATACTCTTGCTCTCTGCAGAGATCCAGAAGCTGGTGCTGGAGGGCCGTGTGGGTGAGGCCATTGAGACCACACAGCACTTCTATCCAGGACTGCTGGAACATAACCCTAACCTGCTCTTCATGCTCAAGTAAGTTTTGAGCACCACCAGTTCCCTCCTAGCCCAGCCCCTCTCAGCTGGTGGTGGGAACATATGGCCCAGACCAAGCCCAGAGCATTGCCGCTCTGCTCCCTCTGCAGGTGCCGACAATTTGTGGAGATGGTGAATGGGACTGACAGTGAGGTCCGCAGCTTGAGCTCCCGAAGTCCCAAGTCCCAGGACAGCTACCCTGGCTCCCCCAGCCTCAGCCCCCGACACGGCCCTAGTAGTTCCCACATGCACAACACAGGTCAGCCACTCTCCAGAGGGCTCGGGGAAGCACTGGTGTGGAGAAGGAAGGCCACCTACATGCCCTTCCCTGGGCTTGGCTCAGGGCCCAATGTTGGATGTGGGGGAAGGGAAATGGAACCACTGTGGTTATTCCTGGGGCCCCATTATGGCAAACTGCCCCACCTCTTCTGACTGTCCCCTGGTTTCCAGGAGCAGACAGTCCCAGCTGCAGCAATGGCATCGCATCCTCGAAGAGCAAACAGAACCACAGTAAATACCCTGCACCCAGCTCCTCTTCTTCCTCCTCGTCTTCCTCATCCTCCTCATCCCCATCATCTGTCAATTACTCCGAGTCCAACTCAACAGATTCCACCAAGTCCCAGCCCCGCAGCAGCACCAGTAACCAGGAGACCAGGTGCCTGTCCTGCTCTGCTTCCTCTGTGCCAGCTGGGCTCACTGTAGCCTGTTTTGAGTGCCACACCCCATGCTCTAAATCCCCCACCTCCATCCCTGGTCTGTGCCTGGAGTAGCTGCTACTGACTTGCCAGGCCAGGCATTGACTCCAGCTTCTGGCGCTACCTGTGGCCTAGCTACCACTTTCCTCAGCCCTGACTTTCTCAAGAGACACTGCCAGACTGAGATAACGCCAGGGTGAGGATGTCTCCTCACGGGAGACCAGGCCTAGCAGAACCCCTAGGATCTACACTGAAGAAGCGTTTACTGGGTATGGCTTGAGATCAGACAGATGGGGCAGCAGAGTAAAGTTTTAGGCTGTAGACTACAGGTGGCTTTCAGCAGCCCCCAGGCATATCTCAGTGCTTGACCTGAGTTTGGTGCCTAGAGATACTTCTCAGGGGTCCCTGGTCACTGGGGATGGGGGAGGAATGGGTAGAAGGGATGTGCCAACTCAGACAAAGGCCAGGAAGAGGAAAGCCACAGAGGCAGCATTGAGACAAGAGTGAAAATCAGGTGACAGGTTTCTGGGGATAGCTGATACCAGAGTAGGCACCAAGTGTTGGAGCCTAAGAAGCCTTTCATGCTCCTAGGGTCCCTTGATTTTCCCTACAGCAACCTATGGCTGAAGCCTGAATGGAGGCCTAGCTAGGCTGCGCCTAACCACATGCCTGTGGCCAACTCCCACCTCAACCTTTCTCCACAGTGACAGTGAGATGGAGATGGAAGCAGAGCATTACCCCAATGGTGTGCTGGAGAGTGTATCTACACGCATTGTCAATGGCGCCTACAAACATGAGGACCTACAGACAGATGAGTCCAGCATGGGTAAGAACCATGGCCCAGCATGGTGTTACATGGGTGGTAATAGCTTAGTCCAGATGCCTTTGCCCCCTGGGAGGGGATTGGCATGGACAGGCTTTGTCAGCCTGAGAAGCTTTAAACGGACCTGGTCCACTGCTGCCTTAGTCAGTCAGGAACGGGTGTTTGAAGCGGGAAGGTCCCTGGCCTGCTGCTGAGAGCAGGGCCCCTGCGTCTGAGGCTAGAGGGAGTTGGTGAGAGTGGGCATTCTTATGAGCACTGTACAGAGTGGGAAGGAGAGAAGCTGAGTCCAGACTCCCAGTCACATGCTAGGTGGACAGAAAGCACCTCAGCTATGGATGGTCCACCTAACTTGCCTCTGGCAGTGCCACCAAGATCCTTATTGCCATCTCCTTTTTGGGGTCCCCACGCCAGTCTCCTCTCCTCCTTATCCCTCATGATTTGTTCTCTGCTGGGCTCTGGGTGCAGATGATGGGCATCCTCGGCGGCAACTCTGTGGGGGCAACCAGGCTGCCACAGAAAGGATTATCCTGTTCGGTCGCGAGTTGCAGGCACTGAGTGAGCAGCTGGGCCGGGAGTACGGCAAGAATTTGGCCCACACGGAGATGCTGCAGGTATAGAACAAGCCAGGTGCTCACACAAAGCAGACCCCCATTTGGTATGGGGGTGGGGCAGGTCAACCCTGGGAGGGCCTTGGGGGCAGCAGCAACAGGACAGAATGGGCTCTAGTCAAGTCCACAATGGGAAACGGGACATCCAGTATAGACACAACCCTCTCTAGGTCCTGGAGAGGGCACAGTCCTTTCTGACCCTATGCTCAGGGTTTGTGGTGCCCTCAATGGGGCCTGTATGGGCCCTGTATGCCCTCCGGAGCCATGGAGGTGTTTATGGGTGTGGTATGTACCACAGTCCTCTCAAGAATGCCCTGTCCCTTAGGATGCCTTTAGCCTGCTGGCATACTCAGACCCCTGGAGCTGCCCTGTTGGCCAGCAGCTTGATCCCATCCAGAGGGAGCCTGTGTGTGCTGCCCTTAACAGCGCCATTTTAGGTAAGTGGATCTAACAAAAACAGAAGCTGGTCCATGAGTGCCCTAGGTGGCCCCTCCACTCTTTCCCCAGGAATTGCTGATGTTTGTTCAAATCAGGTCAGTGAGCTCTGCCCTGGCAATCTCTGGTAGCCCAGAGGACTTGGGTTTCCATGGCTGAACCTAAATCCTGACCTCCTTCTGCCCAACTGACTTGGCTGACTACATCATGATAGACTCGGGCTTATGACTGTGGGCCTGGCCAGCCCATGGCTCTGAAGAGAGCTTAGGTCCTTAGGTTCCTGGCATGGCTACGGGGCCATGAGCTGGTGGTTGGGACATACACAGAGACATATGAACACTGTGTTTTAAGGGATTCTGTCCACTGCCCCTACTTTCTGCTCCCAAGGGAACTTTGCCCTGAGCCCAACTCCTGGGCAAAGCAGTGACCAGGCCTTGTCTCTCCTCCACAGAGTCTCAGAACCTGCCAAAGCAGCCCCCTCTGATGCTCGCCCTGGGTCAGGCATCTGAATGTCTACGGCTCATGGCCCGAGCAGGCCTGGGATCTTGTTCCTTTGCCAGAGTCGACGACTACTTGCACTAGCAGACCATGCCAGCTGGCCCCACCTGGCCCTCCCTCAGCCCCAGGGCTGGAGCAGCCCTGCCCTCCATAGGCATTTGGCGCAGGGACCTGGAAGCCATGGGCAGAGTCCATTCCTCCTGCCTGGCCTCCCCCACTCCCTTTCCTGTCCTTTCATCCTTCCCTCCCTCCCTCCCTTCCTTCCTTCTTTATTTCCTGCCTGCCTGCCCTCCCTCCCTCCTTCATTCCTTCTTCCTTTTCCTTCTTCCCCCCACCCCCACCCTCAGTTTCTCTCTCCCCTTCACGTGCAGCGGCCTCTGACACAGTATTGGCTGGTTACTCTCATGTAGCGCCTTCTACTTTGAAAGGGGGGTCTTGTTTTTGAGGAGGGGTTGGGTTTTTTTAATCTTTTTTTTTTCCTCCTGACTGAGCCACCAGTATTTATCTCTGGAGAGCTTGTGCTGAGCTGGTTTCTGCTAATTTAGTGATGAAGCCTATCCAAGTTGGTGATAGCTTATTATTTTCATAAGTAAAAAAATGAGATTATATATATATAAATATATATATTAAAAAAAGACACAGTATTTATCGTAGTGTTAGTGGTCCAGCACCTCTTGGGCGAGGCTGTCCAGACACCATGTTTTTATTTGAGTCCAACTCATAGAAAAGAATCATCTCTGTCACCTCAGCCAAGTGATAAGTTTATTTCAGGCTTCCCCTGTGTTGAGTCATATGCCCAGCTGCGGCCTAGGGAAGCCCAATAGGCATTGGGGGCCACTTAGTAGACAGGTCAGGCTAAGTTGGTTTGCAGCATCTGAGAGGTATGGGTCCCTAGGCTCCTGAGAGCTGGGGTGAGCAGAGAACTACAGGGCTGAGGCTTCAGAGAAGGGATGAGTTGGCCTAGGGTTACACGGTGAAGCAAGAGAGTAGAGGGTCCTTGGCCAGCACGCTATCTACCATTCTTCCCTGCCTCTCACTGCCTGCCTTGCCCCTCCCTTTCTCCCCCTTTCAACATCCTATTTTCCCTTGTTAAGATGGCCAAATAATTCATTTACTCTAAATTGATTGCCTGGAAACTACCTGCCTTTGACCCAAGAGCTGCTGTGTGTCAGGCTGCGGGGAGGATGTCTCCATTCCAGGACAGAGGCCCTTGAGTACAGGGGCTGCCTTCTTTCTGCCTGGATCTTCACCGTCTCTGCACAGCTCTGATGGAATCAGTGCTTTCTGTTGAGAAGCTAGGACTTTGTGGAGGCAGATTCTTGGGCCACCAGTTGCTGGAGTGGATGGAACTCTTGACCTACTAGGCCAGGCTTTGCTGCAGCTGTGCCAGGCAGCTCCCTGCAGCTTGGCCCCAACCACTCTCAGAAAAGACTATTAGGAGTATTTGCTGGCCGGAGGAAGGGACCTCATGGGCTCTACAAATGTCACCCCAGCTGTTTCAGATGGATCCTCACAGCTGGTGAGGCAAAAACAGTCCTGGTACTGCCATCAGGGAATCAGGAAAGGAAGGGCTGAGATGGCTGCTAGGACTTGGGCAGGCCATCCATTGAGAGGACTGACTACCCAGGAGGAAGAAGGGAGGAGGCCTACCCAGAGGAGCACCAGGAGGGGCTGGGATTTCCCTATCTGCCTCACAGTGAGAGAGAGCACACAGGCAGCCCTTGCAAAGGGGGAAGGCCAGAAATTGAACTTCCAATCCCTGCCTCAGCAAGGGCTGAGTAGATTCCTGTTCTCTGGCAGCGGACACAGGGATGGTGATATGGCTTGAGATACTCATTGCCTGACATGCCCACAACTGGACAGGAAAAGTGATTGAGTTGGACCAACTCCTGGTGATAGGGTTAGGGCCCTGGCCCTCTGCTCTCCCAGGGTTCTGCCTTGGGACCTGATCCTACAGGCTGCTACTTTTCTTGGTCCCCACCAGGGCCTCAGCTGGCACCCCACAGACTGTGGCCTGTTGAGGAGGTGTTGTCTGTAAAGAACCTCATCCTGTGCAAGGCTGGGGATGTCTGGCCCCCAAACCCAGAAACATCAAGCTGTTAAAATGGTCAGAGCTGAGCAGGATGGGGAATTAAAACTAGAGGCTTTTGCAGCTAGAATGGGGTTCAGAAAACATCTACTCCACCAGTCCTCTCCTTTTACAGATAATGAGACAGGCCCAGGAGATTAAATGACTTAACCAAAGTCACACAGCAAATTATGTGGCAGAGCTGGGACTAACCTCATCCCTCTGGCTTGTGCAACACTGTTTAGTCCTGAAGCTAAATGGCGGGTGAGGGCTTAGGCTGGGGAAGGCCCCAGCAGTATCTGAGCAGCTGGTACCTTCAGGGGTGTGTCAGGGATGGGGATGGGTGCATGGGCTTAAGTTGTGGAGCGGCTGAGAGAGGGCCCAAGAGGGCCCAGGGCAGCTGTGTGTGCTTGGGGTTGGGTGTCCTCCTGACTCGTGCTCAGTACCCATGGCCACCTCCCCATTTTCTGTGCCTTATCTCACTGTTTCAGCTGAGTCCAAGTTGTTTACTCTGTTCCTCTCCAGAGGGGCTCTCTGTCCCAGTTGGACAGCTTGCCTTTGGGACATAAGCCTTTGCCCCACAAGCCGTGGAGAGGACCAAAACCAAGCTGCTTGAGTCCACTATCTCATGGATAGTCCAGGGCTGCCTGCCAGCCAGAGGAGCCCCTTATGCACACCCAGTCCTACCAGCCTGCTTCCGGGAGCCAACAGTGGGGAAGGCACCTGGGAGGAACCCCAGTGAAGGGCTGGACTTGACCTGTGGGGTCAGGAAGAAGACCCGGTTCCGTTGGGTTGTCCAGCCCTGGGGGAGCAGCCTTCCCTATTTATCTTTCCCCCTTGTGCCACCAAATGGTCACTCCTTCCAGAGCGGACACTGGCAGACCACGCAAAGACAGCCAGAACCTCTGATCCTCACACAAATCTGTGGCTGGGGGTAGGCCACCAGGACAGGGACACCAAGAGATGGAGAAGGGGGGACTGCCCAGCCACCCAGCGCCTTCCTACACCTTAAGCAAGCACAAAGAAGATGAGGCAGAGAACTGTCAGAGCTGAAAGTTTCTTTGGTTGCTCACAACTCAGGTATGCACGCCGTGTGGCAGCCAGGCAGCAGAGCCCTACTTGACCGCCAGTCCCGTGCACCAGACCTGTGGCCTGTTCATGGACTCTGAATGCCTCAGGTGCCGCCTCTTTGCATAGGGTTTTCCTCCATTAGTAACTACAGCTGAAACAGATGTCCTCCACATTGTGCACACTGGTTCTGCCTTTGTCCTCGCAAGTTGATATTTGGCATTAGCATGAAACTTGTGGGCGTGGGAGGGTTTAGAGAGAATTCTAACACAAAACATCCTATTAAATTGTACTTGAGAGATGAAAAAAACTCCTGTTGTATTTTGACAGAATTATTTTTATTAAAATACACATCCATGAGTAGTCCCGATTGTCTGGTCTCTGTTTTGAGTCTTACTGGGGTTGGCACCTCTTGTGTGGCTCACTCTGTCCTGAGGGTTTGGCCTTTTCTCGGCCCACCTCTCAAGCTTCCAGGCCCTGATAGCCCTCAGGGACCCTCAAGACTTCAGGTGTTTGTGAGACCCCAAGAGGATAGGCAGTTAGGCTTCAGTTCTCTCCACTCCCCACCCAAACAGCTTTCATCTGAGACAAAGAAAAATAGCAAATTCACCTTTAAAAAGGGACCACAGGTCCTCCTGTCCTCAAAATAAGATTTTTAAATATTTTTATTTATTTATTTATCAGAGAGAGAAAAACGGGGCAATGGGGGAGAATGAGACTCCCCACTGAGCAAAGGATGAGGGGCTTTATCCCAGGACCTTGGGATCATGAGTGGAGGCACCAACTGAGCCACTCAGGCACCCCTCAAAATAAGATTTTAATATAAAATAAGACTTTTAAAATAAAAGAGTCCAAATACACTCATCCCAAACACTGGACAGAGCGCTTCTGAGGGTTATTGAGGTTAGAGATTAGCTTCCTGTCAGTCTGAGGAGAAAGTACTCATGCTCAAAATCTTAGATCAGCTGTTTACTAACTGGGTAACTAGAAAATTAACCTAAGCTTGTTTCCCCACATTAACGTGATTAATCCCACCCCAGGGAGGCAGAGGATTAAAGCACATATAGGGCAAGCTTGACATAGATATAGTACATATGTCCTTCACTTGGTTATTTTACAGGACTGTTACTTGACAGAACTCTCTTAGGGAAAACGAGGGAAGAATGGAATGTTAGATTAAGCACAAAAGTCCTGGTTCCATAAATAAAGCCAGAGTAGATTAATTTTTCTCTAGATTAGTAGTTTCTACAGGGAGTGATTCTGCCCCCGCCCCGAACATCTGGCAGTGACTGTAGATATTTTTTATTGAAGTTCGATTTGCCATCATACAGTGTAACACCCAGTGCTCATCCCATCAAGTGCCCCGCTCAGTGCCCGTCACCCAGTTACCCCAACCCCCGGACTATAGATATTTCTGATAGTCACAGCTTGGGTTGGAGAGCTACTGGCATCTACTGGGTAGAGGCCAGGGATGCTATAAACATCCTACAGTGCATAGCCCCCTATAAAAGAAGAGTTAGGCTCATAATGTCAAAAGTGCCACTATTGAAAAACTGTTCTAGAGTGAATCATGAGACAGTAAAAAACACCAAACACAAGCACACTTCGATTCTGCATGGCTGTTGAGAATCCAGGAGGAAAGATTAAGGGGCTAAAACCCCATCAGAAGAGGGAGGTTCGAAGTTACAATTTCTCATCACTGGGAGCCTTCCATGCTCAGAAGGTGGCAGCAGTGGCAGGAAGTCCAGTCTCCTAAAGCAGGGGTAGCCCTGCTGGTCAGTTCTCACAAGAACAACTGCCTCAACTCCACTGACATGTCCTATCATTATAGGTTGATCTGGAACGATGTCTGGGACACCCTTATAATACCAGCTAAGTGGGGGCCCAGATTCTCACCGGAAGTCAGAAAAGCGGGGGGGGGGGGCTCCCCATGCTGAAATAACCCCTAATCCTACATTTCCAACATAGCCTGTTTTACACGAATGCTTACCAGACAGAGTAATGGTAAACTAGAGTGGTCTTACTACAAAATGGTATTTACTTGGGGGAACAGAGACTCCAGTAACAGATCTGGAAGACTGAGGTCACAGTAGGAGCACTTAACATCTTTGAAACAACCAAAGAACATGCGGAGGAAGAGAAGCCCAGACAGGCACCAGAGAGCAGAAAAGAGAGTCATTGTTGTTGGAGTCAGGAGGCTAAGAAGTCAGTGATTCCAAGAGAACTACCATTCTGCAACAACAGGGAGTTGTGTCCAACACCAAATCTTTTTTTTTTTTTTTAGATTCATTTATTCATGACAGACACAGAGAGAGAGGCAGAGACACAGGCAGAGGGAGAAGCAGGCTCCCTGCGGGGACCCCGATGCGGGCGGGGCTCGATCCCAGGACCCCGAGATCACGCCCTGAGCAAAAGGCAGACGCCCAACCACTGGGCCACTCAGGTGTCCCAAAACTAGCCCCTCCTTAATTCCAGGCCAAGGCCCACCACAGCTCCCAGAACCTCCTCACGACCGATGCCCCAAGGGAGGACCCGAAAGCAGCAGAGGCTGCGGCTCTCCTGCCCAGTCGCCTCCACCGCCGGAAATGAAGGACCAAACCCCCCGGCTCATCTACTTAATCTCCGCCCCCAAAGTGCGAGCATGCGCAGCCCCGGATCACGGCCCCTCCCGGCGCAGGGCCACCCCCGTCAGGGAGCATGCGCAGACCTCCAGCCGCCCCGCCCCTCCCTTTCCCGAGCTCCCGGTTCCTTAGAAACCAGGCGGCGCGTTCCCGGTGCCTGCGCGTTGGAGTCCGCGGCCCGCGCGGCCCCGCCAGCCTACCTCTTGGCGGGCGGGTGGGCTGGGCGCCCCCGGACCCATGGTCTCCAGTGTAGCGCGGGGCGGGCGATGCCAGCATGCCAGGTGAGAGGCGGGCCGGCGGCGGCGGGTGAGCTGGAAGGGGGGCTTGGCGCGGCAGCCGGCGGGCGTCGACCGGGCCTCCTCCGCGGCCCGGCGCCCGAGGTCGGAGGCGGGGCTGCCCAGACCCTGGGTTGGAGGGGGCCGTTCGAACTGCCAGGGCGATGGTCGAGTTCGGGGGTCGCCCCGGAGTCGGCCCTCCCAGCCTCGGAAATAGGACCTACAGATTTGCTCGTATAATTGTAGAATTTTGGCTCCTGGAAGGACCTCGGCCATAGCCCATCCTTTTACGGGACGCGGAAACCTAGGCTTCCCTGTCCTGCGCCGAGCAGACCCTACCTGTGTGAGGACTGAAGCTTTGTGGTCAAGGATGTGAGGTTTGGAAGCGTCAGACAAAGGGCGCTGGTCCATCGTCTTTCAGAGGGGAGATGGGACTTTTCGGGGGTAAATCTTGATTTAAGGAAAGAATGTTCAGGTGGCAGATGGGAGAAGGGCCACTCCAGAAAGCGCGGGTGGCTCTGCCAGTCACCGAATGCCCACCGGCCACGTCTCCATGGCCCTGGCCTAGCTTTGAAGCTCAGGAAGGAAGAAGAAGGACTAGCGGAGACAAAAGGTGAGGTAAGGTGTTCCCATCAAGACGTTATCACATGAATGAGGAGGAAGGAAATGGGGGCGGGGAGATCAGGAGCTGCGAATGGTTATGTGAAGAGTTTACCTCCCGAGCTGCAGCCGAATCTGAAGAACCGGACAAGAATAGCAAAGTTTAAAGCTGCGTTGGCTGGACAGCAGGAAAGGTTATAAACCATCTTGTAGAAGAAAGTGGGTGCCCTTTTGAGTATCCAGAACGGAGTTGGGGCACCGCCCAGAAGACCATTGTAAGCTGTGGAGCACAAAGGTCTCCGAAGGAAGAGCCGTTGGTGTAAGACCCTTCTTCACTTGAGGGGAACAGCTATTTAAATCAGAAAAGACACTTAAAACATACTATTGAGATATGGAGAAGATGGTTGTCTTTAAGTGTTGGGGAAGCTAGATTGTCTTTAAGTGTCTTCATAAGGAAACTTCTTTTCTCCTGAAAAGCTCCGTACACCAGGGCACAAACGAGTTTCAATTAAGGCCATCCATTTTGCGGAAAATGTGAAAAAAGTTCTGGTTTTGGACTAGGAATTTCGAGACTGGACTAAGGTGAAATTTTTAGGCAGACAGTTCTGTTAGTGGGCTCCCCATTTTATGGATAAAAATTCTGTTGTAGGGCTTTCTCTTACCACCTGGTTGCCCTATGTTTCCTGTGGAATGAATGGTCCGGGTCTGATCGGTTATTTTGATTTGCTGGAAAAATTCAGATATATGATTTTTATAGTAGTACTAGAATCCACTATAGTAGGATTAGCCATGCCACCTCCCACCCCCACAAAAAAAGACATAAAGATTTGTAATGTGGAAAAAAGTGTGTGATTTTTTTTAAAAGATGGTCTCTATTGTAATCAATAGAATCAATTTCTTACTAGCTTGTTAAAACTAATTTTCAGTGTATATTTGATTTTGCAGCAGATTTTCTTTGACCCTCAGAGTGATAACATACATTTAGAGTATGGTGATGTTAATAGAGGTCAGATTCGTTTAAGAAACAAAATTTTGGGGGATCCCTGGGTGGCTCAGTGGTTTAGCACCTGCCTTTGGCCCAGGGCACGATCCTGGAGTCCTGGGATCGAGTCCCGCGTCAGGCTCCTGGCATGGAGCCTGCTTCTCCCTCCTCTTGTGTCTCTGCCTCTCTCTCTTCCCCCCCCTCTGTCTATCATAAATTTAAAAAAGAAAAAAAAAAGAAGCAAAATTTTGTCTTACGTTCATAAACCAATGCCAGACCATATCTGTATAATGTTGTGGCTGTGCATTTTATTGATTTTTCTTTCATCTATGAAAGTATTTTGTGTAGGGGCAGCCCGGGTTGCTCAGCGGTTTAATGCCACCGTCAGCCCAGGGTATGATCCTGGGGTCCCGGGATCGAGTCCCACGTCAGGCTCCCTACATAGAGCCTGCTTCTCTCACCGCCTCTCTCTCTCCCTGTCTCTCTCTCTGTGTCTCTCATGAATAAACAGATAAAATCTTAAAAAAAAAAATTTTGTGTGTAAATCCCTCTAGAGAGATAATGAGGTTTGTATCAGAAGGGTTAAAAAAAAAAAAGAAGGGTTTGTAATCTGTGGGGGAAATTGGCATTGTTAATCAAATCCTGTCAGAAAAGCTTTATGAAAATCGTATTCTTTGTAGAAGCCCTCATTGCTTTAGTACTGGCCCAGATAGAGACAAGACTAGTAGGCCAAAATCAAGGTAAGTTGGGAGGGAGCAATTACTGATTACAGAGCTGGACGTGGCGTGGGAGGCTGCTTTGAATGTAAGTGACAATACTTTTGTGAATGAGCAGTTGAAAGAAGATACTGCACTGCATAAGTGTGGTGAGTTTGCCCCATTGATTAGTGTGCAATTTTTGAGCTCCTATAATAAAAAAGACACTTGTTTTCAAAAGAGAAAGAGGGACTTAAAGTCTCTCAAAATGTTTCATTGTTGCTATAGCAATGAAGCTTTTGTCAAATAATTATTTAATATCCACCCCGTTTTCTGGGGCAGCTGAG
The DNA here is from genome assembly GCF_048164855.1 of Canis lupus baileyi. Classification (NCBI taxonomy): domain Eukaryota; kingdom Metazoa; phylum Chordata; class Mammalia; order Carnivora; family Canidae; genus Canis; species Canis lupus. The sequence goes on along the minus strand of NC_132840.1, from coordinate 7,224,377 downwards.
GGCAGTTATCAAATCTGAGCTGTAATAAAGTAATCAACAGTATTTAACAGCCCAACATACCAGATAAACCAGTAATGCTAACAGGATCTACTTTCACTGAACTGATTTTCTAGTTACAAGGTAGGAGAAAGGAACTAGAGATGCAGTGACACCTTACGTAAGTTGTAACACAGACATTGTTGTTCAGAAAACATCATAAGAATCAATCAGAGACCACTAACTTAGAAGTAGGAGAAGAGCCTTTCTGATTTCTGACAAGTTGCTCACACTGTTTATTTTAGGAGGTCCAATTTCAGGATAAATTCATTGTTGGAATTGGACAGTGTCTAGGAAAAAATTGTAGATTTTGCTATTTTTGAGAATTCATGTACAATATAATAACATCATTTTTCTTAAATTAAAAAGTAGCAGTTTTATATTCTGAGAGAGTCCAAATATCCAAATTTCCTGAAAATTTTAAATGTCAGATGTTTTAAAAAGTAGGAATTGAAAGATACGTGAAATAGGCTTGAACTCATGAAAGTTAGAATGAGAAGAAATATTAAGAAAAACTGAAAGCTGTTAAGACTTCTCCACTAACACTATGAATTAGCCATTAGGTCAGGAATGAGCTCCCTCTTTAAGTCGACACTAAAGAAATGAGAAATGGAGTTAAATATTTCAATCTCACAGTGATGGAAATAAACACCTAGAAAATAGAGATTAAACGTTAAAAAGGAGGAGATGATTATTCCTGCGTTACTTAAATACACTCAAACTCTATCCTTAAGCACTTGTTCTTTAGATCCTTCTTTAAGTAGAAGAGTTGCCTTTATCTAGATACTGGCAGTTTTGAGTGGCCAGTGACACAATGCCACACTCTTCAGAGCCAGGATACACGGAATTTGCTGGAAGGATAGATCTCCCTTATCCCCCACCCCCACCCCGTCACCTTTCACAGCGATTCTGTAAGGATTTCTATCAGTCCTCAAACATGAAGGATCCAGAACGAAGGCTCTGAGGAATGGGAACTGGCTATCGAATGCAATCCTCCTTTCTGGCCAGGGATAACTGATAACTCTCAAACTGTCAGCTCTCAGTTTCTCATGAGAACAGATAACCCCAAAATAGAACCGGAAATACTTCTACTGGCTTTGAGATTTACCATATCACTTTACAACCTCAAAACCATTATTAATAACTTTCACAGTTCTATTTTACTTAGAATGCTGGGTGCCCAGTTGGCTCATTCGGTAGAGCATGAGACTCTTGAACTTGGGGTTGTGAATTCAAGCCCCACGTTGAGTGTAGAGGTTACTTAAAAATAAAATCTTAGGGATCCCTGGGTGGCGCAGCGGTTTGGCGCCTGCCTTTGGCCCAGGGCGCGATCCTGGAGACCCGGGATCGAATCCCACATCGGGCTCCCAGTGCATGGAGCCTGCTTCTCCCTCTGCCTGAGTCTCTGCCTCTCTCTCTCTCTCTCTGTGACTATCATAAATAAATAAAAAAAATTAAAAAAAAATAAATAAATAAAATAAAATCTTAAAGAAGAATGAATGATAATGTTAGGCAAATCATATAAGTTAATTTCTTAACATGTATAATTTATAACAAAATTAATTGAAAGTAGGACACTTGTCTAACACTAGGGAAATGAAAAACTGGTTCATGTAGTCCATGAAATACATAACCCTTAAAAACTGATTAACATGAAAAATGCTTATGTCAAAATGGGTATGATATACAGTTTGATCACATATATTAAATGTAAAAACTTTCTAAAAAGAACATGAGAAAAACAGTTTTCTATAATGAGCATATATATTTGAAGGATATTGATTGATTGATTAGAAGGGGGGGAGAGGGGCAGAGAGAATCTCAAGCAGATTCCCCACTGAGTGTGGAGCCGCATACAGGGCTTGATCTCAGGACACTGAGAGCATGACTTCAGCCAAAACCAAGAGTAGGACACTCAACCAACTGAACCACCCAGGCACCCCTATAATGAGTATATATTTTAAAATATAAACCCTTCTAAGAGTTTCTTGTTGGTGTAAAAGATGATTTGGAACTTACTTTCTCTCTGTAGGCCTTCACCCCTTATCACTCAATGACTTCATTAAAGTGCTGTGGGAAGGACACCTGGGTGGCTCAGTGGTTAAGCATCTGTTCAGGTCATGATCCTGGAGTCCTGGGATCGAGTCCCACATCGGGCACTCTGAATGGAGCCTGCTTCTCCCTCTGCCTGTGTCGCTGCCTCTCTCTGTGTCTCTTATGAATAAATAAGATCTTTAAAAAAAAAAGTGCTGTGGGAAAAGGCTGACAGAGGGTACTGTTGTTTCCTATTCCAGGTGTCAGAACCAGACAGTAATGTGGTTACCTAGATAATGAATTTACATGTGTATAATTGAAGGGTACACTGTACACATCATATACAGCTTTCTAAGACCGTTATTTTTTTAAAGATTTTTATTTTTAAGTAATCTCTACACCCAGTGTGGGGCTCAAACTTAAAACCCTAAGATTAAGTTGCATGCTCTCCCATCTGAGCCAGCCAGGTGTCCCTAAGACTGTTGTTTTTATTTGTTTTGGGGAGATTGTTTGTGCTCGATGACAGATAGTCTTGTCCCTCAGGGTCTCTTTGGTGTGTTTTGATGGGCACTTTTGTAACACAGTATTCCAAAGCTTTTAGAGGGTGTTTCCATGTGGTTAATGTTTTCTGTAGTCTGATGGTGGTTCCTGCTGGGAAATGGTTAGTCTCTCTGCGGGGGTGGGGTGGGGGGGTGGCTCTGGGAGTGGCTCTGGCAGCCTGTGAGGTAGAATGTGTTTGTCTTGTTAGGCATCCTCTGATTGTCAGGGAGAAGGGGAGTGGTGGAGACATCAGTCATATTTCCTGTTACTTTTCAGCCTTTTGCATTGATATTCCTGTGCCAGTGACTTGTATTTTGAAGCATTGGAGAAAATGATTGAACATAGTATTTCTTATCTGATGTTATTTTCAAAATTAAATCATTGTGCTTAAATGGTTGTTTTGGTTCCTCCAGGCCTGGGCTTGCTTCTGGTCATGGTGGTTTTGAAAAACGATCGTTGTTTCTCTTTCTTTTAGCGCTTAATAGCCCTGATATACTAAGATTATTATTCAAAAACCATTTAAATGACTTTAAGTAATTTCCAAAGTGGTATGGGAATGTTCCTAAAATACCTGGAAGTGTGAGATTGGGGGGTCTGTTATCTCCTTAATACCATGTAAAAGCCCTATTTTGGTCCTGAAAGCTTAGAGTCTCAGTAGTAAGACAAGACATAATGTATTATTTAAACAATAGTCAGAAAATCCTAAAATATAAAATGAATGGCTTTTTTCAGAAATGCATATCCTATACACATTCTATGTTTTATAACCAGCCTCCTTCATTACACATTAGCCATCCATCCCAAAAAAAAGTAAAAGAAGAAAGAGTATGGTGTAGCAGACTGTCCTTAGATTAGATTATTTTAGATTTCACATTCAACAGCTAGAAGATCTTTAAATGAAACCACAGCTGAGTGTGGTCATGGTCTAGCTGGGAAACAGTTTTCTGCATACTAAGGAGATGCTTGGGACGCCTCAGTGGTTGAGTGTTTGTCTTTGGCTGAGGGCATGATCCTGGTCCCGAGGTTGAGTCCCGCATCGGGCTCCCTGTGAGGAGTCTGCTTCTCCCTCTGCCTGTGTCTCTGCCTCTCTCCGTGTGTCTCTCATGAATAAATAAATAAAATCTTAAAGAAAAAAACAACCTTTTTGGTGACCACAGGCCATATAACAGTAGAAAATGCTGATCGGAGTTGCTGTGCTCCTCAGTGCCCCACGAATGTTCTGTGTCCAACAGATGCCTGGCTGGCTCATTTGGTGAAGCATGCAACTCTTGATCTACAGATTGTGAGTTTGAGCCCCATGTTGGGTATAGAGATTACTTAAAACATAGAATCTTAAAAAAAAAAAAAAAAAAAAAAAAAAGGAATGTCCTATACCTGAAATCCAGAAGGAAAGGATCTAGTGTCTTTTACTGCCATAGAAATACCAGTTTTTCCAGGAGAAGAGTACTTTTATCCATGTAGAAGGTGGAAAACAGAAAACCTCAGTTAAATTAGGTGTGCACGTTGAAAAACATTTATTATCATTAAAAACTTGCCATTTCTTGGGCCCTAGACCAAAACCAAAGTATGCAATACTCTTCTCTCTAAGGGTTGGCGTCTCACATGCATTGTGGCCAGATGTGCTTTATATTTACCTCAGTAATTTTAAAGTAAAGGCAGAGTCTTTGTTCACGTGACTGCCACAGTAAAAGATCTCTGAACACTCATTGTGTTCCTGTGTCAAATCACTCCTTGGTATTCAGCTGTGGGTGTAGGAGGAAATGGAAACTAAGCTCCAGGGACCTAGCCTGTCTGGATCACTGCTCTGTGCCCCAACTCCTGGCACAATGCCTGACTCATTGTGGCACTTATAAATATTGTGGAATAAATGAGAAGAGGACTCTGGTGACTGGATGGTGTGCCATTGAAAGGGGTAGAGTGCACAGGAGGCGGTCCATGTTTGAGAGGAAAGACGAATTTGGGATGGGAGCAACTGGTAGGTCACTCAGGTGGGGATTTCTAGTAGACACAGACATTTAGTAGAGCTAGAGCTGGAACAAGTTGTTGAGGCTGGAAATTGGAAGTTAAGAATGTTTACATAGGGGATGCCTGGGTGGGTCAGCGTTTGAGTGGCTGCCTTTGGCTCAGGGGCATGATCCCAGAATCCTGGGATCAAGTCCCATTTCAGGCTCCCCGCAGGGAGCCTGTTTCTCCCTCTGCCTATTTCTCTGCCTCTCTCTGTGTCTCTCATGAATAAAAAATAAAATCTTAAAAAAAAAAAAAAAAAAAAAGAATGTTTGCATGGTGGCGCGCCTCGGTGGCTCAGTTAAGTGTCTGCCTTCTGCTCAGGTCATGATCTCAGGGTCCTGGGATGGAGTCCCACATTGAGCTCCCTTCTCCCGCTCCCTCTGCCTCTCCCCAGCCCCTGCTTGTGCTCTCTCTTTCGAATAAATAAATAAAAATCTTTAAAAAAATATGCATGAAGGTTATAGTGAAATTGAAGGGTTAACTAACGTTGCTCTGCTAGAGAGTAGGGCTGAGGATGGAGTTTTCAGAGTGATATCAATCTGGAACTCACTGCTAAAGCATTCTTAGAAAAAAATAATCTTGTTATTGCTAGATTTTCAAAAGCAATAAATAATTGATATAGTGGGTAAATAAGTACTTTTTCCTACTGTAATCATCAGCTGAAGCTAACTTTTAAACCTAATAGCAATCTAGATACCTCTGTGGGTGTTAAATTTTTCCTTTATGACCCAATTAGCTCACCTTGTACTTTGGGTAGTTCTGCCTCAGTGGACAGGTCATTAGGTCTTTCATGAGTGCCCTCCTGGGACACTGTGTGGACTGGGCAGGGAGACAGGGAATTGGCATCTTTGGCCAGCGCTGGGTATGCTCTCATCCTGTGATAGCTGCCTGACAATTTACCACCATGTCAGCTTGTGGAGCTGAGGGAATTGCATTTCTTTCCTTTGTCCTGTTTGTTTTTGTTCTCAATGAAAAGGCAGGAATCTGTGACCATGTCACTGAGTCAGTGCAGGCACTGTTAAAATAAACAAATCCTACGAAAACAAAATCTTCTCCAGAGAGCCTCTGGATCTTTGAAACCCAGGGACTGAAACATTTATCATAACTAATTTATAAAACTCAACACCTGCTTCTTTAGTTTGGCTTTTATTTTTTAATGGTAACATAAATGCAGGTAAAGAAACACTTTGACATCTATCTGAAAGCAGTCCTGCTGAAAGCATTCATGCTACCATATCAGACTCTTAAGTACATGCTGCAGGGAATATGCAGTTTCTTTCTTTCTTTCTTTTTTTTTTTTTTTTTTTTCTAATTTATTTATTCATGAGAGGCACAGAGAGAGGCAGAGACACAGGCAGAGGGAGAAGCAGGCTCCGTGCAGAGAACCCGACTTGGGACTCGACCAGGGTCTCCAGGATCATGCCCTGGGCTGAAGGCGGCGCTAAACCACTGAGCCACCTGGGCAGGGGCTGCCCGAACATGCCATTTCTAACTCAGGCTGATACTACCACCACCCCAGCCCTGGCCCCCGCCCCCAGCCCCAGTTCGCCTTCCTCTCATGCCCAGGTTCTGATAATGGGGTGTGGTTGTCTTCCCTCTTTGGGTCTGGCTCTTCTATTCAGACATTGACCGCCTATCTGCCACACTGGCTCAATTCCAGCTGTCAAGGGGTGCCAAAAAGGAGGGCGGGGAAGATGTGTTAGATACATCTTCCTAATTAATTCTTGGTACATGACTGATGTTGAAGGCCACATAGAAGGCATTCCTGCTTATTTCCCCAACTTGTCCTCAGTTTTGCAGAACAACAATTAAAATTGTCCTTCATGGTTTTGTCTCCTTTATCATGCTCAAGAATTCGACATTAGACTCTCATGTTATAGATCCCTTTGCGACTGGTTGTTAAGCCTCCATGCCCTTCTCCTTTGGTAATAATGTTCCACTGTCTCAGTTCTGGGGCACCATTCAAAGGTTATACTTGGGGTGCTTGGCTGGCTCAGTCAGTAGAGCATGTGACTCTTGATCTTGGGGTTATAAATTCAAGCCCCACATTGGGCATAGAGCTTACTTTAAAAAAAAAAAAGTAGCTTAGGGGCGCCTGGATGGCTCAGTGGTTAAGCGTCTGCCTTTGGCTCAGGTCGTGATCCTGGGATCCTGAGATCGAGTCCCGCATCGGGCTCCCCAGAGGACGCCTGTTTCTCCCTCTGCCTATGACTCTGTCTCTATGTGTCTCTCATTAATAAATAAATAAAAATCTTTAAAAAAAGTAGCTTATACTCTTAAGATTTTTTAATATTTTAAATATATTTTAAATATTTTAAATAATATATAAACATAATACTATTTGATATTTTAAATAATTTTTTAAATGTTTGTTTAAAATCAGAAAGGCAAAGAAGGAATTAGGCAGGAAAAGCTGTTGCCTTCTAGTTAGTGCACTATCAATACAGGCTTTAACCTGACTTCCTGATTTATTCATTCTCACACTACTCATTCATATGTTCATTCTTCAGGTAGTACTCAGCAGCTACTCTGTGTCAGGCACTGTGTTCTGTGACAGTTGACAGGTCCACGGTGTGAGGTAGACAGGATGATGGACACTAAATAGATGATCCAATGAAAGAGTGATGGGCACTTTGAAAACCAAATCCAAAGCTACTGTGAACTGAGCTGACTCACTTAACCCAGGCTAGGCATGATTTCTAAAGAAGTGATGTTTAGGGCACTTGGATGGCTGAAGCTCAGGTCATGATCCTGGGGTCCTGGAATCAAGTGCCTCATTGGACTCCCTGCTCAGCCAAGAGTCTGCTTCTCCTTCTTCCATTCCCCCTACTTGTGCGCGCACTCTCTCCCCCACCCCCACCGTCTGAAATAAATAAATAAAATCTTAAAAAAAAAAAAAAAAGGAAAAGAATTAGTGATATTTAAATGGAGAACTGCCACATCTCAGAAGGAGTTAGCCTGAAGAAGTAAGAAAAGATTGTTCCAAGCAGAGTAAACAGCTTGGACCAGAACCTCAGAGCAAGACTGAAGGAGCTAGATATGATAGCTGCTAGCATGTTAAATGCAGTATAAGGGGAAAGTAGTAGGGTAGAGATCTGGGAAAGGGTCCACCTCACTGTGGGAGATGTTTTGTGAACATTATCAAGGAATTTGGGCTTTATCCTAGGGGCTTTTACAGTCTAGGGAAGGAAATGGTCAAGACCAGGAGAAACATTAGGTATCTGTTAGGGAACCAGAACAGTGGATCCATTTCAGGGGCACTTAATCCGGTTAGTGAAATGTAGTGATGGGCTGGCTGTAGGGGCAGGAATGCTTCACTGTAACCAGGCTCCTTATGACCTGGTTAGGACTGAATCACTGTCACCTGTTTGAGTCCACTCTTAATTGTCTTCCCCTCACAATTGTCTGTTGATATTGGAGCAAAATCCCTAAGTGCTGGGTCATTGTGGTCCTACAAGGCCCTTTACATACATTGTGCTTCTCTGTTAGAGGGAGGAAACTTGACCACAGGGGATTGAGCTAACTAGTAAGTATGAGTCATGTGGAGGAGGGATGTTAGTGGGAGAGTAAGTTCTAGGTGAGGACACCTCCTTAGTGGTCAAGTTGTAGTTTAAGACTCAGAGCAGCAGCTCATTTTCCTGATCCCAAGTGGTAGAGGTATTCTGTTGTCATATGATGCTTGTTTTCTTTTCTAAACCAGTAAATCAGATTTTGCCTCAAACTACTTAGATTAGTGATGTAAGTAATCTCTATTATATTGGTGAACGTATGGTAAGACTCTACTGAATTATAAAGTTCTTCTGAGTTCAGTATATACATCTTGGTTTATTAACAAGATCTGAAATCTTTTTTTTTTTAAGATTTTATTTATTTATTCATAGAGACACAGCTAGAGAGAGAGAGGCAGAGACACAGTTAGAGGAAGAAGCAGGCTCAATGCAGGGAGCCTGATGTGGGACTTGATCCCAGGTCTCCAGGATCACGCCCTGGGCTGCAGGCGGCGCTAAACCGCTGCGCCACCGGGGCTGCCCAAGATCTGAAATCTTTAATCCTTTCAGCAATATTTATTGAGCACCCACTATATATCAGGCTTTGTTCTAAGTACTGGGAATACAATAATGAATAAAAGAGACAAAAAAAAATTCCCTGTCTTAAGCATATGTTCTAGCAGGAGTGGTTGGGGGAGACATACATTGAGGAAATAACTTGTTTCTGATACAATATCAAATAACATTTGAGTATGGGCCTGAAAGAACTGAGGGAGAAAGTAAGCCAAGTGGCTATGTATACAGAAAAGGGAACTGCAAGTGCAAAGGTCCTGAGACGGGAGCATACCTCGCATATTTGCAATATAGTCAGTACTAACCACTGTGGCTGGAGCAGAATGACCAAGGGAAAGAGAAATAGGACATAGCTGAAAAAGATAAAAGGAGGAGGGGAATGAGGACAGACTTTGTAGGAAGGACCTTGTAGGTCAGTGGAAGAACTTTGGCTTTTATTCCAAAAGAAATGGGAAGCCTCTGGAGGGCTTAGGTAGAGAAATTACTTGTTCTGACTTACATTTTAATTGATTTACTATTCTCAGTGCTGTGTTGAGAATAGATTGGGGTGCAGTATGAGGTAGAGTGGTTAGGGTAGAGTGCCAACTTAGCTATTTTATTTTTTTCTTAAAGATTTAATTTATTTATTCATGAGACACAGAGAGAGAGGCAGAGACACAGGCAGAGGGAGAAACAGGCTCCATGCAGGGAGCCTGATAT